>NC_141063.1:27195493-27330493 GCF_041138505.1 Cibotium barometz | reverse complement strand
TGGTCATGCGGACTATTGGGGGAGGTGTTGGTGGAGCCCAGAATGTCGTCCGAGAATAAAAACAGGGTTTGCATGTTGTGGGATACTAGGAAGCCCCCTGACCTCGATAATTGAGGTGATGCGTGAATGGATTTGACTCTTTGTATTTCGAATTAAAGTGGGGATTGTTTGCAAGCCATTTGCTTTCGTTGTGGGGAGATGGGTCACTTCATTTCAGAGTGTCCAGAGGAGGTGAATGCTCAGCCACAACCGAATGTGTCCTAGGGTCCGCGACTTATAAGGATAAATTAGCTCCTGTTTTGCCATCTGGTTTGAATATAGAGAAGATAAAAAAAGTAGCAAAATAAAGTGAGCAAGTGGTAGGTAAACAAGTTTTGGCAAATACAAAAGTTAGACCTTGGCTTGCGCTGGCGAAGAGAGACGCTCGCGAGACAGCTACTTCCGGTGGTAATCAAAATGTGGGTGTTGGTCATGGTGCCTCTTCATCATTTCGTCCTGGTGCCACAAGATAGACTCAAGAGAAAGATAACCAAGGTAGGGTATCACACTCTCGGTATAATCTGAGACCTCGAGTTACGAAAGAAAATCAAGTAAATTTTCCTTATCTATTTGATAAAAAAGGGGATATGATCTCAGCATGGGACAAGAAGTATGCGGATGTCAAGTGGACATAGGATACATCACTAATGATGCCCATACTTTAGGTGAGAAAGAACGGGTGGATGTTTTGCTATAGAGAGAGAAGGCATTGAGGATCCTACACAATATTGTAAGGAAACAGGGCGATGGTGGTACCTCTCATTGATTGGCTTTCTGTTTTATGGATTATGAAGATTACTCTTTGGAATGTAAAAGGTGTGTGTTCACCGTCCAAGAAATATCGCATGTGGCTTACTATGTTTCAAGGTCAATGGGATATGTTTTATGCTATGGAGCATAAACAACATTCCATGGCTGGACAAGTGTATGATTATAAGGAATTTCGTGTGTTTTATAGTGGGCACCCCACTACACAATCAGGGTTCATGATTGCAGTGAAATGTTAGTTTAAGCCATCATTGGTTATGCAAGATGTCCGGGGGCAGTTCATTGTTGTGCAAGTGGAGTTTATAGATGAAACATTATGGCTTGTGGGGCTATATGAGGTTAATGGTGTTGCACATCATCATCAGCTATGGGAAAATTTATTGTGTTTGTGCAACGCTAATCCTAGCTTTGTGTTGGGCGATTTTAATGTATGTGAATTTTCGAAGCATGCTTCTACACCTCACTCTATTATGGATGGTCTGGAGAGGCTCAGCTGGAATGTGTTTGCCAATCAAGTTTTGAAACAAGATATGCGGTCATGGCTACACCCGCATGAGAGAGGATTTACATATGCCTCTCAACAGTTCGTGGTGGGTACAAGAAATCGTTTGGACAGAATGTATATTTGCTAGCATGATTTGTTTCTGCTAGAGATATTGTCCATGCAGGCGGAATATAATAATATTTTGTCAAATCATTTCTCTTTGGTATTGGAGATGCATAGCCATTCTGTGGATTCTTATAGGCCATTATTGGGAAAGGCTCCTCTTAAGGTTAACCTGACTTTCTTGGAGCATATTGTTTTCTATCAGCTTATGTGGCAGGTGTTACAAAACTTTAGAGGCCATGTTATCTCTATTCGAGTGTTAGCTTGGGAGTGTTGTATGTTCAATATTCAAAAGCTTGCTCGCTAGTATGGGATTCATAATGCATCATATTTTAGGGAGATGTTGCGGAACCTAGAATTGTTGTTGGTTGAACCAGGTGGTTCAAGAGGACGGTTATTGCCATAACATTGAGATAGCTATTGATTGGTTGTCCCATCAGGTTGTAGCATTGCACGAGAATCAATATGTGAGATATAAGCTTATGGCTCCAATGGATTCTAATTGTCACTCACATACGTTCTTTGCTCGTTTGCAGCAAGAGCATGCACGTGAGAATATTGTCAAGATACAAGATAGGAAAGGAGTATTGATTATTGATTCTACTTGTGTTCTAAATGTGTGTATGGACTTTTATCACCATTTGTTGAGTTCGCATGAGGTCATATCTCCAGATGCCATTGCAGATAGAGAGTCTTTGTTTCACTTGGTTCGTTACCAGGTATCCGACGTTTTTGCAAATGAATTGGAAATAGATATTTCTATGGATGAGGTGGAAGACGTGTTAAAGCTTTTGCTTAAAGGGAAAAGTCCAGGATGGGATGGGCTCCCCAATGGCTTTTCATGAAGTATGTTGATGAGTTGAAGGTCCCTCTCACTTCTATTTTTTAGGAGGTGTGGAACATAGGTATCATTCCCGCAAGTTGGAAGATTGGGCTTGTACGTTTATTGCCTAAAGTTCCATCCCCGATTAATCTAGGTCAATGGAGACCAATCACATTGATGGGAGCCATGTATAAGATATTTGCAAAGGTCTTGGCCAAGAGGTTACAAGATTTCTTCCTACTTTGATTCATCCAAGGCAATATGGATTTATTAAAGGTCAAAATATTCTGCATAATATATTGAATATACAAATTGGAATTGATTATGCAAGGGCTTCAAGGCAAGAGGTGGTTATGATTCAAGTAGATATTGAAAAGGTGGTTATGATTCAAGTAGATATTGAAGAGGCTTATGATCATATTAGTTGGTCTTTTCTTTCACAACTTATGCAGGCTATGGGATTTGGACCTCACATGTCTTCTTTGATTTATACTATCAGCCAACATACAGTGGCTAGGCTTATGGTTAATGGTGGAGTGATTGATCCCATTCATTTGACGAGATTGGTCAGGTATGGATGCCCACTTCGCCCTCTCTTGTTTGCAATTGTTACATATCTTATCTTGTATCGACTGGATAAGCTAGTGGAGGATGGTGAAGTTAAAGGGCTTACTCTTCCATTTAGGAAAAACCCTGAAAAAATCTAAAATCTTCAAAGAGAACCCTTGACTCAACATATAAACTCAATTAGAAATAAAGTGAGAATCCCCCTTGATGACTAAAATGCAAATGAATATCTTCTTGATGTCAATGTAGATCCTGATCTAGATGTAGCTCTCGGTATTTTTCATCCTTGATTTCATTGTGTAATGAAATCCTTGTAGGCAAAGATGGATCATTTTATCAATCTGTTCATGAAGCCTAACATGATGATGATGCATATCCCTTTCAGATGATTTAGCCTTATCAATGGCCAGTGTCTTGCCCTTGTACAATTGATTTATGAGTATGTTAGATGAGTTACATCTAGCATTCAAGCTCAAAAATCCCATTGTCGTGAACAATGCTAATGGAGATTTATAGCCAGTTTTGGATTAACAAATTGATCACTCAAATCAAGGGGAAAATCTGATTTGATGATTTACAAATGTTTAGCAACAATTGAATGTGAGATATGACCCATTAATGGCCCTAAAAACCTCAAATGATTAGCACTAATCAAGGTATTAGTGAAATTAATTTTTTGATAACTATGCAAAGGATACCCTAATTTATAGAGTATCGTCAGAGGGGAAAATCAATTGGCTTTTTCAAGATGAAGCTTTGGCAAGCTGTAGCAAACCCCCAATGGTATCTTCGAACCCTTAATGGTAGAGCACCTTGATTGTAGAGCACTGTTGGAGGGGAAAATCAAGGGGCTTTTTCAAGATAAAGCTTTGGCAAGTTGTAATGGAATGAATATATGCATCACAAACCAATCTTTACATTACATAAGAAGTCTTGAAAAACTCCCTCTTCAAGCAAATCATTAGGAACCACCACCATACAATAAAACTATGGCCCATGCAAGTTAGATTCATCTACATAACTTAAAAAATTCAATAATAATAGGAGCTTCTTCATCACAACTTCCTTGATCACGAGCAACCAACAAACCTTACTCTTACGCTATCCATGATCTAGTGCTTAAAAAAAGCCCCAAATTTTTTCTTTAAATGACCCATCATCTAGTTCTAATAAAAACCCACCATACAACATAAGGCAAAAAAAAAGGGGGTAGACTACGCTTCGGAAGCTAGTGAATGCGCTAGCTTCCAAAGCATAGTCTGCCCCTTTTTTTGCCTTGTGTTGTATGGAAACTTGCAAGGAAGTTTTCCTTTTTTGTGTGATGAGAGCAAGTTTATCTTTTGTGTGTGATGACTAGATAAGAGAAGCTTGTATGGTGAGTTGCTACGCCCCACACCATTTCATAGAGTGGAGCTTGTAAATTTATGTGTGATGACTAACCTCTTTGTTATCACAAGGAGCACGATGTTTGATAGTGGCGCAGTGAATGGAGTGCGGTGATGGAGATCAAAGTGAGAGGCAGGTGACGGTAACTTTAGGGTTTACAGGGACAAGCGATGGAAAAGTTTAGGGTTTAGAGAAAGAAAGAGAAATGGCAAAGTGGGGGAAGAGATAGAGAGAAAGAAAGAGAGAGAAGAAGGGTGATTCTAAATTGGGGGGAATTGATTTACCACATAATGTCTTTCACGTCAAGTAAAGCTTAATACTTACACATGTCAAAACTTTAGGTTTGCTCTACTGAGGAGCTCGCAAACACATACATGGCCAACTCTTTATTACAAAGTGTAAAGAAACATGCATATATGTTGGGAAAGCATGTAGGATTTGGACATAATCTAGAGACATTGATGGCTAGGATTTCTAATAGGAATATTCCTCGTGCAATCAAAGTGGCTTGGCTTGTGGAAGGAGCAATTGTTGGTGGAACTCCAGTGTATCAAGATATTCAAGTATTAGAAGGTGATATGGAAACTATGTATTGTAAAAGAAGGCCATCTCATGTCGTTAATGTGGAGTTTGCATGAGATGGCAAACATGCATTGCAAGAAAAGTAGAAAAGAGAATAGATTCTACATTAATAATGGAGCTTGTAGTACTAATTGAAAAGGTTGTTAATTGGTATGAGTATGAGATATTTAAGATAGAAGCAAATGGACTAGATAGGAAGTCTTGTGAAAAACATATATAGTCTTGTGAAGCAAATGGACTAGATAGGAACATTAGTGTACATGCCCATATTTTAAAAGACATGTACAAGGGAAAATGTCTTATGTGTCTTTCGAGACTACACCCTTGTCGGGAGCTCTACGGGAGGCACCGGCAAATGATCTCTGATTGAGGATCTTTCTTCGCGGGAGTAAAGCTAAAGGGCAACTATACAGTCGTATCGGATTGATATTTTCAAAAAAAGGGGGTAGACTACGCTTCGAAAGCTAGTGAATGCGCTAGCTTCCAAAGCATAGTTTGCCCCTTTTTTTTTTTCCTTGTGTTGTATGGAAACTTGCTAGGAAGTTTTCCTTTTTTGTGTGATGAGAGCAAGTTTATCTTTTGTGTGTGATGACTAGATAAGAGAAGCTTGTATGGTGAGTTGCTACGCCCCACACCATTTCATAGAGTGGAGCTTGTAAATTTATGTGTGATGACTAACCTCTTTGTTATCACAAGGAGCACGATGTTTGATAGTGGCGCAGTGAATGGAGTGCGGCGATGGAGATCAAAGTGCGAGGCAGGTGACGGTAACTTTAGGGTTTACAGGGACAAACGATGGAAAAGTTTAGGGTTTAGAGAAAGAAAGAGAAATGGCAAAGTGGGGGAAGAGATAGAGAGAAAGAAAGAGAGAGAAGAAACATTGGGGGGAATTGATTTACCACATAATGTCTTTCACGTCAAGTAAAGCTTAATACTTACACATGTCAAAACTTTAGGTTTTCTCTACTGAGGAGCTCGCAAACACATCAAGGACAAATCTTGCAATCTAAAGATGGGAGTTGGATGGCAGGAGAGGGTCACAAGAAAAAGATAGCATTATATGATACATGCATATCATACATGGCCAACTCTTTATTACAAAGTGCAAAGAAGCATGCATATATGTTGGGAAAGCATGTAGGATTTGGACATAATCTAGAGACATTGATGGCTAGGATTTCTAATAGGAATATTCCTCGTGCAATCAAAGTGGCTTGGCTTGTGGAAGGAGCAATTGGTGGAACTCCACCAGTGTATCAAGATATTCAAGTATTAGAAGGTGATATGGAAACTATGTATTGTAAAAGAAGGCCATCTCATGTCGTTAATGTGGAGTTTGCATGAAATGGCAAACATGCATTGCAAGAAAAGTAGAAAAGAGAATAGATTCTACATTAATAATGGAGCTTGTAGTACTAATTGAAAAGGTTGTTAATTGGTATGAGTATGAGATATTTAAGATAGAAGCAAATGGACTAGATAGGAAGTCTTGTGAAAAACATATATAGTCTTGTGAAGCAAATGGACTAGATAGGAACATTAGTGTACATGCCCATATTTTAAAAGACATGTACAAGGGAAAATGTCTTATGTGTCTTTCGAGACTACACCCTTGTCGGGAGCTCTACGGGAGGCACCGGCAAATGATCTTTGATTGAGGAGCTTTCTTCGCGGGAGTAAAGCTAAAGGGCAACTACATAGTCCTATCGGACTGATATTTTCAGGCCAAAAACGCGTTTCGGGCGCGTCTGGACCTCCGTTTTTCAGAAAGCAGGCGATTTCGAGCACTGCGGGTAAGTCATCGATTTTCTGCAGAACTCTGTTTTAAGAACTGCAGGAAGACAGATTGGCTGTGCAAGCACTGTGGGTGCTGCAAAGAGGTTAACAGTTGCCATTGGGGTGTATGTATGCACATTGAGGTCACTGGTTGTGACATTTGAGTGTACTGCAGTACCGCTGCAGAAATTACAGCAGTTTATGCAAGACAAAATCCAGAGTGCTGTTTTTGGTAAAATTGTGTGTTTGGCAAGATGTCAAATGATGGGATAACCCAGATTGTGGCTGAGAAGCTTGATAAGAATAACTTCCATGCTTGGAGGTTCAGGTTGACGAATTTCCTGATGGGAAAGGGCTATTGGGACTACATAGAAGGTGAGCATGAAGAGGCACCAGAGATACCGGACATAAATCCGACTGCTGCAGATGTGAAAGAGTTTAAAAACTGGAACCAAGGAGCCAGGAAAGTTATGTATTGGCTTTCCATTAGTATACAGGACACCATGATTGGGCACATTCAGGATGCCAAGTCTCCCAAGGAGGCGTGGGACACCTTGGTAAAGCTCTATGAAACAAATACCAAGGCACGTAAGATACAGTTGAAGAATGAACTTCATACTGTGGAGAAAAAGAGCATGTCTGTGAATGACTATGCGCTGAAGATAAAGGGTATTGTGGAATCCCTTGCATCTATTGGTGTGTCAGTAGATGATGATGACAAGGTGGAAGTCTGTCTACGTGGTCTCGGGCCACAATACAAGGCGTTCAAGACGTCTATTCAAACTCGAGAAAACATTCCCAACTTTACAGATTTGGTGTCTATGCTGATTATAGAAGAGAAGAGCTTGGGTGAAGACCAACAGTCTTCACAAACCAAAAACAGTTCGGAGCAACAGGCCTTCTACACAAGTTCAGGAAGAGGACGAGAAAGAGGAGGCCGTGGACGCGGTCAAGGAGGTGGCCAAACAGGTAATCAGAATTATGGCCAGCAGAGCAGCAACAACAACAGTCCCAAAATACACAACAACAACAACAACAACACACAGGTGGAAGAGGCAAATTCAGAGGTAGGGGGAGTCAAAGAGGCCGTGGAAATTGGCAAAGGCAATATAATGATGCACGTGAATGCTATTATTGTGGTAAGCCTGGACATGTGCAGGCAGACTGTTATAAGAAGCAAGCTGACATGCAAAATGGGAAAGTGCAGCAAAACAACTATGCATCCTCAAGCAGAAATAATGAGGACAATGAAAGGTTGTTTGTTATGCAGCATTTCGTGAATGCCATGTCTGAAAATGTTGAAGCAGCACAAAAAGATGATGTGTGGTATGTGGATTCAGGTGCTTCGAACCACATGACAAGTCATGGGAAGTGGTTCAAGGAGATGAAAAACCTGGAAAGACCAGGTTTTGTGGAAACAGGGGATAACACTGCTCATCCAATTGCCCATGTTGGAGATGTGCCATTGTCTATGCAGGATGGCAAAGTGAAGTACCTTGCAAATGTACTTCACGTTCCGAACATAACAAAGAATCTGGTTTCAGTTGGCCAGATGATTGAGCAGGGTTTGCAGGTTCGGCTTAACCCTGATGGTTGTTATGTTGAAGACTTTAAAGACAAGTGCAGGTTGGTTGCAAAAGGCAACAGAGTGGGCAGAATGTTTACGTTGAATGTAGACATGCCTGAAATGAGTGCTGCGATGTTTGCAAATGGTTCAGGAATTGTTGCAGACACAGACATTTGGCATAAAAGAATTGGACATGTGAATGTGCAGCGAATGAAGTCTATGCAGACTAAAGGAATTGTGACAGGGCTGCCAAAGTTTAAAGTAGAAGGTATGCAGAGAATATGTGAAGCATGCCAATTTAGAAAGCAAACAAAGCATGTACTTCCACGTAATAGATATGTGAGCAGAAATGCACTAGATGTTGTGCATTCAGATGTATGGGGTCCTACGAAGACCATGTCTATGGGAGGCTGCAGATATTATGTGACATTTATTGATGACCACACAAGGAAAGTGTGGGTATATTTCATGAACGAGAAGAGTGAGGTGTTCACTCACTTTCAGAATTTCAGGTTTTTGGTTGAAAAGCAAACAGGGAAATATATAAAGTGCCTAAGGTCAGATGGAGGGGGAGAGTACTTCTCCAATGAGTTCTCTGAATTTTTGAAGAAGAATGGTATTCGGAGACAGTTTACATGCAGATACACTCCGCAGCAAAATGGAGTTGCTGTGAGCGAAAAAACAGGCACATTGCTGAGATTGCGCGAACATTGATGGAAGAGAAGAATATGCCGCATAGCTATTGGGCTGAGGCTGTTTCTACAGCAGTATACATCATGAACAGGACTCCAACTGTAGCCATACATGATGTAACTCTAGAGGAGAGGTTTACTAGCAGAAAACCTGATTTATCTCATCTGAAAGTCTTTGGATGTATTGCATATGTGCATGTGCCAGATGAGCTGAGAACTAAGTTGGATCCAAAAGCCGAAAAATGTGTGTTTATTGGATATTCCCTTGAGCAAAAGGGTTACAGGTGTTATAACCCTGCTACACGTGAGTTGAGGGTAAGCAGGGATGTTGTTTTTGATGAAATGAGGAGCTGGTATGCTGCTAAAAAAGAAGCTATTGGGGCTGATGTGAGTGTAAGTGTGGTTGCACAGAATGCAGGTCAGAAATCACAGTCTTTGAGTGGACCAGGAGAGTCCTCATCTAGTGGGTCTGTTGATAAGCCATGGAGTGGCAGGCTGCGTCATAATGCCAGTCCTGCAAATGTGATTAGTACATCACGTAAAGGAAAAGAGAAAGTGGTTGAGCCCCTTGGTATGCCTGACATTTCTGCAGGGCATTCTCATGTTGATGGAGAGTCTAGTGGCTCAGAGATGAGCCTTGATGAGGAGCTTGGGATCCCAGCTATGAGAACACCTGGTGTAAAGAAGGCTATGGAAGCCATGAATGAAAAGCTGCGAAGATCTGGGAGAGTGAAAAATCCGGTGCAGAGATTTACTTATGATGGTTATGTGGCACATCACTATGCATATATGGCAAAAGTTGTGCAGGTTGTAGAGCCCACATGCATTGATGAGGCTGTTGGAAATGTGTATTGGGAGAAAGCTATGGATGAGGAGATGAATGCACTATATGGAAATGAGACTTGGGATTTAGTGCAATTGCCTGAAGGCAAGAAAGCCATTGGATGCAAGTGGGTGTACAAACTAAAACATAACAGTGATGGAAGCATAAACAGGTACAAGGCTAGATTGGTAGCCAAAGGATATGCGCAAACATATGGCATTGATTATAAGGAAACTTTCAACCCAGTTGCCAAGATGGCAATAGTGAGAGTTGTGATAGCAGTGGTGGCTGCGTCACAGCAATGGTCTTTACATCAGATGGATGTAAAGAATGCATTCTTGCATGGGGATTTGCAAGAAGAGGTGTATATGTTGCAGCCACCTGGTTATGAGGATGTGGGTCACCCCGAGCATTAGGTTGAAGAAAGCCTTGTATGGCTTAAAACAAGCACCAAGAGCATGGTCTAACAAGATTTCTGAATATCTTGTCACTATTGGCTTTCATGTAGCCAATGCAGATTTCTCACTGTATCTGAGACATGGTGATAGAGGAGTTGTGCTTGTTGTCATCTATGTAGATGACTTGATCATTACGGGAGACCATGATGCAGAGATCTTTGATGTAAAGATCTTGCTTAGACAGAAGTTTGAGATGAAGGATCTGGGGGAGCTCAGATATTTCTTGGGCATTGAGGTGATTAGGTCACCACATGGTATTGGATTACTGCAGAGACAGTATGGCTTGGACATGTTGTCCAAGTATGGTATGACAGGCTGTAAGCCTATCTCAGTGCCATTGGATCAGAATGGCAAGTTGAGTGCAGATTCAGGAGAGATTCGGGAGGATCCTACTATGTATAGACGCATAGTAGGAAGCTTGATATACATGACGATCACCAGGCCAGATTTGAGCTATGCTGTTGGGTTGGTGAGTCAGTTTATGCAGGTTCCACGAAAACCGCATTTGGATGCATTGAGACGCATACTGAGGTATGTGAGGTCTACTTTGCATTGTGGACTATTCTATGAGACTGGGACAGAGATATGTGTACATGGGTACACAGATGCTGATTGGGCTGGTAGTATCTCAGATAGAAGATCTACCAGTGGATTCATGTTTTCTTTGGGGAGTGCTGCTGTGACTTGGAGCAGCAAGAAGCAGCCTACTGTTGCTCTATCCAGTACAGAGGCCGAGTACAGAGGAGCTGCTATGGCAGCATGTGAGGTAGCTTGGTTGAGAAAGCTACTTGCAGATTTGGGTCTATCAGTGGATAGACAAGTTGTCATTTTTTGTGACAACATTAGCAGTATACAGTTGGCCAGGAACCCAGTCTTTCATGCGCGTACGAAGCATATAGAGGTCCACTACCACTTCGTCAGAGAGAAGGTCTTGGCAGGAGACCTTGACCTTGTTTATGTCAGCACAGAGGATCAGGTAGCTGACATCTTCACCAAAGCATTGGGTACAGAGAAGCTCCGCAGATTCAGGGCTTTTCTTGGTGTACATGAGATGGAGTTGAGCTCGAAGGGGAGTGTTGAGATATCGAGCTCGTCTAGTGAGGTGGTGGACACTGATGACCCGCCTGGGGGATAGGCCCCACATTTACACCACTGGCATGGTTGGTGAGATCATGGGTGATATGCGGCCAGTGGGATGACAGGCTGTGTGACAGCCATTCTAGAGACTGGCATAGTTATAGCGCCAGCTCATTTAGTTGGGTTCACACTATAGAGAACCCGTGTATGTATTGGTTGAGTACCTTTCATATTATGTGTACTCTTATCTTTGTATATGGTGTGTTGAGTGTTTAGTGAAGAAGAAGAAGATTTACAGCCTCTCACCTTGTGTGTTCTCTATTAGGGTTTTGTGAGTGTGTGTGCTTGCAAGAGCTCAAGCTCTCTTCCCCCCTACATCTTTTCACACCAAGTATCAATAATACTCATACCTTGACCAAAATACACGTATGACTGAGTATATTACATTAATATTTTTTTGATATATGCATGTTTAGTCATCATTCTAAAAAGAGAGCACATTAATATTTGATTGAACTTTTCCATAGATCTTTAAGAGAAGGAATTTATGCATGTTTAATGATTGTTATAAAAAGAGAGCACAATAGTATTTGACAAAACGTTTCCGCAGACCCTTAGGAGAATCAACTTGGTAGGTAAGTTTCTAAAAGAGAGTGTAATAGCATTTGACAGAACTTTTCCACAAATCCTTACTAGAAACAACGTAGTTGTATGAACCCTTTCTTTATTTTAAGTTTACAATGAAGCCACGCAGATGCCTCCTCTAACCACAAGCTATTAGTGATCCATTAACATAGCCTTCTTCACATCATGAGGTGTCAACTTATTCCATACATTTGAAATCCCCACCCCTAGCCTAGGAATAGTACACATTATCAAAAGCCAGCCATAAGCCTTTCATATATGGGTAGAGATGGGCAATGGGCACCCACTTAAGTTGGGTGGCTAGGTAAAGACCACTTGTATATATACAACTTTTGATGATGTGAACCGGGAAACTCAATCATTTTTAAGTACAAAGCTTTCTTCTTCTCTTGAGCTCTTACTTTATTGCTTGCTTTGGTTGTAGGATGCATGCTTGTGTGTGTGATTGGAATGTAACGAGTTCACTACCTTGAGAAAGAGCCTCCTCACTTTCATGTTTCTTGTTGGGAGGGTACTCAATCCACCATGGGAAACATATATGCTCCCAATCTAAAAAACCCTCATCCTTCCATGTATGAAGATACACGAAAGATGGACTTTCCTATGACAAGCATTCATTTGTCTCATTTGGGCATTGTATGAGTTGCCCACTCTCAATGAGATTATAAATCCCCCTTTGAAACCCCACAAGACACATAATTATCTCATAAACCAATTATAAGAGTAAAAGTGACATAATGCATGTATGTTACACTTAAGATTTACCTGTACACCAAACGTCAAATGGTTTTTCTATTTCTAGCTATTTGTCCCCACCATAAGCCCACCATTCTTTAGTATGCAAAGGCTTGTTGGAAATGACACATCCTCACATCCTTGAAGTATGCCTTAGCACCCTCTTACAATGGCTCACCACCCTCTTACAATGGCTCACCACCCCAATGTCTAGATCTCGGATAATCTCTAAAGCCCTCATACAAGCACGGTACAAATGTCTCCTTCTTCATAAGGCATATTATCAGTTGGCATTCCCCAACTATCTCGCACTTCTTTAGGCCCTGATAAGATTTGTAATATATCCTTTTTCCTACACACTCAAAGTTTTTTTACATGCACTACAATAAATAAAGGCGAAAACAAGGATAAGAAACTATGTGAAAGTATAAGACATATACCTTATAGGACTAATTGTTGAAGCCGTTATCCATTGCAAGTTTTCCTTCTTCACCGCCTTGTTATTAATCCAATCAATGTTAAACAAGACTCAAAAGAAATCAGGGCCATTATTTGGATTAGTAATAGTAGCAATTTTGTATGCCATACTGATGAATCTCTGCACCAATCACATAAAATCTTATCCAACCTCTTAGAGTTTTTCACTTACATAATCGAAAGATGATATTTAAAGCAAGTGTGTTCTGCTTTTCATATTCTTCATCTCCAAGTATTTATTGATTAAGCACATAAGTTTTAGCCAATTAAGTCCTCATGAAAATCTTTGGTTACACAAAGCAAAACAAGCTTGGTGAGTCACCTCGTCGTCCCAAGCAACTAAACTCGTACCTTGAAGAATAACTGGGCCATCATGCAAGCCAGATTGTTATACTAAGGCTTGACATGTGTATTTCTTATCTCTAGAATCATTTCTCTTTCAATTATTGATCATGTCTTTGGTGGGAAAGCTACCATTATACTCTCTTTATTTGATAATCCAAACTTTTGGAACATATAGATCTCATGCCTAAGAGTGGAAGGTGCATGAGTGCAAGTAACAGCTCTCCCTCTTGACCACGGGCCACATCCAAAAACTTGCACCTAAATCTTACGTATCTTGATATCTCATTTGCATAAGCTCCACACAATCCATTAATGCTAATCCAAACTTTTGGAACATATAGATCTCATGCCTAAGAGTGGAAGGTGCATGAGTGAGTAACAGCTCTCCCTCTTGACCACGGGCCACATCCAAAAACTTGCACCTAAATCTTACGTATCTTGATATCTCATTTGCATAAGCTCCACACAATCCATTAATGTTATAAAAAATTGAGGATAAATAGTATCAAGAAATTGCACTCTATAGTTCATAGAATGAAGACCTTAACACTTACCCTCATTTCATACAAGACAACTAAGATTTGAGGTGATGATTACCATCCCATACCAAAAACTTTTTTCCTCTCAAATTTGACCACTCATCAGGGAGCTCTTCTTCAAACACAATGTTGATTCTTGTCCACATTGGACCCACTGTTGCATATCATCATCCTTCACTTGAATAAAGCCCTCCCCAAGCCTTTTAAAACCAACAAGAAATGGTGCATCAGCCTCAATATGGCCGGCTCTATCAAATCTATCCACAAGAATGGTCACATCCACTTGTGATGTCCTAACAGCTTCATTCACAAACAAATGACACAATGAAATTAGAGGTGGATCGCTCTCCATCGTAACGTAGAACTTTGACAAGCAGTCTTGAAGAAGGCCAAGCTACATCTGTGCCTCGAGCCCATGAAGAATGAGAGGTGCTTGCTCTTGGTCTTTGTCTCTTTCGTTTTTTGCTACATTAGTAGCATTCTGTGTTAACTCTAGTGCATCACTTAGCTCCACCACATCTTCTTGCACTTGAGAAGTGGTAGGGACTATTGCTAATTTCACTTGTGGAGTGTTAGGGATGGGGACTATTGTTGATTCGTCAACCCCCACGAAATGTTTCATATTACTTCCTTACGATGCATTTTTAAAAAACATCCTCCAATGTGGCCCTCAAAGGCAATTTTTGCTACACCCTTTAAATACTTTGAAACACAAGACTTTGAAGGCCCATGATGCCTACTATCAAAGCCATCCATTTGAGTGTTGCCCATACAACACAAGGCAAAAAAAAGGGGGCAAACTATGCTCTGATAGCCTTGCATTGTATGGAAACTTGCTACACCCCACACTATCCAGTAAAAAATATAAATAAACATACATCAAAGCTTCCCATGCTTAACATCAGCATGATCCCTACAAAAGGTTCGCTTCATTATCTAACCATCTCAAAGCATAGGGTGGAATCTTTGACTTGTGCCAAATAATGTCATCCTATATTATCCATTGTGAATCTACATGAGCTTCTACAAGGCCACGAAAGTGTATTTCCACATATAAACCCATCTCACATTCAAGTCCATGTGCATCATACATAGCCAACACCTAGCTCATGGCCATTGCATCAAAGATGGAATGAATCTATGCATTACAAATCAATCTTTACATTACATAAGAAGTCTTGAAAAACTCCCTCTTTAAGCAAATAATTAGGAACCACCATCACACAATCAAACTATGGCCCAAGCAAGTTAGATTCATCTACATAACTAAAAAATTCAATAATAATAGCATCTTCTTCATCACAACTTCCTTGATCATAAGCAACCAACAAACCTTACTCTTATGCTATCCATCATCTAGTGCTAAGAAAAACCCCCCAACATTTTGCTTTAAATTTTCTTGAGAAACCCATCATCTATTGCTAATTAAAACGCACCATACAACATAAGGTTAAAAAAAGGGTAGACTACTCTTTGGAAGCTAGTGCATGCGCTGGCTTCCAAAGCACAGTTTGCACCTCCAAAGCACAGTCTGCCCCTTCTTTTTTCCTTGTGTTGTATGGAAACTTGCTAGCAAGTTTATCTTTTTTGTGTGATAAGAACGAGTTTAACTTTCGTGTGTGATGATTAGATAAGAGAAGCTTGTATGGTGAGTTGCTACACGCCATACCATTTCATAGAGTTGAGCTTGTACATTTGTGTGTGATGACTAACCTCTTTGTTATCACCAGGAGCATGCCATTTGATAGTGGCACAGTGAATGGAGTGCGACGGAGCTCAATGGAGTTCAAAGCGAGGGGTAGGTGACGATAACTTTAGGGTTTATAGAGGCAAGCAATGGTAAAGTTTAGGGTTTAGAGAAAGAAATAGAAATGGCAAAGTGGGGGAAGAGATAGAGAGAAAGAAAGAGAGAGAAGAAGGGTGATTGTACATTGTGGGGAATTGATTTACCATAATGTCTTTCACATCAAGTAAAGCTTAATACTTACACATGTCAAAACTTTAGGTTGTCTCCGCCGAGGAGCTCACAAACACGCCAAGGACAAATCTTGCAGACTCTAAAGATGGGAGCTAGATGGCAAGAGAGGGTCATAAGAGAAAGATAGCATTATATGATGCATGTGTATCAGACATGGCCAACTCTCTATTGCAAAGTGCAAAGAAGCATGCATACATGCTGGGAAAGCATGTAGGATTTGGACATAATCTAGAGACATTGATGGCTAGGATTGCTAAGAGGAATGTTCCTCGTGCACTCGAAGTGGCTCGGCTTGTGGAAGGAGGAGTTGGTGGAACTCCAATGTATCAAAGATGATAGGGAAACTATGTATCGCAAAAGAAGGCCATCTCATTTTAATGTGGAGGATAATAGTTCCCATCATCTCGAGTATAATTATGAAAATAAAATAGACAATCACGTGACCAACCAAGGAGAATCTATTTCACAGAGCAAGATACAACACTTCAACATGACACACCTACAACACAACTTTGATGTGGATGGAAGGTGTGGAGGGAAATTAGGAGGACACCTTTAAATAGTAAGGTAAAATGCCTTAGATGAATGTCCATGTTTTTGCAGAGAGAAATCACCTAGGACTAGGAGGTAAGAGGCACAACTCAGCAGGTGGTTTTACCCCAATGATGATGTACCCAGATAGTAATATCTCACCCATACCAATTTTACCTTATATTTGGCCCATTGAGGAGGGAACAAAATTGACTCAGGAAGAGGCAAATACATTGGTCCGTGCTGGATTTAGGTTAGCCACAACAAATGGCATAGCTCGTGAAATGTTATGCATCTTGGGATGGAAACATCATAGATGAAGGCACATGGGAAGGTATTGCTAGTGTTGCATCAAAGACTCCTGTGAGTGAATTCAACAAGATGGGAATAGACTCAATTGGGAGAAGTTGAGTTTGCATGAAATGGCGAACATGCATTGCAATAAGAGTAGAAAAGAGAATAGATTCTGCATTAATAATGGACCGAATAGTACTGATTGAAAAGGTTGTTAATTAGTATGAGTATGAGATATTTAAGATAGAAGCAGATGGACTAGATCGTAAGTCTTATGAAGTACATATACAGTCTCAACCTTGGTGTACATGCCCAGATTTTTAGAAACGTGTACAAGGGAAAAAGTCTTACTTATCAAAATGAAAACATGGTTATATACTAGCCAAAGATACCCAATCATAATGTGAGGAGGGAGGCTCTCTCATGTCCATGGACCTATCTATGATATAGCTCTTGGGTCATGACTCTATCGCATCGAGGGGCCTATCCATGATTATGTGCTTGGTGGAAAAGAGAAAATCTACTCATAGCACTTACGTTGATGGTTGGATAATTTTTTGGCACTTATGATTGCATAGTTTTTTGGATAATGTAGAGTTGATATTGTGACACCTAAAGTTGAACATTTTTTTTGGATAACATAAGCCTTGTTATTATGTTTTTGATTATGCAGATCTATCCACTTGCCATTGCCATGTTTTTTCAATATGAAAAATAATATATTTACTTCAAATGTACCATGCTATTAATAATTTTTTGGATAACATAAGCCTTGTTATTAGGTTTTTGATTATGTAGATCTAAATATCCATTTACCATTGCCATGTTTTTTCAGTATGCAAAAATATATTCGCTTCAAAGGTGCTAGTTGTTAAATAATGTTTCTTGAATCAATATCCTACTAAAATATTTGGAAGAAAATCAGAGGCCTTCCTCGAAAGCTTGCTATAGATGCTCTAAAAAGATCGCGTTGAAAAGCTTGCAAAAATTTCCCGTTTCTAAGCACCCCTATCATGTTAAAAATCATGACATTGGAGTGTTGCTAAGCACCCCTATCATGTTTAAAAACCCGAAAAACATTTAGGAAAAACCCTGAAAAAATATAAAATCTTCAAAGAGAACCCTTGACTCAGCTTGCAAAAAATTCCCTGTTTCTAAGCACCCCTATCATGTTAAAAATCATGACATTGGAGTGTTGCTAAGCACCCCTATCATGTTTAAAAACCCAAAAAACATTTAGGAAAAACCCTAAAAAAATCTAAAATCTTCAAAGAAGAGAACCCTTGAGTCAGCTTGCAAAAATTCCCTGTTTCTAAGCACCCCTATCATGTTAAAAATCATGACATTGGAGTGTTGCTAAGCACCCCTATCATGTTTAAAAACCCGAAAAACATTTAGGAAAACCCCTGAAAAAATCTAAAATCTTCAAAGAGAACCCTTGACTCAACATATAAACTCAATTAGAAATAAAGTGAGAATCCCCCTTGATGACTAAAATGCAAATGAATATCTTCTTGATGTCAATGTAGATCCTAATCTAGATGTAGCTCTCGGTATTTTTCATCCTTGATTTCATTGTGTAATGAAATCCTTGTAGGCAAAGATGGATCATTTTATCAATTTGTTCATGAAGCCTAACATGATGATGATGCATATCCCTTTCAGATGATTTAGCCTTATCAATGGCCAGTGTCTTGTCCTTGTACAATTGATTTATGAGTATGTTAGATGAGTTACATCTAGCATTCAAGCTCAAAAATCCCATTGTCGTGAACAATGCTAATGGAGATTTATAGCCAGTTTTGGATTAACAAATTGATCACTCAAATCAAGGGGAAAATCTGATTTGATGATTTACAGATGTTTAGCAACACTTGAATGTGAGATATGACCCATTAATGGCCCTAAAAACCTCAAATGATTAGCACTAATCAAGGTATTAGTGAAATTAATTTTTTGATAACTATGCAAAGGATACCCTAATTTATAGAGCATCGTCAGAGGGGAAAATCAATTGGCTTTTTCAAGATGAAGCTTTGGCTAGCTGTAGCAAATCCCCAATGGTATCTTCGAACCCTTAATGGTAGAGCACCTTGATTGTAGAGCACTGTTGGATTGGGAAAATCAAGGGGCTTTTTCAAGATAAAGCTTTGGCAAGTTGTAATGGAATGAATATATGCATCACAAATCAATCTTTACATTCCATAAGAAGTCTTGAAAAACTCCCTCTTCAAGCAAATCATTAGGAACCACCATCATACAATAAAACTATGGCCCATGCAAGTTAGATTCATCTACATAACTAAAAAAATTCAATAATAATAGGAGCTTCTTCATCACAACTTCCTTGAGCACGAGCAACCAACAAACCTTACTCTTACACTATCCATGATCTAGTGCTTAAAAAAAGCCCCAACATTTTTCTTTAAATGACCCATCATCTAGTTCTAATAAAAACCCACCATACAACATAAGGCAAAAAAAAGGGGGTAGACTACGCTTCGGAAGCTAGTGAATGCGCTAGCTTCCAAAGCATAGTCTGCCCCTTTTTTTTTGCCTTGTGTTGTATGGAAACTTGCTAGGAAGTTTTCCTTTTTTGTGTGATGAGAGCAAGTTTATCTTTTGTGTGTGATGACTAGATAAGAGAAGCTTGTATGGTGAGTTGCTACGCCCCACACCATTTCATAGAGTGGAGCTTGTAAATTTATGTGTGATGACTAACCTCTTTGTTATCACAAGGAGCACGACGTTTGATAGTGGCGCAGTGAATGGAGTGCGGTGATGGAGATCAAAGTGAGAGGAAGGTGACGGTAACTTTAGGGTTTACAAGGACAAGCGATGGAAAAGTTTAGGGTTTAGAGAAAGAAAGAGAAATGGCAAAGTGGGGGAAGAGATAGAGAGAAAGAAAGAGAGAGAAGAAGGGTGATTCTACATTGGGGGGAATTGATTTACCACATAATGTCTTTCACGTCAAGTAAAGCTTAATACTTACAGGGACAAGCGATGGAAAAGTTTAGGGTTTAGAGAAAGAAAGAGAAATGGCAAAGTGGGGGAAGAGATAGAGAGAAAGAAAGAGAGAGAAGAAGGGTGATTCTACATTGGGGGGAATTGATTTACCACATAATGTCTTTCACGTCAAGTAAAGCTTAATACTTACACATGTCAAAACTTTAGGTTTTCTCTACTGAGGAGCTCGCAAACACATCAAGGACAAATCTTGCAATCTAAAGATGGGAGTTGGATGGCAGGAGAGGGTCACAAGAAAAAGATAGCATTATATGATACATGCATATCATACATGGCCAACTCTTTATCACAAAGTGCAAAGAAGCATGCATATATGTTGGGAAAGCATGTAGGATTTGGACATAATCTAGAGACATTGATGGCTAGGATTTCTAATAGGAATATTCCTCGTGCAATCAAAGTGGCTTGGCTTGTGGAAGGAACTCCAGTGTATCAAGATATTCAAGTATTAGAAGGTGATATGGAAACTATGTATTGTAAAAGAAGGCGATCTCATGTCGTTAATGTGGAGTTTGCATGAAATGGCAAACATGCATTGCAAGAAAAGTAGAAAAGAGAATAGATTCTACATTAATAATGGAGCTTGTAGTACTAATTGAAAAGGTTGTTAATTGGTATGAGTATGAGATATTTAAGATAGAAGCAAATGGACTAGATAGGAAGTCTTGTGAAAAACATATATAGTCTTGTGAAGCAAATGGACTAGATAGGAACATTAGTGTACATGCCCATATTTTAAAAGACGTGTACAAGGGAAAATGTCTTATGTGGAACACAAACATATTTATGCGAGTTTTGGGGCTTGAAAACATGTTTATACACCAACCAAAGATACCCAATCATAATGTGAGGGAGGCTCTCTCCTGTCTCTCCTGTCCATGGACCTATCCATGATATGGCTCTTGGGTCATGACTCTATTGCATCCAGGGGCGTATCCCATGATATGGCTCTTGGGTCATGACTCTATTGCATCCAAGGGCGTATCCCATGATATGGCTGATATGGCTCTTGGGTCATGACTCTATCGTGTCGAGGGGCCTATCCATGATTTTGTGCTTGGTGGAAAAGAGAAAATCTACTCATGACACTTGCGCTTCTAGTTGGATAATTTTTTGGCACTTATGATTACATAGTTTTTTTTGGATAATGTAGAGCTGATATTAAGACACTTATAGCTGAATATTTTTTTTTTGGATAACATAAGCCTTGTTATTATGTTTTTGATTATGTAGATCTATCCACTTGCCATGTTTTTGATTATGTAGATCTGTCCACTGCCATGTTTTTTCAATACAAAAATCTTATATTTACTTCAAATGTACCATGGTATTAATAATTTTTTGGATAACATAAGCCTTGTTATTAGGTTTTTTATTATGTAGATCTAGATATCCAATTGCCATTGCCATGTTTTTTCAATATGCAAAAATATATTCACTTCAAAGGTGCCATGGTGTTAAATTATGTTTCTTGAATCGAGGTATCCTACTAAAATATTTGGAAGAAAAACATGAGGCCTTCCTCAAAAGCTTTCTAGATGCTCTGAAAATCTCACGTTGAAAAGCTCGCAAAAATTCCCTATTTCTAGCACCCCTATCATGTTAAAAATCATGACATTAGAGTGTTTCAAGCACCCCTATCATGTTTAAAATCATGACATTGGAGTGTTTCAAGCACCCCTATAATGTTAAAAATCATGACATTGGAGTGTTTCAAGCACCCCTGTCATGTTTAAAAACCCAAAAAAACATTAAGAAAAACCCTTAAAAAATCTAAAATCCTCAAAGAGAACCCTTGACTCAACATATGAACTGAATTAGAAATAAAGGGAGAATCCCCCTCGATGATGACTAAAATGTGGATGAAGATCTTCTTGATGTCAATGTAGATCCTAATCTAGATAGTTCTCGGTCTTCTTCATCCTTGATTTCATTTGTAATGAAATCCTTGTAAGTAAAGATGGATGATTTTATCAATGTGTTCATGAATCCTAACATGATGATGATGCATATCACTTTTAGATGAGAATGCATTAAATATGAATAAGTGGATCGTAGCCTTATCAATGGCCAGTGTTTTGCCCTTGTACAATTGATTTATAAGTATCTTAGATGACTTACATGAAGCATTAAAGCTCAAAAATCCCATTGTCGTGAACAATGCTAAGAGAGATTTATACCCAATTTTGGATTAACAAATTGATCACTCAAATCAAGGGGAAAATCTGATTTGATGCTTTACAAAGGTTTAGCAACACTTGAATGTGAGATATAACCCATTAATGGTCCTAAAGACCTCAAATGATTTAGCACCAATTAAGATATTAGTGAAAGTAATTTTTTAATATCTATGCAGAGGATACCTTGATCTATAAAGCATCGTTAGAGGGGAGAATCAAGGGGCTTTTTTAAGATGAAACTTTGGCAAGCTGTAGCAAATCCCCAATGGTAGCGCTGAACCCTTAATGGTAGAGCTGAACCCTTAATGGTAGAGCACCGTTGGAGGGGAAAATCAAGGGACTTATTCAAGATGAAGCTTTGGCAAGTTGTAGCAAGTCCCCAATGGTAGGGTTGAACCCTCAATGGTCCATAAATACTAGGATTAATGTTGATTAATCATTGTTTAATAGAGATAATTAACTATTTGCAATATAAAGAAGAGGTCGACTTGCTGTGTGAAATTGAATCCCTTTCACAAATCTTCTTTAAAAAAGCTTTAAGAAGCAACTAGAGCACTGTGTTAACATGAGTTTAGAATCACTAAACATATGATTAGCCAAAATAATGACTCCTTAATCACCTCTATGCCAAAGTGTATCTTTGTTTAGTGCACAAGGCTGGAACGGCTCATACATGCATTAAAAAAAAAACCAATGTTGTAGCCATGTTTTCCATCGTTGAAAACCCTTGTGAAGGTGACGAATTGAGTCAAAATGCATAGATCCAACCGCTATTGCATTTCCCCCAAAAAAAAAAGTAATGTTTTGTTAATGGCTTGTTGCCGCCGCGCCGGCAATGTTGTGCGTGAATTCGTGGAATTGAATCTGCTAGGAGTTGTGCCTATGTAGAGCTCGGAAGAGGCCCTAAAGATTTGTCTTGAGCTTTAGTTGCTCCTATGAGGAGCAATCAAAGATCCACTGATTATGGGAAAAGCTGCATTTTTATATAAGGAAGAGAAAAAAACTCAAAAAATAGTTCAATAAAACACCATATTAGTGAATTTGGGAATTTCCCAATTTCCATTTTTGTATGCACATTGGATATTCTTCAACCCAACTTGTTCGTGAATATTTGCTAATTTTAGAAAGAAATGCTAAAAGTAACTAGTAACCCAACTATGTCAGAATAGGACCAAATTTGGTGTGTAGGTGGTCTGAGGTTTCGTGAACACATATGTATGCTTAGAATTTGATATGGGTCCAAGACGGAGGAAATAGAAGTAGGCATGGAAACCTCGCTAGTTTCTCACTGTGCTACACAAATCCATAATGTAGGTTGTCTATACAGAGAGGGTCCTATGTGGTATGGACCACCTCTGTGCAAAACCTTGGTTGGTTCTAAATCAATAGTCTGTAAGTTTTAGCCAATCCAAGAGTGCTATTCTCCTAGTGGCTTCAGAGTTGCAAACTTAGATTTTTTTTTTTGCTTTTAAGGTCAAAAGAGACCGAAAAGGCCTCTAGCTGCTGATCCTCGTAACTTGCCCAAATGCACCAAATTTGACAAGTTGGATGTTGAGAATGTCAATCTCAGTGTGGATCCTTAAGTCCCACTTTATTGAGAATAAAAGTTAAATTTATGAGGGAAGGCTAAAGATAGGCAGTGAACTACCTATGTCCAATTCGAACCAAATTTGGCATGTAGGTAGTCCAAGCGTCCATGACCATTGGTGTATGCTTTGATATGAGGTTAAATTTATCACGGAAGGCTAAAACTATAGCCATATTTGCTAATGATGTGTGTGAACACACTAAGACCAACTGGGGTACTTTTTCCCTCTTTAAGAGGTTTTTTCCCCTGTGCTAGTATACTCCCATCTTGGGGTATACTTATCATCTTTGTACAGCACACATTCATTATCTATCTATGTCTAATTCGAACCAAATTTGGCATGTAGGTAGTCCAAGTATCCATGACCATTGGTGTATGCTTTGATATGAGGTTAAATTTATCACGGAAGGCTAAAAATGTAGCCATATTTGCTAATGATGTGTGTGAACACACTAGGACCAACTGGGCTACTTTTTCCCTCTTAAGGAGGTTTTTTCCCTTGTGCTAGTATACTCCCATCTTGGGGTATACTTATCATCTTTGTATAGCACATATTCATTATCTATCTATCATCTCATTGTGTGCTCCCTTGAGCCTCTCCATTGTGTGTGTAAGATTCCTCCCCCCAGCCTTCAAGGTATGCAGGAGTAAGAATCTCCCTATCTGATCTTATAATTATTCTCTCTCTAAAATAAAAGAAAGATTTTGTTTAAAAAAGGAAGACCCTTTCCCTAGAATACTTCTCAGGAGTCCCACTTGTTTTAAGAATTCAGAACAATGAGTTCAGAAGTGAAAATTGGTGTTTTGGATATCAAGGTTTTGGTCTTCATTCGAGTACGGTCCAAAAGAAGTTCTTTATCTCTTAGGAAGTATAAGAAATTATCCCCCAGATATTGTGGGCCTTATCTGAATTCAAAGAAAGTAGGTGATGTAGCCTACGAGCTTCTTTTATCTCCTCATCTCAAAGTTCATAATGTATCTCATGTAAGCCTTCTATAGAAATATGTGCCAAAACCAAATCATGGTAAGACGGTAAAACTTCAGTGGCAAGATACCCCGTTGGCTTCTAGGTTACGCTAGTTCCTTCTTTATATAAGTCGTAACTCTTACTTGTCACTCGCAGTAATCTTACTTCCATCGATCTCCTTTCTTTCTTAATCTCCTTTATGGCTTCACAGCAAGAATTGGTTTTATCCATGACGATTTCTCACCTTCAAGACGCAAGTGAGTCTGTGAAGAACGATTTTATAGAACTGTATGAGCACTCACTTTTCCCTCACTTGGGAACTTCTGTAGCTCAGACCAAATGTGGCGGACCTATCAAGACATAACTAGGGTAACACCGTGGGGTCAACAGCACTTTCGTAACAATGTTCGCTTGGCTATGGTTATTGAAGCTTTGGATTTAGGACCCCGATACTACTGCGTGGTGAGATCAAGGCATGTTGGGTTTTCTGAGCGGGTCTTCTTACTGGCGTGTTTTCTTCCTCATCAGAAGATATGCCTTTATCCCGTTTTTGGCTTGCCTCTCAGAGGTACTTTTAATAGGTCACCTCATACCAGTGAGATAGGTGCTGCAATAACCGACCGAATTATTCCCATAGATGAATTACCTTATAGTGTGCAGCTTGTGAGTGCTGCTTTTGTAACCATATGATAGACGGGCTTATGGAAATGTAAAAAGTTCTTCTATCTTTACTGTATATGTTCCAAGAATGAATAAAGTTGAAATCTTTGTTCTTGTCTTGAGTCTTGCTCTCTTTGAGACTTTTCTTGGTGGTTAATCTTAATTAAAAATTTTCTCTCAGTCTCATATTCGTGCATCTTGCGAAATTACCCCCAGTTTGCGAGATGAGGGCATCTCGCGTTTTTCAAGTGGGAGAGAATGTAAGATTCCTCCCCAGCCTCTCAAGATGTCCAGCATCTTCCCCTGTAATCAATCTCCTCTTCAGAAATATAAAAGATTTTGTCTCTGCCTATTTTGAGAGAAAATATTCTAGAGAGAGAATATTCAAATTTTGAATATTTTTAGATAGAAAAATTTCTTATATTATTAAAATGAATTCCCTTGAAACAGAAATTCAAAAAGAACTTTCCAATGTGCAATTGGAATTTATTGGAAATGGGTATAAAGGACCTTAGCCTAAGGGTCTAGATTTTCAGAAATTTTTGGATTATGGTCTAATTAAGGTTCCATGGGCCAATAGCATCAATCCCTGTGTAGGGAGGAGATAAATCCAATTTGTAAAAGAAGATACCCAAAAATGAGTAAATGCTCACATAAGATGAAGAGTTGACTATGTACAAGGTTTATTAGTAAGAAACTATGAGCAATATAAAAAATATGATATATTTTGGGTATCCAAAAATGAGTAAATGCTCACACAAGATGAAGAGTTGAAAATGTACAAGGTTTATTAGTAAAAAACTATGAGCAATATTAAAAATATGAGATATTTTGGGTATCCAAAAATGAGTAAATGCTCACACAAGATGAAGAGTTGAAAATGTACAAGGTTTATTAGTAAAAAAACTATGAGCAATATTAAAAATATGAGATATTTTGGGTATCCAAAAATGAGTAAATGCTCACACAAGATGAAGAGTTGAAAATGTACAAGGTTTATTAGTAAAAAACTATGAGCAATATTAAAAATATGAGATATTTTGGGTATAATGATTCCATTTTGACACATATGTAAGGAAGGGGAGTCCATTAAAGGAGGTGCATATTTCACATGCTTGAATGAGTTTTAAACTAAAAAATAATGTGATATTTTTATCTCTCCTCTCTCTTGAACCAAACCAAATCAAAATGAAACCAAACCGAATCAAAAAGTAACCAAACTAGGTCCAAATCTAGTCCAAATTTAACCAAACTGAATTTGGAAAATTCTAGAATTCAGTTAGCTTTGGTTAGAGCTTCCCTCTCCTATAAATAGAACATGAGTCCTTTGAAAAAAATAGAAGAATTTTACTATACTAGAGTTATGCTGAAATAATGCTAATTTCTACTATTCTCTAAAGTTCTCTCCAAATTGAAGAAATTGGAGCTTCCCTCTTTCTTCAATCCCCATTGGTGGCTCCATCAACATACTTAACCAATTGATTGGTTGGGGGTCTCTACCGTGAACAAAGGATCAAGCAATTTGTAAGGTAAATGGTGAATTTTGATCTTTTCTATAATTTCTCAATGTTTCTCTCTTCTCAACCCCTCTCAAGCTTGAGAAGCTTAATTGGAATGATTTTTGAATGCTATTGAAGTTAATTGATGAATGGTAGTGAAGAGTTACATAATTTGATGAATGCTATTGAAGTTAATTGTAGTTAAGAATTATATAAATCTCCATTTATGCTTAATTCTAATGGTTTTTATGTAATTTCTCTCTCTCACTCAAGAAATGGTCATACTCATGACCCATTCTCAATCCAAATGAAGCTTTTCATAAAGCTTTTTCTTAATCCAAGATTAATCTATGCTTGAGGCTTAATTAATGGTTTTTTTCTATGTTTTTAGTTTATGTATTTCATGAATATTGATGATTCAATCCATTATGGATTAATGATCCAATTAGGGATCATTCTATTTATTTCCTTAATGATAAGCTTTATCCCTTAGAAAATTTGAGATTTATCAGTCATAGCAGCGGAGCTATGGTAAAATTTTTATAAAAATTACGCATAAAATAATTTCATTCAAAGCATGAAAAGAGGACTTCCTACCATATTCTAGGAATTATCATCCTAGATTAATTGAAAGATATTCATTGTAATCATAGAGAAATTGATTTTTATATTATGCATAATTGATTTTCATGCATAGAGGTATGCATAAAAGATTATTATTTTAACATAAAATTGTTACTTTTATCATAATTGGATTTCATGCATAGAGGTATGCATAAAAGATTATTATTTTAATGTAAAAGTGTTACTTTTATCATATTTGGATTTCATGCATAGAAGTATGCATAAAAGATATTCTTTTTATACTAAAAGTGTGATTTTCATCATAAATGGATTTTATGCATAACTTAGATGCATAAGAGAAATTCTTTTATTCTAAAAGTGTAATTCCTACCAAATTGAATTTATGCATAGGAAGATGCATAAAAGATTGATTCAAAAGTATCATTCTCATCTAAATTGAATTTATGCATAGGAAGATGCATAAAAGATTGAATTTTAATTCAAAAGTGTCATTTTCATTTAAAATGAATTTATGCATAGGAAGATGCATAAAAGATTGATTTTTACTTCGAAAGTATTAATCTCCTTAAATGGAATTTATGCATAAATAAATGTGTAAAGAAATCTTATATCAAATATAAGAATTCTCTTGTGTTCTATAAATAGATATGAGTTGTGATAGGATGTGATAAGAGGTGTATAAGATGTGATAAGAGGTGATAAGATGCTTATGAAATAAGTTAGCAGGTGATAAGATGAATTAAGATGTGATAAGATGTGTATGAGATGAGGTAAGAAGTGTATGTGATAGGATAAGATGTATATGGATAGTGATAGGGCAAGAATGGATGTGATGTAAAAGATTAGATGTGAAGGCATATGGGGATATATGAATGGGAATGTGGAAATGGATGTATGTATGTATGTATGTATGTGGAAATGGATGTATGTATGTGGATGTGTGAATGTGGAGATGGGAGTGTGGATGTATGAATGTGAAAATGGATGTATGCATGAAGATGTATATGTGGATGTATGTATGTGTGTGGATGTATAGATGTGAATGGGAATGCGGATGTGGATGTATGTATGTATGTGGATGTAGATGTGAATGTATAGGTGTGGATATATGGATGTGAATGTGAATGTGGATGTGGATATGGCTGTGGATGTATGGATGTAGATACGGGTGTGGATGTATGTATGTATGTGGATGTAGATGTGGATGTATAGATGAGAATGGGAATGTGGATGTGGATGTATGAATGTGAATGTGGATGTGGATGTGGATGTATGGATGTGGATATGGATGTGTATGTATAAATGTGGATATGGGATGTGGATGTATAAATGAGGATGTGAAAATGGATGTATGCATGTAGATGTGGATGTATGGATGTGAATGTGAATGTGTATGTGAATTAATGTGTCGTCGATATGAGGAAATGGATGAGAATGAGTACACATTGAATGGAATGTGGGGAATAAGTAATGTGGACTAAGGAGGGATAATGTGGAAAGACAGTTCGATTTAGAAACTGTATTTTGTGACTGTTTGTAAATGACTATTTTATGTCAAGAATGCTGGGGAAGCATTTTGACCGTCTTGTGGATTAAGGTCATGAAGACCTAACTGTTAAAGTTGCAACTGCTGTGACGAAGAGTCAATGGAGTCTCGCGTAGCAAGGTCGACCGAGGTCTTGACCAGCCTCGGTTCGATTTAAATGGTGAGCTTCTGATACGGTGGATGAGGGACCAAGGAAGCGGCCTATGAGTGAAGCGCTAGGTCACCTGTGAAGGATCCTAGAGGGTGCTGACCATACGGTGCTCGGGCTCTGGGTCGCCTAGGATACCCACACGTGCATCGAGGAAGATATTGGAACAAGGAGTAAGAGTTGTTTTCTGAAACCGGGCCTGGATCTGATTGATTGACCTTGCTGGTCTTCAATGGATGAGTCCATGGCTCTTTATATGGATCTGTTGGTTGATCTTGCTGATCTTCAACGGAGAGTCCATCTTGATAAGTGATTATATTGCCGAGTATTATGGGCTAGGAACTATTGAAAAGGCCCCTGAGTGGACAGGTGGTGAGCATTCTGGTTGCCAATGATGCCATAGATACTCTGATGAAGGAATGATGGGAAGTTAAGAATCAACCGGATAATTTGGAAGATTGTGATCAGTGATACTATGGTTCATTAAAGGATTGTTTTAAAACTGGTTGAATCTGTGAAAAAGGCAATTTCATATTGGGTGTGTAAGTGGTGTGGCTAGTTTTATTTTTGCATGAACATCTGGTTAGGGGACCTGGGAACTCTTTTCCCTGGTACCTGAGACAAAAATCAAATTCTAAATTGGATCCCATCACTACAGTGGTTGGGCGGTTGGCTAATCCATGGGACTGGATGGGGTTAGGCTGGACTGATGGATCCGTAAATCGAGACTCAATTTCTGTTACTACGATAGATAAAATAAATCCCGGATAGTAATTATTCTATGGATAGGAATCAACGGCTGTGCCTCTTGATGGGGAAAAAAGCGTTGATCTCAATGATCCAAGTGCAAGTTTCTTCCTTGATCTGACCGAGTATCTTTATAGGTGCAGTCGGATCAGTTTGATCACTAATGGTCTTGACTACGTTAGAGTAAAAAGTTATCTTGGAGGAATCGCCCATGCTTTCCGGATAAGGGAAGTTTTTCCGGGTTCGGTTTTGGAAAAACCGACGGATTAGTCTTTTGTCCGGATATCCGTGGACGAGGCCCCGAGTGTGGGACCCTGCCTCACGCATGAAGTGCTACTTCTGCTGCTAGTACCCCGAATCCGTTGCGCGGTGGGAACAGGGATCTCATAGTTGGTATCAGAGCCAATTGGCTAATAAAGATTAACTGAGAAGCCAAATATGTCAAAAATTTATCAAGAAGCACAAAAAGATTGTAATTGTGTGATATAATTCATACAATTCGATATTCAAACTGAAATTCGTAATTTGGTAATTGAATCTTCAGATGGAAGTACCGCAATTATATAGAATCCCTGACTTGCTTGAGACCTAGACATGATGGTATTTACCTTATAGTTCCAAGTATTATGACGACCTGTATATACCGAGGGTATAACTGCAGCTCTTTACCGGCAGTATATACGAGTAAATCTAAGACTTGAAATTATAAGCGTTAATGTGATCCAGATGATGATTTCGAATGTGGTTGATATGATTTTAATTTTGTTTGAGAACTGATGAATTGATTTGGATTCTGATTGAAAAATGATGATTTCTGAAATTTAGTTGAAATATAATAACCTGAGCAAAACCACAATGAGGATGAATGGGACGAGTCCCTGTGATGATAAATGATGATAATGATTTTAGCAAATCACTATGATATTAGTGGATTGTGCTGTCAAATTGCTACTGTTAATACTTGACACGGATGATCAAATTAAGGGATGTCAAATTGAGAACTTACTTAACTGAAATTCCTATGGAGGAATGTTCAGAAGGAAATTTTTCGGTCTAATGGACCATTATCGTGTTAAAGATATGAATGATATGATCTGAATGAATTGTTATTTAATGATGAGTTCTATATAAGGGATATTCATCCCCGTATTCTGTTGGGTTGACCTGAATATAAGGAACCCCAGAATAAATTGGATCTTAAGAAAATGAGTTGTCCTCTACTTGAGATGAGGACATCTCGCACTTTTTAAGTGGGGTAGAATGTAAGATTCCTCCCCCCAGCCTTCAAGGTATGCAGGAGTAAGAATCTCCCTTTCTGATCTTATAATTATTCTCTCTCTAAAATAAAAGAAAGATTTTGTTTAAAAAAGGAAGACCCTTTCCCTAGAATACTTCTCAGGAGTCCCACCTGTTTTAAGGATTCAGAACAATGAGTTCAGAAGTGAAAATTGGTGTTTTGGATATCAAGGTTTTGGTCTTCATTCGAGTACGGCCCAAAAGAAGTTCTTTATCTCTTAGGAAGTATAAGAAATTATCCCCCAGATATTGTGGGCCTTATCTGAATTCAAAGAAAGTAGGTGACGTAGCCTACGAGCTTCTTTTATCTCCTCATCTCAATTACCCCCAGTTTGCGAGATGAGAGCATCTCGCGTTTTTCAAGTGGGAGAGAATGTAAGATTCCTCCCCAGCCTCTCAAGATGTCCAACATCTTCCCCTGTAATCAATCCCCTCTTCAGAAATATAAAAGATCTTGTCTCTACCTATTTTGAGAGAAAATATTCTAGAGAGAGAATATTCAAATTTTGAATATTTTTAGATAGAAAAATTTCTTATATTATTAAAATGAATTCCCTTGAAACAGAAATTCAAAAAGAACTTTCCAATGTGCAATTGGAATTTATTGGAAATGGGTATAAAGGACCTTAGCCTAAGGGTCTAGATTTTCAGAAATTTTTGGATTATGGTCCAATTAAGGTTCCTATGGGCCAATAGCATCAATCCCTGTGTAGGGAGGAGATAAATCCAATTTGTAAAAGAAGATACCCAAAAATGAGTAAATGCTCACATAAGATGAAGAGTTGACTATGTACAAGGTTTATTAGTAAGAAACTATGAGCAATATCAAAAATATGAGATATTTTGGGTATCCAAAAATGAGTAAATGCTCACACAAGATGAAGAGTTGAAAATGTACAAGGTTTATTAGTAAAAAACTATGAGCAATATTAAAAATATGAGATATTTTGGGTATCCAAAAATGAGTAAATACTCACACAAGATGAAGAGTTGAAAATGTACAAGATTTATTAGTAAAAAAAACTATGAGCAATATTAAAAATATGAGATATTTTGGGTATCCAAAAATGAGTAAATGCTCACACAAGATGAAGAGTTGAAAATGTACAAGGTTTATTAGTAAAAAACTATGAGCAATATTAAAAATATGAGATATTTTGGGTATAATGATTCCATTTTGACACATATGTAAGGAAGGGGAGTCCATTAAAGGAGGTGCATATTTCACATGCTTGAATGAGTTTTAAACTCAAAAATAATGTGATATTTTTATCTCTCCTCTCTCTTGAACCAAACCAAATCAAAATGAAACTAAACCGAATCAAAAAGTAACCAAACTAGGTCCAAATCTAGTCCAAATTCAACCAAATTGAATTTGGAAAATTCTAGAATTCAGTTAGCTTTGGTTAGAGCTTCCCTCTCCTATAAATAGAACATGAGTCCTTTGAAAAAAATAGAAGAATTTTACTATACTAGAGTTATGCTGAAATAATGCTAATTTCTACTATTCTCTAAAATTCTCTCCAAATTGAAGAAATTGGAGCTTCCCTCTTTCTTCAATCCCCATTGGTGGCTCCATCAACATACTTAACCAATTGATTGGTTGGGGACCTCTACCATGAACAAAGAATCAAGCAATTTGTAAGGTAAATGGTGAATTTTGATCTTTTCTATAATTTCTCAATGTTTCTCTCTTCTCAACCCCTCTCAAGCTTGAGAATCTTAATTGGAATGGTTTTTGAATGCTATTGAAGTTAATTGATGAATGGTAGTGAAGAGTTACATAATTTGATGAATGCTATTGAAGTTAATTGATTAATGATAGTTAAGAATTACATAAATTTTCATTTATGCTTAATTCTAATGGATTTTATATAATTTCTCTCTCACTCAAGAAATGGTCATACTCATGACCCATTCTCAATCCAAATGAAGCTTTTCATATAGCTTTTCCTTAATCCAAGATTAATCTATGCTTGAGGCCAAATTAATGGTTTTTTTCTATGCTTTTAGTTTATGTATTTCATGAATATTGATGATTCAATCGATTATGGATTAATGATCCAATTAGGGATCATTATGTTTATTTCCTTAATGATAAGCTTTATCCCTTAGAAAATTTGAGATTTATCAGTCATAGCAGCGGAGCTATGGTAAAATTTTTATAAAAATTACGCATAAAATAATTTCATTCAAAGTATGAAAAGAGGACTTCCTACCATATTCTAGGAATTATCATCCTAGATTAATTGAAAGATATTCATTGTAATCATAGAGAAATTAATTTTTATATTATGCATAATTGATTTTCATGCATAGAGGTATGCATAAAAGATTATTATTTTAACATAAAAGTGTTACTTTTATCATAATTGGATTTCATGCATAGAGGTATGCATAAAAGATTATTATTTTAATGTAAAAGTGTTACTTTTATCATATATTTGGATTTCATGCATAGAAGTATGCATAAAAAGATATTCTTTTTATACTAAAAGTGTGATTTTCATCATAAATGGATTTTATGCATAACTTAGATGCATAAGAGAAATTCTTTTATTCTAAAAGTGTAATTCCTACCAAATTGAATTTATGCATAGGAAGATGCATAAAAGATTGATTCAAAAGTGTCATTCTCATCTAAATTGAATTTATGCATAGGAAGATGCATAAAAGATTGAATTTTAATTCAAAAGTGTCATTTTCATTTAAAATGAATTTATGCATAGGAAGATGCATAAAAGATTGATTTTTACTTCGAAAGTATTAATCTCCTTAAATGGAATTTATGCATAAATAAATGTGTAAAGAAATCTTATATCAAATATAAGAATTCTCTTGTGTTCTATAAATAGATATGAGATGTGATAGGATGTGATAAGAGGTGTATAAGATGTGATAAGAGGTGATAAGATGCTTATGAAATAAATTAGCAGGTGATAAGATGAATTAAGATGTGATAAGATGTGTATGAGATGAGGTAAGAAGTGTATGTGATAGGATAAGATGTATATGGATAGTGATAGGGCAAGAATGGATGTGATGTAAAAGATTAGATGTGAAGGCATATGGGGATATATGAATGGGAATGTGAAAATGGATGTATGTATGTGAATGTGTGAATGTGGAGATGGGAGTGTGGATGTATGAATGTGAAAATGGATGTATGCATGAAGATGTATATGTGGATGTATGTATATGTGTGGATGTATAGATGTGAATGGGAATGCGGATGTGGATGTATGTATGTATGTGGATGTAGATGTGAATGTATAGATGTGAATGGGAATGCGGATGTGTATGTATGTATGTGGATGTAGATGTGAATGTATAGATGTGAATGGAAATGTGGATGTGGATGTATGTATGTATGTGGATGTGGATATATGAATGAGGACGTGATAATGGATGTATGCATGTAGATGTGGATATATGGATGTGAATGTGAATGTGGATGTGGATGTGGATGTGGATGTGGATGTATGGATGTAGATACAGATGTGGATGTATGTATGTATGTGGATGTAGATGTGGATGTATAGATGAGAATGGGAATGTGGATGTGGATGTATGAATGTGAATGTGGATGTGGATGTGGATGTATGGATGTGGACATGGATGTGTATGTATGAATGTGGATATGGGATGTGGATGTATAAATGAGGATGTGAAAATGGATGTATGCATGTAGATGTGGATGTATGGATGTGAATGTGAATGTGTATGTGAATTAATATGTCGTCGATATGAGGAAATGGATGAGAATGAGTACGCATTGAATGGAATGTGGAATAAGTAATGTGGACTGAGGGATAATGTGGAAAGACGAGAGTTCGATTTAGAAACTGTATTTTGTGACTGTTTGTAAACGACTGTTTTATGTCAAGAATGCTGGGGAAGCATTTTGACCGTCTTGTGGATTAAGGTCATGAAGACCTAACTGTTAAAGTTGCAACTGCTGTGACGAAGAGTCAATGGAGGACGTCTCGCGTAGCAAGGCCGACCGAGGTCTTGACCAGTCTCGGTTTGATTTAAATGGTGAGCTTCCGGTACGGTGGATGAGGGACCAAGGAAGCGGCCTATGAGTGAAGCGCTAGGTCACCTGTCTGCGAAGGCTTCCACCTATGATGCTGAGACCACCACAAGGTCTAAATCCTATGCTTCTTTCATGGAGATATTGGATCTTTCAGCATGGATGCTTGTCTCAAGCCATATGTGTTTAGCATCGACACTCACTTATTTATCAAGCACATCCACTTTCGGGTGCTCGTCCCTTACCCATAAGCCTAAAAGGATGACCCAAGCATCCATTGCTTGGAAATGACACCATAAAAGGATCTTCACTGCCATCCATTGCTTGGAAATGACACCATAAAAGGATCTTCACTATCATTTCCAAGCATCCATTACTTGGAAATGACACCATAAAAGGATCTTCACTGCCATCGAGAAGGAGGATTCTCCCTCAACTTCTAGATCTTATCTATTATGAGTTAAGGGTTCTGTGCTTAGGTAGTCCCCCAAAATCCAAAAGTTTGGAGGAGTTCTAATGCCTTAATACTATAAAAGATAAAGATGTATTCGTATCCCAACTAGGAGTCGGGGAGGTGACTAAGCAAAAATCTCAGCTTCAGTCATAAGTTGTTTGAGGGAATAGCACAACACGGGAAGGTTGCATAGCAAGTTTACCTCTTTGCAGATGATGGAGACAAATCTCCATCATTCTATGTATGCATGAGGATAACATAGACCTTATTTATGCATAAGGATAACATAGACCTTATTACGCATTAGGAAGTCAACATGTCTTTAGCTTGTGTTAAGAGGCCTTGAGTTAAGCTTATCTTTACCTTGAGTTAAGTGTGTGTTAAGCTTGTGTTATGAGGTCTTGAGTTAAGATTTTCTTTAGCTTTTGTTAAGCTTGTTTTCAGAGGTCTTTAGTTAATCTTATGTTCAGAGGAGGTCTCTAGTTATTAGTAATAGGTTGGGTTTGTAAATAAAGCTTGAATATAAGGATAACATAGACCTTATTTATGCATAAGGAAGTCGGCATGGCTTTAGTAGCTTGTGTTAAGAGGTCTTGAGTTAGTAACTAAGCACGTTTTATAAAATATTTCTAGGTTTATAGTTGGAGTCATATTATTTGAAAGGAAAGATTGAATAAGGCTTGTGAAAAAGCTAAGATTGTGGATTTGTAATCCTAGGTTTAAGGATAAGTCAAATTTTGAGTTGATTCTTAATTTTCCAAAGTTATAGAAGGATTGTAGGGTGAATAATGTAGGACTTAGTTATAAATCCAAATAGTTCCTTGAGAATGTGAATTATGATTAGGGATTGGAATTAAGTTTAGATAGTTTTGGGGAAGTTCTTATATTCTATGTTTAAGGATTGTCCAGAATTAAGTTTAGATAGTTTAGATAGTTTTGGGGAAGTTCTTATATTCTATGTTTCAAATTGTTTTCCAATTATGGTATTAAGTGTTGTAAGTTTTGTGTTAAGTGAATGATTGAGATTTTATTTCATTGTCTTATGACTTTAAGGGGATTTATTCAAGGACTAGTGAAGGAAATGAATTGGGTATGTATAATAACCAATCCTATAATATCCCTTGGCGTAAATCCCTATAAATAATGATCACACCAATTCTGTAATATCCCTTGGTTAGGTGTAAATCCCTATAAAGAATGATCACCAATCATGTAATACTAGTTTAGTTCCCTTGGGTGTAAGTCCCTATAAAGAATGAGATTTAGACATTAATAATATGATTTATATCCTTCATAAGAACAGAATTAAAGAATAAGATTTTGAGAAAGGGGATTCCTTTGCCATTGTAATGAATCTAAGTCCCAAGGAAAGGTTCCTCATACACATATAAGATGTGGGGGAAAACCAATTTAAGAGAATGATGTATTCAATGTTTGCAACTTGTTTGTAAGAACCAGTGGGGTGTAAATAATGAGATTTAGATATTAATAATATGATTTATATCCTTGTTAAGCAGAGAATTAAAGAATAAGATTCTCATAAAGGGGATTCCTTTGGTTTACATCATGAAATGAAGAATGAATCTAAGGACTAAAAATAAACCCCATTGAATTTATACAAGCTTAGTCCCAAGGGATGGTTCGTCATACACATATAAGATGTGGGAAATAAAGAGAATAATGTATTCAATGTTTGCAACTTGTTTGTAAGAACCGATGGGGTGGCCTCCCATTTGGAAAATGATCTCAACTTTGCTATTTGGCCACAAGGTAGATTTTGTTGAGTAGAGATTTTGTCTTTAATGGAAACTCGGTTTAGCCCATGCTTTTATGCAAAAAACATAAAAATGTATCGTCTCGCGAAGGACATCTTTGATATACTACTATTTGTGAACAATATCGGAGAGTCCTATGTGGAGCAAATGAATGCTCAACTAGGTGCTACAAATCAGCCCATATATCAGTTCAAAATCAACTCAAATTTCACACAGATCAACCTATTGATGAGGCATTTGTGGATGATGTAGTGGATTACAAAAGGTCATCCATAGAGGCATCCACACGTATATGAAAATGGCTAGTGGTGCAAACATCGAGGGATAACAAATTAGCTACTCCTTTGTCTAACAAGACACATGCAAGTTCTCATTATGCATCTTATTCTTTTATGGATCATGCACTGATTTCCATCATATGTGGTGAAGAGGAACCTATTTCCTTTGAGGAAGCAAAGAAAAATAATCATTGGATGGATGCAATCCATGCAACATGAGTACGACTCAATCCTAAAAAATGACACTTAGTATTTGGTAAATTTGCCTTATACTAAAAAGGCCTTGTAATGAAATCCTTGTAAGTAAAGATGGATGATTTTATCAATGTGTTCATGAAGCCTAACATGATGATGATGCATATCACTTTCAGATGATAATGCATTAAATATGCTTAAGTGGATCTTAGCCTTATCAATGGCTAGTGTTTTGCCCTTGTACAATTGATTTATAAGTATCTTAGATGACTTACATGAAGCATTAAATCTCAAAAATCCCATTGTCGTGAACAATGCTAAGAGAGATTTATACCCAATTTTGGATTAACAAATTGATCACTCAAATCAAGGGGAAAATCTGATTTGATGCTTTACAAAGGTTTAGCAACACTTGAATGTGAGATATAACCCATTAATGGTCCTAAAGACCTCAAATGATTTAGCACCAATTAAGATATTAGTGAAAGTAATTTTTTAATATCTATGCAGAGGATACCTTGATCTATAAAGCATCGTTAGAGGGGAGAATCAAGGGGCTTTTTTAAGATGAAACTTTGGCAAGCTGTAGCAAATCCCCAATGGTAGCACTGAACCCTTAATGGTAGAGCTGAACCCTTAATGGTAGAGCACCGTTGGAGGGGAAAATCAAGGGGCTTATTCAAGATGAAGCTTTGGCAAGTTGTAGCAAGTTCCCAATGGTAGGGTTGAACCCTCAATGGTCCATAAATACTAGGATTAATGTTGATTAATCATTGATTAGTAGAGATAATTAACTATTTGCAATATAAAGAAGAGGTCGACTTGGTGTGTGAAATTGAATCCCTTTCACAAATCTTCTTTAAAAAAGCTTTAAGAAGCAACTAGAGCACTGTGTTAACATGAGTTTAGAATCACTAAACATATGGTTAGCCAAAATAATGACTCCTTAATCACCTCTATGCCAAAGTGTATCTTTGTTTAGTGCACAAGGTTGGAACAGCTCATACATGCATTTAAAAAAAAAACCAATGTTGTAGCCATGTTTTCCATCGTTGAAAACCCTTGTGAAGGTGACGAATTGAGTCAAAATGCATAGATCCAACCGCTATTGCATTTCCCCAAAAAAAAAGTAACGTTTTGTTAATGGCTTGTTGTCGCGGCAATGTTGTGCGTGAATTCGTGGAATTGAATCTGCTAGGAGTTGTGCCTATGCGAAGCTCGGAAGAGGCCCTAAAGATTTGTCTTGAGCTTTAGTTGCTCCTATGAGGAGCAATCAAAGATCCACTGATTATGGGAAAATCTGCATTTTTATATAAGGAAGAGAAAAAAACTCAAAAAATAGTTCAATAAAGAGATTACTAGATCAATCATTGGATGGCTATGTGAGGAGCAATCTAAGCTTTATTAAGCATGGGTTTGAGGTGATCACCTAAATGGGGAAAAAATATTAACTATTAATCATGATTAGTTTAAACGATAAGCTAAAGCTAATCAAGTTGAAGGAGAGTAGAGTAGATGATAAGCATAAACACTGAGAATCATGGTTCTGATACCATGTTTGCAAATCATAGGTATTCAATCATGGCGCTATGGAGGATGAAATCTCTCCATGATTGAGGAGTGTGAAGAAAAGTGAGAAGAGGAATCTTAAGCACAAAATGAAGTGAAAATTGGGAAAATACAAGATGATTGTATTATGATTGAGATGAATGAACCACCAAGTACAATACCCTTTTATAGGCACCAAACCCTATCTTTTGACTCTAACTAAGAGGTAGTTCACACTTAAAGTGTTCACACCAAGCTGGCTATAGACCTAATGAACCATATGCTCATATCCCAAATGTCACATGATATTTTGGTGCATTTCTAACATTCTCTAAGTTTTTTCTCAATTCTAGACTTAGAAATTTTTTGGCTTTTTTCCCAAAAAGAAGCTGCAAAAGGCTTTTAACTTAAACTTTATAGGTGGCCTTCTTGGAGTGATATGCACATTGGATATTCTTCAACCCAACTTGTTCGTGAATATTTGCTAATTTTAGAAAGAAATGCTAAAAGTAACTAGTAACCCAACTATGTTAGAATAGGACCAAATTTGGTGTGTAGGTGGTCTGAGGTTTCGTGAACACATATGTATGCTTCGAATTTGATATGGGTCCACCAAGACGGAGGAAATAGAAGCAGGCATGGAAAGCTCGCTAGTTTCTCACTGTGCTACACAAATCCATAATGTAGGTTGTCTATACAGAGAGGGTCCTATGTGGTATGGACCACCTCTATGGACCACCTCTGTGCAAAACCTTGGTTGGTTCTAATCAATAGTTTGTAAGTTAGCCAATCCAAGAATGCTGTTCTCCTAGTCGCTTTAGAGTTGCAAACTTAGATTTTTTTTGCTTTTAAGGTCAAAAGAGATCGAAAAGGCCTCTAACTGCTGGTCCTCGTAACTTGCCCAAATGCACCAAATTTGACAAGTTGGATGTTGAGAATGTCAATCTCCCTGTGGATCCTTAAGTCCCACTTTTTTGAGAATAAAAGTTAAATTTATGAGGGAAGGCTAAAGATAGGCAGTGAACTACCTATGTCCAATTCGAACCAAAATTGGCATGTAGGTAGTCCAAGCGTCCATGACCATTGGTGTATGCTATGAGGTTAAATTTATCACGGAAGGCTAAAACTATAGCCATATTTGCTAATGATGTGTGTGAACACACTAAGACCAACTGGGGTACTTTTTCCCTCTTTAAGAGGTTTTTTCCCCTGTGCTAGTATACTCCCATCTTGGAGTATACTTATCATCTTTGTACAGCACACATTCATTATCTATCTATGTCCAATTCGAAGCAAATTTGGCATGTAGGTAGTCCAAGTGTCCATGACCATTGGTGTATGCTTTGATATGAGGTTAAATTTATCTCACAGAAGGCTAAAACTGTAGCCATATTTGCTAATGATGTGTGTGAACACACTAGGACCAACTGGGGTACTTTTTCCCTCTTAAGGAGGTTTTTTCCCCTGTGCTAGTATACTCCCATCTTGGGGTATACTTATCATCTTTGTATAGCACACATTCATTATCTATCTATCATCTCATTGTGTGCTCCCTTGAGCTTCTCCATTGTGTGTGTGCATTCATGCAACCCTATTTCCAACATTTGGTATCAGAGCATATGCTCATCCCCTACCCTTCACCCTGAGTCACCTATTTTCTTAAATCAGTTCGAGGAGCTCTTCTGGGAGAAGAAAGGAGACTGTGAAGTGTGGAGTACTTTGTACTAAAGTTTTACAGTCTGATTTTGATTCAGGGGCCGTTCATGTGGTTTTTACTTTTCTACAGACATCTTCAGGGACCAGATTTGTGAGTGCGCATGTGCATTGTCACATGTGCACTGCCTTTTAGTGTTAGCCTATGCTTGTCAGCTAGTTTTTCACGTGCTATTGGTCCACATCTTCTGTCATGTGGTTAACAGCTGCATCCTTTGAGCTTGGGTGTTTATGATGTACATCTTCACTCACCAAGATGTCCCAAGCCTCCTTGGGCATTTGTGCATCCTTTATATGCACAATTTTAGAATATGTCATGTTGATAGACAATGACAAGTACAACACATTTCTAGCCCTTTTATGCTATGCTTTATATGCTTACACTTATTGAGGGGTGGGATTTTCTTCACCAATATCTGGCTCCTTTTCATCACCTGTGATGAACTCCAATATCCTTTTTGCATAAGGAAATTGGTTATCCTAAACTTCCATGCTTGGAAGTTATTACCAGATGTTCTTTTGAAGCTTAGCAGTAGCCATAAGAAAGTTCCCTAACACCCATGAAAGGCAAGATGCACAGAACATGTATGTAATGTTCATGCATGAATTTCATAAGATAATCATGCCATGGATATCTCAAGATAAACATTCTTACTTAAAAGTTAGGGGAATAATAAAGGCCACTCAAAAGCATGAAATTCAGAAAGGCAAAAGTTCATTTACGTGAAAAACCAGTGGAAACTCATGACCTTGAGTATTTCAAGTTTTTCAAGCCAAAAAATGTTGTTCCAAAAGCAATGAAAACCATACCTAACCTTTTTAACAAACCACTTGAACCTTGAGAGAACCTCAAAGGAAGAAAAATCAAAAGTTCAATTATTAATGTGAAAAACTAGTTAAAGTTCATGGCTTAAAAAAATCAGCTCAACAACATAAAATTCAAAAGTTTTTTCAAAATGAAAAACCAGTTAGATGTTCACGTCTAAAAATGCGCTTCAATTCCATCAACTAAGGTGATCACAAGCTTCCACAAGGCTTAAAGAAAGCCTATATCTAGTCAGAATCATAAATTAACAAGATTGTTTTACCATAATATCTTAAGATATTCATGACATGAATATCTCAAGAAATTCAGGTCATGAAAAACTAGTCTAGTTTTTCACGTCAGCAAAAATGTTCAAGAAGAATGGAACTTCTCACGTTGAGCTCAGCTTCTTTTACATAAGTGAACCATGTTAGCATATTTGTTCCTTAAGATGGTGATGTTTCTCAAACATGAATATCTCAAGATATTGAAAAACCAATCTGGTTTTTTCACACCAAAGGGAACCCTTCCAAGTCATTATACTATAGATCACTTGAATGCATGCGCACATGTGCGCACGCACGCACAAAAAGGAAAAAAGAAAAGGGGAAAAAAAAGAAAAAGAAAAAAAGAAAAAAAGAAAAAAGAGATTGACCATTTACTAGCCATGTTTCATTCATATCGCCAGGTCATACACCAAAGAGAATCAAGTTACATAGGTGCAATACTTGGATGCAAGATTGACCATTTACTAGCCATGTTTCATTCATATCGCCAGGTCATACACCAAAGAGAATCAAGTTACATAGGTGCAATACTTGGATGCAAGGTTGAGTATTTCATCAACAATAGACAATCACATCAATAATGGGTAAGATTATTGTCTTACCATTCTTTCTTTAATTGGCTAACTATTTTAGTAGCTCTGTGAGTAACATAAATACTCACCTGGTGGAAAAATACAAGTTTATATGCACCATAGCCTTGTCATTTGGATCCTTCTAGATACATCTTTCAATGGCGGAACATGGTGGGCAAAAGCATGTGGCCAAATGGTACACTTTATATCCTTTGCTTTCTGAGTTGTATCCCACAAAAATTTAGTTTGACATCTAATCATCTAACCTATTTCATCATTGCTTAGGAACAAGAGTATAAGTAAGATAGCCAAAAATATGCAAATGAGGCATAGAGGGCTTTGCACCATTCCAAGCTTCATAAGTGATAATTGTCTGCAAGGCCTTGGTGGGGCATGTGTTTGGCACATAACTGGCATACAAAATTACCTCCAACCAAAGAACATGAGGCAAATCCTGGCCTTTAACCATGCACTATGCCATCTCTATGAGAGATATATTCTTTCTCTTAGCCACATCATTTTTCTAGGGTGTGTAAAACATCGTGCATTGATGTTTTCTACCTCTTTCACCCATATATGCATGAAATTATTTTGACATATAATCCCCATGTTTTCTTGGTTGGTTGACCAACCTTCATGAGCTGTGTTTATCTCCTCTTGTAGAAGCTCACACAGCCATCTTCCATGCATTTTCAATAATGATGCTCACACATAGCTCGTATAGTCACCTTATGAGCTGCATTTTCTCACCCATGTGTCTGTCTCCTATGAGCCACGTATGGTGCATTTTTTTCATATGCTATAACTAGCCTACAATCAATGCTCTTTCCTCATTTAATAGCTTTCTAATCTACGTTTTCTTCCCATAAAGTGTCTCATACTATGACTAGCATATAATCAACATTTTTTCTCTCATCATGAAGTATCCACACTACCATGCTTACACAAGATGACATAAACCTGTAGCCATAATAGTCATTTTATCATGTATTTTTCACACATGGATGCCTTCTAAAGTCATCATCAACAAGGGGCCTCTACACTAATCCATAGCATGAAGGCATACAAAGGCAACATGTGTGTTTTCATCAGAAATGACATAAACCTGTAGCCATAATAGTCATTTTATCATGTGTTTTTCACACATGGATGCCTTCTACAATCATCATCAATAAGGGGCCTCTACACTAATCTATAGCATAAATGCATACAAAGGCAACATGTGTGTTTTTATCATCAACAAGGGGCCTCTACACTAATCTATAGCATAAAGGCAACATGTGTGTTGATGCCTTTTAAAGTCATCAACAAGGGGCCTCTACACTAATCTATAGCATAAAGATATACAAAGGCAACATGTGTGTTTCCATTAGCAATTTCTTCTACTTCTTCAACATGTGCGTTGTAATTGTTAGATGACTCTGTGGTAAGATGCTCAATGGGTCAATCTTTCTATCAATGTTTTACTTCCTTAAAGGAGGAGGCATAGGTTGCACCAAGAGGTACTTCCACCTATGATGCTGAGACCACCACAAGGTCTAAATCCTATGCTTCTTTCATGGAGATATTGGATCTTTCAGCATGGATGCTTGTCTCAAGCCATATATGTTTAGCATCGACACTCACTTATTTATCAAGCACATCCACTTTCGGGTGCTCGTCCCTTACCCATAAGCCTAAAAGGATGACCCAAGCATCCATTGCTTGGAAATGACACCATAAAAGGATCTTCACTGCCATCCATTGCTTGGAAATGACACCATAAAAGGATCTTCACTATCATTTCCAAGCATCCATTACTTGGAAATGACACCATAAAAGGATCTTCACTGCCATCGAGAAGGAGGGATTCTCCCTCAACTTCTAGATCTTATCTATTATGAGTTAAGGGTTCTCTGCTTAGGTCGTCCCCCAAAATCCAAAAGTTTGGAGGAGTTGTAATGCCTTAATACTATAAAAGATAAAGATGTATTCGTATCCCAACTAGGAGTCGGGGAGGTGACTAAGCAAAAATCTCAGCTTCAGTCATAAGTTGTTTGAGGGAATAGCACAGCACGGGAAGGTTGCATGGCAAGTTCACCTCTTTGCAGATGATGGAGACAAATCTCCATCATCCTATGTATGCATGAGGAAAACATAGACCTTATTTATGCATAAGGATAACATAGACCTTATTTATGCATAAGGATAACATAGACCTTATTACGCATAAGGAAGTCAACACGTCTTTAGCTTGTGTTAAGAGGCCTTGAGTTAAGCTTATCTTTACCTTGAGTTAAGATAAGCTTGTGTTATGAGGTCTTGAGTTAAGATTTTCTTTAGCTTTTGTTAAGCTTGTGTTATGAGGTCTTGAGTTAAGATTTTCTTTAGCTTTTGTTAAGCTTGTTTTAAGAGGTCTTAAGTTAATCTTGTGTTCAGAGGAGGTCTCTAGTTATTAGTAATAGGTTGGGTTTGTAAATCAAGCTTGAATATAAGGATAACATAGACCTTATTTATGCATAAGGAAGTCGGCATGGCTTTACCTTGTGTTAAGAGGTCTTGAGTTAGTAACTAAGCATGTTTTATAAAATATTTCTAGGTTTATAGTTGGAGTCATATTATTTGTTGAAAGGAAAGATTGAATAAGGCTTGTGAAAAAGCTAAGATTGTGGATTTGTAATCCTAGGTTTAAGGATAAGTCAAATTTTGAGTTGATTCTTAATTTTCCAAAGTTATAGAAGGATTGTAGGGTGAATAATGTAGGACTTAGTTATAAATCCAAATAGTTCCTTGAGAATGTGAATTATGATTAGGGATTGGAATTAAGTTTAGATAGTTTTGGGGAAGTTCTTATATTCTATGTTTCAAATTGTTTTCCAATTATGGTATTAAGTGTTGTAAGTTTTGTGTTAAGTGAATGATTGAGATTTTATTTCATTGTCTTATGACTTTAAGGGGATTTATTCAAGGACTAGTGAAGGAAATGAATTGGGTATGTATAATAACCAATCCTATAATATCCCTTGGGTGTAAATCCCTATAAATAATGATCACCAATCCTGTAATATCCCTTGGTTAGGTGTAAATCCCTATAAAGAATGATCACCAATCATGTAATACTAGTTTAGTTCCCTTGGGTGTAAGTCCCTATAAAGAATGAGATTTAGACATTAATAATATGATTTATATCCTTCATAAGAATAGAATTAAAGAATAAGATTTTGAGAAAGGGGATTCCTTTGCCATTGTAATGAATCTAAGTCCCAAGGAAAGGTTCCTCATACACATATAAGATGTGGGGGAAAACCAATTTAAGAGAATGATGTATTCAATGTTTGCAACTTGTTTGTAAGAACCAGTGGGGTGTAAATAATGAGATTTAGATATTAATAATATGATTTATATCCTTGTTAAGCAGAGAATTAAAGAATAAGATTCTCAAAAAGGGGATTCCTTTGGTTTACATCATGAAATGAAGAATGAATCTAAGGACTAAAAATAAACCCCATTGAATTTATACAAGCTTAGTCCCAAGGGATGGTTTGTCATACACATATAAGATGTGGGAAATAAAGAGAATAATGTATTCAATGTTTGCAACTTGTTTGTAAGAACCGGTGGGGTGGCCTCCCATTTGGAAAATGATCTCAATTTTGCTATTTGGCCACCACAAGGTAGATTTTGTTGAGTAGAGATTTTGTCTTTAATGGAAACTCGGTTTAGCCCATGCTTTTATGCAAAAAACATAAAAATGTATCGTCTCGCGAAGGACATCTTTGATATACTGCTATCTGTGAACAATATCGGAGAGTCCTATGTGGAGCAAATGAATGCTCAACTAGGTGCTACAAATCAGCCCATATATCAGTTTAAAATCAACTCAAATTTCAGTCCACAGATCAACCTATTGATGAGGCATTTGTGGATGATGTAGTGGATTACAAAAGGTCATCCATAGAGGCATCCACGCGTATATGAAAATGGCTAGTGGTGCAAACATCGAGGGATAACAAATTAGCAACTCCTTTGTCTAACAAGACACATGCAAGTTCTCATTATGCATCTTATTCTTTTATGGATCATGCACTGATTTCCATCATATGTGGTGAAGAGGAACCTATTTCCTTTGAGGAAGCAAAGAAAAATAATCATTGGATGGATGCAATCCATGCAACATGAGTACGACTCAATCCTAAAAAATGACACTTAGTATTTGGTAAATTTGCCTTATACTAAAAAGGCCTTTGGTATGATGTGGGTTTATATGCTTAAGCATAAAGCTAATGATAATGTTGACCACTAATTGCAAAGGGTTATGCTCAAAAAAAGAAGGATGTAGATTATGATGGTACCTTTGCCCCCAGGTCTCGCATGACTACAATTTGGTGTATTATTGCATTTGGCTGTGTACCATGGAATATACACCAGTTGGATATCAAGACTACCTTCTTGAATGGTCATTTGATGTATCTCATCCTCATGGTTTTGTTCAAAAGGGACATGAGTCTAAAGTATGTAGGTTAAGAAAAGCTTTATATGGCCTTAAACATGCTCCCAAAGCAATGTATGAGAAGATAAATACACACTTGATTACAAATGGTTTTTGTAAAAGTCGAACTAAAAGTAAAGAGGAGTAAGACTTGTTTCTTGGTCATTGTTTTATACGTTAATGACATACTGCTCTCATAAGCCCTAATGATGAGGAGAAGATTTCAGCCTCCAAGGATGAATCACGTGTGTCATTTGAGATGACAATTTGGGCTCGTTATATTATTTTTTTGGCTATATAACTTATGTAGCATGATGATGGTATTGTGATACCATCAAAGTACATACAAAGACTGCTTACATGGTTTGGTCTTAAAGACTAAGTCTGTTGCTACACCAATAGAGATAGGTGCTAGGCTTAGTCTCCGGGATGTAGGTGAACTATTTATGCAATATGAGGCCAAACATTTAGTTTGGGGTCTCTGAATTGAGCATGTTTATGCAAAGTCCTAGAAGTAAGCATTGATAGTAAGCACACCAAGTATTTCAATACTTATAGGACAATGTTAAGAGGGGTGCTATTCATCTATATGCTTTCAATGACTCTAATTGGGTTGGATGTTATGATACGTAGTGTTATACTAGTGGACTTTTCTTTCATCTTGGTCTTTCATGTATATCATGGCTCAGCAAGAAGTAGCCACATCATCGACACGATGATGGCCACTTCGAGAGCTGTGAAGTTGTGTTTATAATAATTGTGGAGTGTATATGGCTCAGATGTCTTTAAATGGTAGATCTTGAGTTGGACAACAATTCCCTACTTCCATCTTCACTAATAGCTAAAGTGCATCCAATTGCAAGAAGTAACCCAATGTTACATGATAGTGCAAAGCGCATTGAGGTGCATTATCATTATGTGAGGGAAAGCCTCATTGGTAGGAGAGCCTGGCTTATGTTTCTACACACGACAATGTGGCAAATATGTTCATGAATACTCTCTCACAGGAGAAGCTCATAAATATTTGGGCTTATTGACATTTGTGGATTGATCAGCCACATGATCTCTCTATACATGTTCACATCGTCACTACAATGTGGATTTGTAGTACTGATTATGTGAACAAGATGGATTTCTAGTAGTGATGTATGGACGTAGGTTAATAATGGGCCAAGACACTTTTTTGCTCCGTAAGAGGTTTTTTTCCTAGAGCGTGTGTACACTCTTATGAGTGGGTGTGTAAGTGACCTTATTATGTCACTTCACTTATACTTCACTCATTCTCATTAATCTATTATTTTACATTTATAATTACTTTTGATATGTCTATGTGTAAGTGGATGATAAACTTTGACCAATGGCTTGTTGATGATAAATTGGAGGATCAACAATCTTTAGTAGTACATGATAGTGATGTGGATTGTGCATATTTGTGGAGGCGCGCTTGTTTGATGGAAGTGATGTTATAGAGCTAGAACATGGCCCAATAGTTGAACATTGGATACAATACATGTGTCAAAGCTTGTAGGTGTTTATACGGTTGTACTTTGACAAACCAATTGGTTTGTTTGTTGACATACACATGTTTAAGTATAGGACCAAAAAGAGAGCACATGTTTAAGTATGGCCCCATACACATGTTGAAAGAAAATTGGCTAGATAAATTCCCTTTGCATGATGATATACTCTTAATTAGAGTTTTACAAGGAAGCCACATGATTTCTTCCTCTCAAACCACAAGTAATGGTGAGCTATCGGTGTTTCCTTCCTTGCAAACTCTCATTCTCATTTCAATATAGAAGGGGGTAGTTTTGGAGGGGGGGAAAGGGAATAATGGGAGTGGAGGTAGCATATACATTGTAAGATTGTGTGGCTGATTAATTTCTTTTTTAATTAATCTAGTGCATAATTTTATTTTTAAATTCATTTGGTGCCTAATTTTTTGTGTTAAGTTAATCATTTTCATAACATTTTCTAATATCATCATGTATATGCTCCTCCCCAATGCAAAAAACTACAACATGCTGTTTGAAACACAGCACAAACTTCTTTCCTCATCAAAAAATTATCCTTTTTTGGGGGGGTTCACGCCTTGCTTTGATACCAATATTTAAGAGCAAGATAAAAGTGATTATCTTTTATTAGTGCTTGTTTCTTTGATTTTTCTTAGATATGAATTTACACATAAACCATTGACACGATCATCCACATAAGTGCTATAGGTCGTTTGATAATTAATAATGTGTTAATTGTTAGGGGAAAACATTGACATGATCATCCACATCAGTGCTATAGGTCCTTTGATAATCAAGAGTGTCTTAACTGTTAGGCGAAAACTCCACAAGCCTAAGGGCTTCACATTAATCTTTTAATTTTCACAGGCTACAATACTACTTTCATCGTTCTCCAAGTGTATATGGAACGTCAACCCTGTTTTGGTATCCTTTTCCCCTCTATTTTTCTTAGAGAGGTTGAACAAATATGTGGCTTGAACTCTAGGTTCATATATATAAAAATTGCTTTTGAGTTTTGAGTTTCATTATGTGACCAGTGGAACCTTTGACCACTACCCATTGTGGGTGGCCATTCTCTAGATGGGAGGCCACCCCACCGGTTTTTACAAATAAGCTACAAACATTGAATACATCATTATCTTCATTTCCCACATCTTATATGTGCATGATGAACCATCCTTTGGGAGGACTATGTCCCCTTGTATAAATTCAAGGGGGTTTATTTTTAGTCCTTAGATTCATTCTTCATTTCATGCAAACCAAAGAAGTCCCCTTTCTAAGAATCTTATTCTTTAATTCTTTTCTTAACAAGGATATAAATAATATTATTAATGTCTAAATATTATTATTTTCACCCCACTAGTTCTTACAAACAAGTTGCAAACATTGAATACATCATTAACTTATACATCTCCAATTTATTTCCTTCACTAGTCCTTGAATAAATCCCCTTATAGTCATATGACATTGAAGTAAAATCTCAATCATTCACTTAACACAGAACTTACAATTGAATAATTGATACCATAATTGAAAAACAGTATAAAACATAGAATATAAGAACTTCCCTAAACTTAATTTCAATCCCTAATCATAATTCACCATGGAACTATTTGGCTTTATAACTAAGTCCTACATTATTCACTCTATAATCCTTCTATAAATTTAGAATCAACTCATAATTTGACTTATCCCTAAAGCTACGATTTTACAAATCTACAATCTTAGATTTTTCAAAAACATTTATTCAATCTTTCCTTTAAAATAATAAATCCTTGTGAAAAATCTAAAATCTTAGATTTTTCACAAGAATTTATTCAATCTTTCCTTTAAAATAATATGACCTGAACCATAAACCTACAAATATTTTATAAAACATGCTTACATACTCAAGACTTCTTTACACAAGGTAAATCCATGCCAACTTCCTTATGCATAAATAAGGTCTATGTTATCCTTATATTCAAGCTTGATTTACAAACCCAACCTATTACTAACTCAAGAACTCTTTTAACACAAGCTTGATTTACAAAAATCAAACCTATTACTAATTCAAGACCTCTTAACATAGGCATAACAGAAGCTATTGCACCTATGTAACTTGATTCTCTTTGGTGTATGACTTGGGCAATATGAATGAAGCATGGCTAGTAAATGATCAATCTCTTTTTTCTTCTTCTTTTTTTCCCCTTTTCTTTTTTTCCTTCCTTGTGTTTGTGTGCGCGTGCACGCACGTGCATTCAAGTGATCTATATGCCTGTATAATGATCTGAAAGGGTTCCCTCCTCTGGTGTGAAAAAACCAGATTGGTTTTCAAGATATTCATGTCTGAAAAACATCACCATCTTAAGGAACAAATATGCTAACATGGTTTGCTTATGTGTTAAAGAATCTGAGCTCAATGTGAAAAGTGCCATTCATCGTGAACATTTTTTTTGACACGTGAAAAACAAAACTAGTTTTTCATGACGTGAATTTCTTGAGATATTCATGTCGTGAATATCTTGAGATATTCATGTAAATATCTTGAGATATTTTGGCAAAACAATCTTGTTAATTTATGTCTGACTAGATGTAGGATTTCTTTAAGCATTGTGGAAGCTTGTGATCACCTTAGTTGATGGAATTCAGCGCTTTTTTAGGTGTGAAAAACTTGAGATATTCATGCTTCGTGAACATCTAAGTGCTTTTTCACGTCGAAAAAACTTTTAAAGTTCATGTTGCTAAGCTGATTTTTTGAAGCCATGAACTTTGACTAGTTTTTCACGTTAATAATTGAGCTTTTAAGTTTTCTTCCTTTGAGGTTCTCTCATGGTTCAAGTGGTTTGTTAAAAAGGCTAGGTATGGTTTTCATTGGTTTTGGAACAACATTTTTTGGCTTGAAAAACTTGAAATACTCAGGGTGATCAGTTTCCACTAGTTTTTCACGTAAATGAACTTTTACATTGCCTATTTTTGAGGTGATTTTATGGTTCACCTAATCATTGTGAAGATCTAAGAATGATAACTATTGTCACTGAGGCCATTTTGAGTTTTTCACGGTGTGAATATGTCCACTGGTTTTTTACGCCAAACTGATTTTCTGAATTTCATGCTTTTGAGTGGCCTTTATTATTCCCCTAACTTTTAAGAAGTTCTAAGAATGTTTATCTTGAGATACTCATGGCATGATTATCTTATGAAGGTCAAGCATGAGAATTACATAGATGTTTTGTGCATCTTGCCTTTCATGGGTGTTAGGGAACTTTCTTATGCCTTTCGTGTGTGTCGTTCCTGTTGATACGTGTAATTTAATTTTTATGGTTGCTATCTCACGACGACATTGGGATTAATTGATGTGTTCAATTAATTTTTTAACTAACACGGATTGTGTCTATGAGTATAGGTACCGAGATATGCAAGGGTACCAATTTAGGTGTCGCATGGCATGAGATGTGCGAGGGTACCGATTGAGGTGTTGCACTACCGATTACGGTGTCATATGGATGGTGGATTGAGCGGTAGTGTGTAGATGGAGATAATTTTGTTAAATCATGTATTAGAATTTCATAAATTATTTATAGCCTTTCATGTAGCTAGGTTATTTTATGTGAAAGTGTGCACAAGGTTATTTCATGTGTAAAGGCCCATGGGTATTTATATTTGGGCAAAGGTTTTGATATGTACAAACCTTAGGAACCTTGATATGGTTATTAAAATGTAAAGAAAAGCCCGAAAGTGGGAAAAGCAAGCCTAAAATTATACGCACCACTATTATTAGCTCCTTGGGCTATTTTTATGAAATAGAATTCTCTAAATACTCAAGTCATGGAAGTTGGAGCTACATGCTTGAGGGGGGAGATTGCACCCAGCATTGGTCTCTTGTGTGGTACCTTCTACTCTATTTCTTGTTGAAAATTTATTTCATGCATACTTTAGTCAATTTGTATTCAAGTGAATGGTTATATTCTTTGTATTATTTGAAATTTGTATTATTCTTCATCAAGTATTTAAAGATCTTGTGACACATTCTCAACATCCAACTTGTCAAATTTGGTGCATTTGGACAAGTTATGGAGAGCGACAGTTAGGGGCCTTTTTTGGTCTCTGTTGATCTTAAAAGAAAAGGCAAATCCGAGTCTGCAACTCTTAAACCACTAGGAGAAGACTATTCTTGGCTTGGCTATAACTTACAAACTATTGATCTTAGAACCAACCAAGGTTTTGCATAAAGGTGGTCCATACCACACAGGACCCTCTGTAGACAACTTACATTCTAGATCAGTGTAATACAGTTTGCCTGTGGACCACCAGATTCAAAAACTAGCCAGGTTTCCATGCCTGCTTCTAATTCCTCCGCCTTGGACCGATATGAAATTCTAAGCAGACACATGTGTTCACGACACCTCAAACCACCTGCACACCAACAAATTTGGTCCTAAACTGACATAGTTGTGATTCTAAACTCATGTTAACTCAGTGCCTCTTGAAGCTTTTTTGAAGAAGATTTGTGAGAGGGCTTCAATTTTACACACCATGTCGACCTTTATTAATCAGCGAGGTGATTAATCAACATTAATCCTAGTATTTATGGACCATTGAGGGTACAACCCTACCATTGGGTACTTGCTACAACTTGCCAAAGCTTCATCTTGAAAAAGTCCCTTGATTTGTCCCAACACTGCTCTATAAATCAAGGTTCTCTACCATTGAGGGTCCAACGCTACCATTGGGGATTTGCTACAGCTTGCCAAAGCTTCATCTAGAAAAGGCCCCTTGATCTTCCCCTTCGGCAATGTTCTATAGATCAGGGTATCCTCTACACAGTTATATAGAAAAATTGCTTTCACTAATACCTTGACTAGTACTAATCATTAGAGGTTTTTAGAGCCATTAATGGGTCATATATCATTGGAGGTTTTTAGAGCCATTAATGGGTCATATATCACATTCAAGTTTTGTTAAACCTCTATAAAGCATTAAATCAAAATTCCCCCTTGATTTGAGTGATCGATTTGTTAATCCAAGACTGGGTATAAATCTCTATTAGCATTGTTCATAGGACAATGGGATTTTTGAGCTTGAATGCTTTATGTAACTCATCTAACATGCTCATAAATCAATTGTACAAGGGCAAGACACTGGCCATTGATAAGGCTAAGAATCACTATCATCTGAAAGGGATATGCATCAGCATCATGTTGGGCTTCATGAACACATTGATAAAATGGTCCATCTTTTCCTACATGGATTTCATTACACAATGAAATCAAGGATGAAGAAGACCCAGAGCTACATCTAGATCAGGATCTACATTGACATCAAGAAGCTCTTCATTCGCATTTTAGTTATCGAGGGGGATTCTCCCTTTATTTCTAATTTAGTTTATATGTTGAGTTAAGGGTTCTCTTTGAGGATTTTAGATTTTTTCAAGGTTTTTGTTAATATTTTTTGGGTTTTTTAACATGATAGGGGTGCTTGACAATACTCCAATGTCATGATCTTTAACATGATAGGGGTGCTTAGAAATAGGGAATTTTTTAGAGCTTTTCAATGCAAGCTTTTTAGAGGATCTAACGAGCTTTTGCAAAAGGCCTCATGCTTATCTTCCAAATATTTAAGTAGAATACCTCGATTAAAGAAACATTATTTAACACCATGGCACCTTTGAAGCGAATATATTTTTACATATTGAAAAAACATGACAATGGTAATTAGATATCTAGATCTACATAATAAAGAACCTAATAACAAGGCTTATGTTATCCAAAATTTTATTAATACCATGGTACATTTGAAGTAAATATATTATTTTTGTATTGAAAAAACATGGCAACGGCAAGTGGACAGATCTACATAATCAAAAACATAATAACAAGGCGGCTTATGTTATCCCAAAAAAATATTCAACTATAACTGTTACAATATCAGCTCTACATTATCCCAAAAACTATGCAACCATAAGTACCAAAAAAATTATCCAACCATAAGCATAAGTGTCATGAGTAGATTTTCTCTTTTCCACCAAGCACAAAATCACGGATAGGCCCTTGATGCGATAGAGTCATGACCCAAGAGCCATATCATATAGATAGGTCCATGGACAGGAGAGAGCCTCCCTATTATGAGATTGGGTATCTTTGGCTAGTGTATAAACATGTTTTTCATTTTGATAAAGCCCCAAAACTTATTAAGGGACTAAGGTTATGTAGAAGGGGAAGAGAAGGGTGTGAGTGTGAATGGACTTAAGGTCCACTAGCTCACCTATTTAAAGGTGGAGCTATGAGGCATTTTGTATTGAGCAAGCCTAGTTGTTTAGCAGAGAGCCCTCTGCACACATAACTTTGCCCATGGGTGGTCCTCTTTTTGTGGCGATGGCCTTAGCTTTGGAGTTGACATTGGAAGAGGAGGCAAAGGGCTTCGTAGCTTCCACGAGGCCGTGCGCATAGGCACCACATGATGAACATGATGCTGCATGCGTTCTCTCGTGTTGTGTAAGGGTTGATGGCCGCGATGATGAAGAAAAAATTGATGACTGTGGACGCGAGGCCATTTTTATGTGTGAGTGTGATAAACGGTGCTGTGGCCTTGTGTCACTGCCCCAGGGAGGGTACGTGATGTGTGAAACAAGATAAGCCTATAAAAGGCAGTGTACTCTTTGAGGCTCATATAACAGCAGTACAGGTGATTGCCTACACCATGTAGTAGAGTATGGAAGTGTGATGTGTCTTTTCCCCCATACATGTCCACAAGATACTTGTAGTAGAGAGAGCTTAGCTTATTCCAAGCCTCAAGGAAGTATGACTCTTTTTGAGGGTGGTCCAGATGCTTAGTGCTGCCAACCGCATGCATGTCGTGGGAAAGGTCCCATAATAGGTTGGCGTGGCTAGCTGATCATTTTTTTCCCATACACTCATCGAAATTGTTTGTTGCAAACTTGAGCTTGGCTTGACACCATATTGGAGGAGATACTTGTGTGTGTGTGTGTGTGTGTGTGTGTGTGTGTGTGTGTGTGTGTGTGTGTGTGTTGTAAACTTGAGCTTGGCTTGCCACCATATTGGAGGAGATACTTGTGTGTGTGTGTGTGTGTGTGTGTGTGTGTTTGCCTAAGTCTTCCATTGGAGGAGATACTTGTGTGTGTGTGTGTGTGTGTGTTTGCGTAAGTCTTCCATTGCCATTATCTCTTTAGACTCTGTTGGTCTACAATTGCTTAAACCCTAGCAAGTTCCCGCCATTCCATCTGTGTGTGTTGATTGTTTGGCTAGGGAAGCAGCCCGTAGAGTCAAGAGAGCACATCCAGGTTTGAAGAAAGTTTGATTTTATGTTAGTTTGTCCCAAGGTTCTTGTGAACATTTATTTTGTAGCATCCCATGTATGTTGCCTGCATGACTAGGGTGGAACCTAGGGAACATGTAAGGGTTTGGGGAAAGTCTCTTTTACTACTCGGTACCATTTGTTTCTCTTTACAGGTGTGAAGGATCAGATGATGGTTACCCCTTGACCCGTATGTTGATAGAGTAGATGGCTGTTAAGGCCCGCACACAAGTCGTGGCTTTCATCAAGAGGTTGGTGCCTTGCATGACGGGAAATTTGGACCCACGGAGCTCGAACTCTGCATCCATTGTTGCCCGCCAATCCAAGTAGGAAGGCCACCACAAGCAAGAGGTGGACCAGCCTAAGAATGGTGAGCAACATTTGGAAGGTTGCTTTTGGTGGTTTTGGGAATGCTCGGGTTGGCATGAGCCCCAGCATGGGCCCAGCATGGGAGTCATCATTCGGATGGGTGATTCGGATGTATTCCGTGGACGGTCTTCATCATGGGATCCCTCCTTACCATGTTCCTTCTCTCCTGTGTCATCACTTATATGTCACACGGAGGGTCTGTAGTAGGGATCCCAACCTCCTCTCACATGGACGGTCTTCATCATGGGATCCCTCCTTACCATGTTCCTTCTCTCCTGTTTCATCACTTATATGTCACACGGAGGGTCTGTAGGGATCCCAACCTCCTCTCACATGCAGCATGAGGAGTGGCCCCCCAAGTTCAATGGAAAGATGGATGTTGAGGCAGTTACAAATTGGGTCAAGGAGATGCCTGTCAATCTTTCAACTGCGGGCTGAGTTTAGATGTAATAATCATGAGATATTCAGCCTTACATAGCAATTGAGCAGCCAGAGCAAGGGCCAAGCATGCATTTGAAGGAAAAATCTATAGGAGATTGTGGACATCACATTTGTCATCAACTTGGCTGCATTTTTCGTTTGTTGATCATTTTGTATATATGAGGGAGTCGTCGTACATTGTTTTGTTTGTTTATTGAACTTGATTTCTTGGGGATGCACATTTGATTGGAGTAGATACCTATGTGTCTGTTTGTGTTTGCATAAGCCTTCCACTCTGATTCTCTATCTGTTAACACTCTCACAACAGTACTACATCTACAGTTGCTATTATAGCGTAGGATTCGCTAGAATATGTTTTTCTTTCTCAACATTCTCGATGTGGTGATTGTTTGGATTAGGAAGCAGCATTTGGACTTATCCGAATTTGGGGAAGTTAGATTTGTGTTAGTTTGACGACCCAAGGTTCTTGCAAAATTTTTGTTTCCAGCATTCCATGTGGTGGACACGACTGTGGATGGTCAGAATCTTTGCTCATTCATCCATTTGAGCAGATTCTGCAGCTTCTGGATCTTGAGAGGAATTGGTCAGGGGTGTTCTCAATGAGAGGTTTATCTAGAGATTTTAGAGGAGGATTCTCGTCAATTGGGCAGGTGCTTCCTCGGGAGGTGTTTGATTGGGGATCTCATGTGAAGATGCATTTACAAGTTCTTGTGTTTATGAGGGAAGGATGTATAGTATTAAGGCATTAAAACTCCTCCAAAAGGCATCCAAAACTTTCAGATTTTGGGGGACGCCTGGGTGATAAAGTTGCACAATGCGGAAGCAAAACACATAGGAGGGAGGGAGAGAGGAAGAGACATCAGACAATGAACATCTTTAATACGAGGCTTTACAATGGCAATACTAGCTAGCAGATGGTGTAGAGCAAGTGTGCCTATGAATAGGTTCAATGATTGACAAATGAGAAGGGAAGAGGACTTCATATCGGGAGGCTTGTGGGATGGCTGACTGACCCCATGTAGCTAGCGTCGATAGCAGCAGGTTAGCATAAATGTGAAAATACACGGGTCCAATAACAGATCTAGATCCCACATCACAATGAGATGCACAATATTCTAACACCCCCTCTATAGCTCATAGTGTGCAAAAGTCTGAAGGAGATAAGCTGATGAGGATGCAACCACGGACACTCCACAGTACTGCAGATACCGGACAGCCTGACTCCTCGAAACAAAATGTCACCTTGGATAGCAAAGAAATCTACTTGGTGGCTCCTAGTATAGAATTATGAGTCTATGGAAAACACCGCTCCCATCATCCCCCATAGGAGCTAGTGGACACATCACATCCAAAAAAAGCTCTAACAATGAACCTGGCACTCCATAATCTTTGATACAACAAGCAATAGACTTGGAACACATCCAGTCCATAGCTCCAAAAATGAACTCGTCTCGCCATATATTTTACGTGCTTGAAACTCTGACACACTGGTCTCATGCACCAAAAATTAGGCTCCTCTCTTGCCCACCACAGGCTTCCTCTAGCTAGAAGCACACGAGGGGAAACTATCTGTATAACTATAGAAGTTGACCATCCAAGTCCTCCGTAGCTTTTCAACCTTGGGGACACTAGCAGTATCAGAGTCACCATCCTGTATATGATCATTACATTTCTTTGAAAACTTGGTCTTGGCATGGGCCTTAACATTGTTGCAATCCTTGGCTAAATGATCGTGCTTTCCACAAGAGCAGCAGTGACACCATCCTATCTTTTGGATTGTTTGTAAGTCCTTGATCCTGTCCACTAGGAGGAAACCTTACCTTCTACATAGAAACAAGGAGAGTCATAGTATGGGACACTTTATGGGAAGAAAACGTAGATCATAGGGCTATTAAATGAGGAAAGAGTGTTGATTATAGGTTGGTTACATCATATGAAAAGAATGCACCATGCGTGGCTCATAGGCAATACACATATGGGTGAGAAAATGCAGCACATAAGGTGACTATATGAGCTGCGTGTGAGCATCAGTATTGAAAGCGTATGGAAGATGGCTGTGTGAGCTTTTACAGGAGGAGATAAACATAGCTCATAAAGGTTGGTCAACCAACCAAGAAAACAAGGGGATTATATGTCAAAAGAGTTTCATGCATATATGGGTGAAAGAGGTATAAAACATAAATGCACGGTGTTTTACATGCCCTAGCAAAATGATCTGGTTGAGAGAAAGAATATCTCTCTCATAGTAAAAATTGACACTTGGTATTTGCTAAATTTGCCTTATAGTAAAAAGGCCCTTGGCAGGACGCGGGTTTATATGCTTAAGCATACAGCTAATGATAACGTTGAACACTAATTGGAAAGGGTTATGCTCAGAAGAAGGATGTAGAGTATAATGGTACCTTTGCCCCCACGTCTCGCATGACTACAATTTGGTGTATTATTGCATTTGGCTGCGTACCATGGAATATACACTAGTTGGATATCAAGAGACTACCTTCTTGAATGGTCATTTGATGTATGTCAACCTAGTGGTTTTGTTCAAAAGGGACATGAGTCTAATGTATGTAGGTTAACAAAAGCTTTATATGGCCTTAAGCATGCTCCCAAAGCAATGTACGAGAAGAAAAATACACACTTTATTGCAAATGGTTTTCGTAAAAGTCGAACTAAAAGTACCCTCTATGTAAAGATGTAAAGAGGAGTAAGACTTGTTTCTTGGTCATCGTTTTATACGTTGATGACATACTGCTCTCACAGGCCCTAATGAGGAGAAGATTTCAGCCTCCAAGGATGAATCACATGTGTCATTTGAGATGACAACTTGGGCTCGTTATATTATTTTTTGGCTATACAATTTATGTAGTATGATGATGGTATTGTGATGTTACAGCCAAAGTACATACAAAGACTGCTTACCTAGTTTGGTCTTAAATACTAAGTCTGTTGCTACACCAATGGAGATAGGTGCTAGGCTTAGTCTCCAGGATGCAGGTGAACTATTTATGCAATATGAGGCCAAACATTTAGTTTAGGGTCTCTGAATTGAGCATGTTTATGGATAGTCCTAGAAGTAAGCATTGGTAGTAAGCATAGCAAGTATTCCAATACTTACAGGACAATGTTAAGAGGGGTGCTATTCATCTATATGCTTTTAGTGACTCCAATTGGGTTGGATGTTATGATACACAATGTCTTACACTGGTGGACTTTTCTTTCATCTTGGTCTTTCATGTATATCATGGCCCAGCAAGTAGTAGTGCATGATAGTGATGTGGATTGTGCATATTTGTGGGGAAATGAAAATTTTACAAAAGAAACGTATGGATTGACAGAAGGAACAACGTCGCTCAACAATGCTCGGTATTTGACCATGGATGTGCACGCTTGTTTGGTGGAAGTGATGTTATTCATCAACAAATTGGGGAGTTGATGCATGATGGTGAACCAAATTTGTGTTTGGTTTGGCAGGGTTGCTAATGGAGAGAACGGGATAGCAATGTATATTGATGACGCTATAGAGCTATCTAGAACATGGCCCAATAGTGGATACAAAACATGTGTCGAAGCTTGTAGGTGTTTATATGGTTGCACTTTGACAAACCAATTGGTTTGTTTGTTGACATACACATGTTTAAGTATGGCCCCATACACATGTTGAAAGAAAATTGGCTAGGTAAATCCCCTTTCCATGATGATATACTCTTAATTTGAGTTTTACAAAAGGAAGCCACATGATTTCCTCCTCTCAAACACAAGTAATGGTGAGCTATCATTGTTTCCTTACTTGTAAACTCTTAGTCTCATTTCAATATACAAGGGGGCAGTTTTGGAGGGGGGCAAAGGGAATAATGGAAGTGGAGGTAGCATATACATTGCAAGATTGTGTGGTTGATTAATTTCTTTTTTAATTAATCTAGTGCGCTTGATTTTATTTTTGAATTCATTTAGTGCCTTTTTTGTTAGGTTAATAATTTCCATAACACTTTCTAATATCATCATGTATATGCCCCTCCCCAGTGCAAAAAACTACCACATGCTTTTTGAAACACAACACAAACTTCTTTCCTCATCATCAAAAAATTGTCCTTTTTTTAAGGGGGGTTCAAGCCTTGCTTTGATACCAATATTTAAGACCTAGATTAAAGTGATTATCTTTTATTAGTGCTTGTTTCTTTGATTTTTCTTAGAAAGGAATTTATACATAAAACATTGGCATGATCATCCACATAAGTGCTATAGGTCCTTTGATAATCAATAATGTCTTAATTGTTAATAAGGAAAAACATTGACATGATCATCCACATCAGTGCTATAGGTCCTTTGATAATCAAGAGTGTCTTAACTGTTAGGAGAAAACTCCACAAGCCTAAGGGCTTCACACTAATCTTTTAAATTTCACAAGCTACAATACTACTTTCATCGTTTTACAAGTTTATATGGAAGGTTAACCCTGTTTTGGTATCCTTTTCCCCTCTATCTTTCTTAGAGAGGTTGAACAAATATGTGGCTTGAACTCTTGTGTTTTTCATATATATGAAAAATGGTTTTGAGTTTTGAGTTTCATTATGACCAAAGGAGTCCCCTTTCTAAGAATCTTAATCTTTAATTCTTTTCTTAACAAGGATATAAATAATATTATTAATGTCTAAATATCATTATTTTCACCCCATTGGTTCTTTTACAAACAAGTTGTAAACATTGAATATATCATTATCTTATACATCCCCAATTTATTTCCTTCACTAGTCCTTGAATAAATCCCCTTATAGTCATAAGACATTGAAGTAAAATCTCAATCATTCACTTAACACAAAACTTGAAATTGAACAATTGATACCATAATTGAAAAACAATATAAAACATAGAATATAAGAACTTCCCTAAAACTATCTAAACTTAATTTCAATCCCCAGTCATAATTCATATTCCCACGGAATAATTTAGCTTTATAACTAAGTCCTACATTATTCACTCTACAATTCTTCTATAAAATTCAGAATCAACTCATAATTTGACTTATCCTTAAACCTAAGATTTTACAAATCTACAATCTTAGATTTTTCAAAAGCATTTATTCAATCTTTCCTTTAAAATAATAAATGCTTATGAAAATATACAATCTTAGATTTTTCACATGCATTTATTCAATCTTTCCTTTAAAGTAATATGACTTGAACCATAAACCTACAAACATTTTATAAAGCGTGCTTACTTACTAACTCAAGGCCTCTTAACACAAGGTAAATCCATGCCGACTTCCTTATGCATAAATAAGGTCTATGTTATCCTTATATTCAAGCTTGATTTACAAACCCAACCTATTACTAACTCAAGACCTCTTTTAACACAAGCTTGATTTACAAATCCAACCTATTACTAACTCAAGATCTCTTAACATAGACATAACAAAAGCCAAAGCCCTGCCAACTTCCTTATGCATAAATAAGGTCTATGTTATCCTTATATTCAAGCTTGATTAACAAACCTATCCTATATGGTAAATCAACCTAACTCCTCGTAAATGACCATGTTTAAGTAATACTTAAATAACTCTTCTTAGTCTTACAATTACTCATAACCTAAATCTAGGTGATTCCCCACAACTTAATTATTGGTGTTCGATTCATTATTTTTAGAATGTTTTATTACCTACCGGAAAGAGAAAATTATCATGCTATTTCATGCATGTTATATACTCATGTGGATATAAACTAAAGCTTGGGCAAATCTGAGAAGGATATGGGGGAGAGGATGATTTTCAACTCACAGTACTGTTATTGCCTACTTTCGGCCTCCTCTAGAAACACATTCACAAGAGACTACCTTAGTAAGATATAATCACCATGGGGATCTCACCAATGGTCGAGCTCATAACCCTCATGGTCTCCAAGATCCACAAGAGACTACCTATGTAAGCTATAATCACCATGGGGATCTTTCCAATGGCAGAGCTTATGGCCCTCAAGGTCTCCAAGCTCCACACCTCCTTGGAGAGGAATTTTTGTCACCATCTCCCACCATGATCATTATCACATTGTCGTGTTGTCATGTTAGACTATGGGTCCTCATCCCTCGTTTCTCACCTCAAAACACTCATACAATCTCACTATCATGTATTATTAGAGAAAGGATTGACACAAGAGAAAGACTCTATTGCTTGCACAATGGAGAGTATGTTGTATTATAAGAGAAAGTGATTTATATACAAGGCAATAAGTATTCACACACATTTAAATTGTGGTCGATCGGGCACCCAAGGTTCATTAGTGGTCTATATCTTGTACAATGCTTAATCTCATATAACATGCATGAAGTACATTCATAGTAGTAGGTAATCCATTCTAGCTTGTTGCCACCCACACAGAGAGCAGGAATCGTCTCATAAATATTCCACCATTTTTGGGTGCCCATCCAAGTAATAGATTTGGAAACCATTGCTTCATAAATTGATCATACATGCTTGTGGTCTCTATATATTCAATGTAGAATTATAGTGACAACTCTTATCAACCACACAAAATGGATTGACATTGCCCCCTTCATGATGTTGAAGAACAAGATGATGAGGTTGAACTACTCTTGGTCACTAATGTAATGACATAGAATAACAAAGTCTTGATTTTAGTGGACAAAGGATGATAGACTTGGCTTACAGTTCTTGGGTATTTGGAGCCTCATGTGTGTGTGAACCTCCTCTTATAGCCATTTTATGTGTGAGTGTGAAAGTAGTGATGTCATATGTTTAGCAATGTGTCATTGTCCCAATGTATGTGATGTGTCAAAGATAAAGCTTTTAAGCCTATAAAAGGCATTTTACTCTTTAAAGCTCATATAACATCAATCAATAGAAGATATTATTAAGTCGTGCAATAGTTCTCTCTCTTAAGTATACTCTCTCTCTCTCTCTCTCTCTCTCTCTCTCTCTCTCTCTCTCTCTTTGCACTACCACACAACATAAATATCTTTCATCCTCCATTGCTGCTTGCCCCTAATCTCTCCTACATGGTATCAAAACTAGGCTTTCAAATCGTTATGCTTACTGTGATTGCCGAGAGGTTATTGCCCCGCTAATTTAAAACTGGGAGCCACTAGGAGTTGGCTGCCCAGAGCTATCTCGTGGACTGCCACCAATTTTGGACGGTGCTAGTGTAGAGTGCCCCACCTCCACTCAACCCAACGGCACCGTCGCTTGCCAATTTCATTTCCAAACTTGGATCATGAAAGTGTTGAGACATATGCCGCCTTCGCCCAATTCATCACCATGTCATCGCACCATGCTTCTTTGCCCTCTTTGCCGTGTCATCACTTCTTTGCCCAGTTTGCTACTTCTCCGCCCTGAGCACAAAGAGTTAGCAGAGAGCCCTCTGCACGTAAATTTGCCCACGGTTAGGCATATTTTTGGTGATGGTCTTAGCTATGGAGTTGACTTTGAAAGGGGAGGCGACGGGCTTCGTAGTTCCGTGAGGCCATTCACCGGCACCACATGCATGTGTTCTTTATTGATGGACACGATGTGATGAAGTGATGTGAAGAAAAATATGATGACTCCACACGGGAGGCCGTGCACAGGCGTCGCATGATGAACATGCGTTCTCTGGTGTATGAGTTGATGGTGGACAATTGCGGGCAAGTTGCAAGAGTTTATGTCTAGATCTGGTGGGTGATATTGAAGATGAAGATGAAGACTTTGGCATGCATTGGTATAGGTGAAAGCCGGGGCTTTGATGTGAGAATCTTTACCTTGACACAACCCTTAAAGGTTTCATCTTAGGGTTTTTTGAAAGTGTGACTAGATTTGTGCCCACATCTAGAGCTGTTGTAGAAGCCAAGCTCGCCCATGAGCCAATTCAAAGAGAACAGCTTTGAGTCTCAGGATATTCAATGTGCTATCTGCAAGGAAGATTTCTTGGCCCATTAGCTATAGCAAGTCTCCCTCATTGAGGAAGACTATGATTAGGCATTCTAGTTGTTTAAGTGTGTGTTTTGTGAGTTCTCTGTGCAGGGAGTCTCCGCAAAATCTGATTGTTGTGTTTTTCCTTTATATGTTTGTACTACCTTCACTTATAAAAGACCCCGTGTTATCTTTCATCCCATATAGATCCCCACATTCATTCTTATATAGGGAAGCAAGAAGAGGGAGAACAAATTGTAACCCCATAGACATGAAGTTAGAATCCACCACAAGAAGCTACACACACACACAAAAATAGGGTCAATGTGAGGAGCACATTGTAGATTTAAAAATAGGATGAGCTTAAGCTACTCTTGGCTACTAATGTAGTAACATATAATAACAAAGTTTTGATTTAGGATGAGGTATTCGAAGCCTCGTGTGTGTGAAATAGCCCTTAGATGTCTTAGTGTGTTGTGTGTGAACAACCTCTCATAGTCGTTTTATGTGTGAGCGTGGTAAATAGTGATGTCATATGCTTAGCCATGTGTGATTGCCCCAATGTATGTGATGCGTCAAAGATAAAGTTTTTAAGCCTATAGAAGGCACTGTACTCTTTGAAGCTCATATAACATCATCAATAGAAGATATTATTGAGCCGTGCTATAACTCTCTCTCTCTCTCTCCATGTGTATCTCTGCACTACCACACAACATGGATATCTTTCATCCTCCAAAGCAACTTTCCCTTAACCTACCCTACATGGTATCAAAGCTAGGCTTTTAAATTGCTACCGCTAGCTTATTTCACTACTGTCCAGAGGTTATTGCCTGATGATTCAAAACCGAGAGCCATTATGAGTTGCCTACCAAGAGCCTCTGTGGGCCACCACCAATTTTGGGTGATGCTAGTGCAAAGTGCACCATCGCTACTCAGCCCAATGACAATGCCGCGCCCACAAATTTCATCTCGCCAAACCTGGGTGATGCGATTGTGGAGAGAAATGCCGCCTCTGCCCAGCTCCCGACCGTGCCACCATGCCACGCTTCTCTACCCTCTTTGCTGCACCATCGCTTCTTTGCCCAGTTTGCCGCTTCTCCACCCTGTCTTCCCTCAGGGCAAAGACGGGTTTCTTGAGCACAAAGAGTCAGCAGAGAGCCCTCTGCACATAACTTTGCCCATGGCTAGGCAATGGTCTTAGCTTTGGAGCTAGGCCTCTTTGTGGCGATGATCTTAGCTTTGCAGCTAAGTTTTAACAGAGGAGGCAAATGGCTTCATAACCTTCCGCGAGACCATGCACAGGCTCCACACGATGATGAACATACGCTGCCTGTGCACAGGCTGCCATCCATTCCATCAACATATGGATCAAGGCCGCCTTTGAAGCCTTGATAAAACAAGTGGTAACAAGCAAAAGGTACCCAAAAGAGACTATCCCCAAACCTTACTAGGTTTCCCTGATCAGGCACGTAATACTCATGGAATGCGGGAAACAAACATTTTGCAAGAACGTTGGGTCAAACTAGCTAATCCTAAGCTCTAATAGCAACTGTAGATCCACTACTGCTGTGAGAGTGTTAACAGATAGAGAATCACAGTGGAAGGCTTATCCAAACACAAACAGACAAATAAGTATCTACTCCAAGCAAATGTGCATCCCCAAGAAATCAAGTTCAATAAACAAACAAAACAATGTACGACGACTCCCTCAGATATACAAAATGCTCAACAAACTGACAAATGCAGCCAAGTTGATGACAAATGTGATGTCCACAATCTCCTATAGATTTTTCCTTCAAATGCATGGTTGGCCCTTGCTTTGCTGTTGGATTGCTATGTAAGGCTGAATATCTCATGATGAAAACGCCACACCTATTTACAGGGCCTTTTATGGGTCTACTTGATTGACCACAGTTATTAAAGGATTAGCCGACATGCTCTTTGCTGCAGGCTGACTATCACCCAGCCAGCCCTGCATCCCAACCCACTGCCTTCTGCCTACTAGTCCACGCACAACCAGCATGTCCTCTCCAGCCTGGCCAACTAGGCTACTAGCACTAGCACCCATCATGTCCATTGTCTGGGGCAGCCAGTCCCTGATGGTGGCTGCCCAGCCGATCCGTAAGTGCATTCGATTACCCACCACTAAGACTGAAACGACACTACAGAGTAGACATGGGTGCAACACACAAGAAACTCCATTCCAGTCTCACCCAAGAAATTGAAAGTCCGAAGCACTGGGAGACCATTTTGTGTCCTACTTTGAAGCTAACATTAAGTCCTCGCCTTGTAAGCACAGAAGCTTGTAAATGCATCTCCACAGAAGACACCTAATCAAGCACCTCCCGAGGAAGCACCTGCCATTAATGAGAATCCTCCTCTAGAAGCCCCAATTAAAACCTGTCATTGAGAACACCCCGAGAAATTCCTTTACAGAAGTTGCAAAAAAAAACATCCACTAGTGCATCTGCTCATATGGATGAATGAATCATAAAAGTAGACAACACTCCTTAGTACTGTTGAGTCAAACCTGTATCCACAAGTAACTCCTCAGCACCCTATGCTCGGACCAATATCCACCAACTCCACGGAAATATCCATGTGCTACACCCAACCAGAATCTCTGGGTAATGTCAAAGGAGGCGAATCCGAGACACAAGAAAAACAGAGGAGGAGCTTTCCCATCGGAAACATGCCACATGCCCAAGACATGCAACGGCACTTCCAAACAAAACTTGGGAGAAAAACTCCTCCGCACATCCACCCAAGTCCACCAGCACACTTACATAATTACTCCTCCGTACATCCACCCAAGTCCACCATGGACTTTTTGCAATGCACTCGGGCATTGAAGAAATTGACAGCAGTGAAACCAAAGATCCTTCACCCAGCTCTTTAAGGCTCCGAAGACTCATGTTAGTCCCCTGACTGAAAACTTCTTCCTTCCGTCGCCGCAGCCTCGGGAAACCACTGGCCAGAAATACCCAGCTTTTCCATGCACTCAGCACAGTTGGGCACATGGTTTGTTCGATTAGTAAATTCAATCGATGGAAATCGTCCCCATTTACCATGGCATGATGCTGCAAATAATCCTGACCCACCATAACAAAGCAGCACCGTGAAAGTTGTCGGGATAAGACGACGATTATTACATCTGAACTGCCCGCAGTTGAAAGATTGACAGGCATCTCCTTGACCCAATTTGTAACTGCCTCAACATCCATCTTTCCATTGAACTTGGGGGCCCACTTGTCACGTGCATCCCGCACTTGGATGCCACGTAGACATTTCTGTACAGAAGGTGCAGGACCTGGGATGGTGAACTGGTCCCATGTGAGCCCAGTCCGGGACGAGTCAGCCAGGGATTCATCTCAGTCGTCCGAGGTCAGGTGTGCATCGTCCTGCACATGAGTCCAAGGTCAGGTGTGCATTGTCCTGCACATGAAGCAGTGCCAGTCCGCGCTGTGAGTCTCCCTCTGGAATGATGTCAGATGTGCTGTGTATCTGGTTTGCAACTGGATGCCAGGCCTCTGTAGGCATGTAGGTTTGCATGTAGAGATGGGGCCAGCCCATAGGGCTACCCCAGTGCAAGGATTTGCATTTTGCATTCTTAGTCTGGGCATGGGGGAGGTGTAGAACCACCCCCAAGGGGCCAGGAGGGCCCAAGATTTGCCCACCAGCCAAGGCATGGGCTGGAGGGGCTGTCGGCCAGCTGTACTACTGCTGGACAGGTAGCCGACCAGGTCTAGTACCCTACCCACCTAGTCGGCCAGGTGTAGGGAGCTGTCCCACACCTCTGCGCAGCATGCCCAGCAGCCAGGATGCTGCCCCAGAAGCATGCGCAGGCTGGACAGCAGGGTGGCATAGTATTTAACATAGTGTGAAAACACTTTAATAATAAAATTCAGTCGTGGAGCTCCCTGAAGCCAGCCGACTGGATGATATGAGAAGTATAAAAGCCCAGCCTAATTCACCAAGTGCTCCAAGCAAACAAGGGCCAGGACAGCCAAGAACTTGCTAAAGCAAAGGGGTGAAGGACTGAAGGTCAAGGGCAGGTTTTCCAGCCAAGAAAAGGTCAAGTTTCTGTATTTGTTTTCAGATTTACATCATTCTAATAAAGCAAATACACCATCCGTGGTGGGGGCCCTACAGAGGGTAATTGGGACCCAATACTGTGTCCTCTCCATCTCCCCCTTCTCTCTCTATTTTCTGCACATCTCCTTTCAGTTTGTGCGTTAATTCCGTCGCGAAAAGAGTGCTGATTTCTGAGTTTTGAAGTACCGATCCTTCTCCGAAGCTTCCGCATATTACAGTGGTATCAGAGCCTACTTCAAGGACAAAGATTCAGCAAAGAAAACCAGAAAATTTTTTCGCTCGTGTGGTTGGTTTTTAGACGCCGGTGGACTACTCTTTTCGGAGTGACTCCTGTCCCTCGAAGGACGGTTGGTTTTTAGCCTCCGGAAGACTCCGGAAGTCTCCCACACAGATAGTGGATGGTCAGATTGCGTTCCGGAAAGGAATTGCATTTTCCCGCTATGGCGAGCTTTGGCGACGAGAGAGAACCAGAACCATGGGACCAGAGTGCACCAGGCAGCCCAACTAGGGCACCCGGCTTGAGTGTCACAGACATGTTCCAGCAGATGATGCGAGCAATCGCAGACCAGACAACCAAGTTGGATGAGCAGAAGGTGCGGATTTTGGCTCTGGAGGAGCGTTCTCGCTCTCCAGCGTCGCGTTTTCCATCTCCTCCTCCCTCTCCTTCCGTATCCCAAATACCAGATCCTCGTCTCACAGGGACCCTCTCGCAGGGTCACAGCCGCAGCCAAGCTCCTTGCTTGAGATGCAGATGCGTGCATTGGAGATTCGACAACGCGAAGACGACGCCATGCGACGAGTGGAACACGAGCGTTACCTCAGAGCTTTGGACGCCAGATTGACACCGGCGGCGCCCTCGAATCATTTTCCCGAGAAAATGAATTTCATTAAGTATAATGGTAAACTCGATCCCACTACTCTTTATTCATGGTTACATCAATTTGAAGCTTACTTTGCCGCAGTTAGGAAAACAGATACTGACAAGGTGATCTTAGCTAGTTGGTACTTGGAAGGTGAGGCCATTCCTTGGTGGACTCAATGGGCTCATGCCCACACCAGAGCAGGTATGGCAGCTTATGTGTGGGACGAGTTCGTCCGCGACCTTAAGCAGCGGTTTCTACCGCCCCACTACCTTGAGCGACTCGAAGACGAGTTCAGGGGAGCGCGTCAGAACGCGCAACCAGTCCTTCAGTTTGCCAATAAAATTTCGACCTTGTGTCTGCAATTAGGCTTATCTGATACGGACAAGAAAGGGCAGTTTTTGTATGGCCTGGACACGCAAATCCAATGGGAGGTGCGTATGTTTAGGCCAGCCACCTTTGAGGACGCACTCTCGCTTGCGCAGAGTGCAGAAATGAAACACAATGGTGGCAAGCCCAAGACTTCCCAGCTGGCTTCTCCCAAGGCTAACGCCTCGGGGGGAGCTCTGGGTAGTCTTCTTTCAACCCTAAACACTCTTGGAAACCTTCTGATGCAAAAACGCACCATCTGATGCAAAAACGCAAGTAGAGAGAGAGTAGAGAGAGAGAGTGAGAAGTGCTGGAATTTCAGTATATACTACGGTACAAAAAGGTACATATCTTTAGCCCTTGGCTGCCTTCTTGAAAAGGTGGTAAAACACCCAAAATTCTGCCCTAGACTAGGACTCCTAATGACTCAAACCCCTAGTGGGCTGAATGAATAAAACATAGAGCAAGGGGGGCTATTTATAGCCCCTTGGACTACATGGGGAACTGGCCGACTGCTGGTCGGCCAGTTACTAGTTCATTAAAATCCATTTAATGCAGCCGACTGGATCTCATCCATGTCCTTGATGCGCCTGCTGCTGCCCACTCTGCTGACGTCAGCCGACAGCTATTCTGGCAACCAGCATCCTCTTTCTTGCAGCCGACAGCCCTCTGATCCATGCTTTGCTCCAAGTCCTGCTCCATGTCCATCTTCTACTGGTTCATGGTCTTTATCTGTTTGCCTCTTCTGGATCTAGCCCTGAGAATGTCCATGGCATCTGTGATGCACATGACATCCCCCTCTGCTAAACTTGATGACGGGAATCCAACCTGCTCTTGGATGACTGTCATCATCCCAATCATGTCCCGAAGTCCCTCTGTCATCATCCATCCCTGGCAAACCTTTTTCTCTGAAAATCCGGTCTGTTCTCCAAACCACTCTGTCTCTGATGAAGATCTATGCATCTGGTCTTCCTCTAGTCCACAATCCATTCCTGCCCTGGCTCTGAAACACCATCTTGGTCTTCATTCCTGGAACTGAGTCTGGCACTCTCACATCACCCTTGGAGGATCAACCTCCCTTGGGACCGTTACCTGTGAACCTATCTGGCTCACGGAACTTCCATCCCCATCTGGCACTGTGGAACACCACCAACTAACCTCCTGGGAGTTCTTCCCGATCTGTGTTCTTGCCTTGGGCTTCGAATCCGTGTACTTTCCTGTACCTTGAACCTGTACACCATCATATGGGACTGAATCAGCGTTTAGCCTGGCTGGGCCTGATGCTCTGATACCAATGTTTCAAGGCCTGTATAACTGCTAGGAGTTCACGATCATAGACTGAGTAGTTCTTTTCGGCGGGCAGTAACTTACGAGACATGTAAGCTACCGGATGACCATTCTGTTGCAATACACCACCAATTGCGATGTTACTCGCATCGGTGATCACTTGAAATGGTTCGTCCCACGAGGCAAGGGCTAAACAAGGCGCTTCTGACAAAGCCACCTTGAGGTTCTGGAATGCCTCCAACGCTCGTGGAGTCATTCGAATCTTTTGCCTCCTTGTTTTCACTCCCTTTAGCAGATCAGTGAGGTCTGCCGAGAGATCAGAAAACTTGTCAATGTGGGTGGAATATGCTTGGCATATACCCCCAAATGATCTAATGTCATAAGCAGTCTGAGGTACTTCCCAGTTAACAATCTCGGCCACTTTAGCTGGATCAAGTCGAATGCCTTCGGCACTGATTATATATCCCAAGTAATGTACTTGGAACAGATAAAATTCTGACTTCTTTTCATTGACATAGAGCTCGTTGCTTTCCAGCAACTTAAGGACTTTCTCCACATCAATGTCATGCTGCTCAACTGTAGCTGAAAATATGAGTATGTCGTCCAGAAATATGAACACACTCTCTCCAATCAAATCAACTCCCGGAAAATACGCATCATCATGCGGTTAAATGTAGCTGGGGCGTTCGTCAATCCAAATGGCATAACCACAAATTCATAGTGGGCCCGTTCTGTACGGAAAGCTGTCTTGGGGATGTCCCCCTCTACAATCCGAACCTGGTGGTACCCACTCTTTAAATCCAGTTTGAAGAACACCTTAGCTCCATTCAGCCTCTCGAGAATATAGTCAATTCGAGGCATCGGGAATCGGCTCTTGATAGTCAGCTTGTTGAGTGCACGATAATCGACACACAACCGAGAAGACCCATCTTTCTTCTTGACAAATAAGATCGGTGCTGCAAATGGCGACACGCTGGGGCGGATGAAGCCAGCTTGCAACAATTCTTGGAGTTGGCGGTCCAACTCCGATTCCATTGCCTTAGAAAGGCGATACGGAAACGCTCGGGGGTTCCGAGCCTGGGAGGAGGTCACTCCTGTGATCCTCCGGTCTGGACGGGGGAAGCTGGGGAGGAAGACTGTCCCGAAGAAAAATCTTTTGGAACTTTTCATGGAGAACCGAGTACTTCTCGGAAGCACTGGCCACCGTCTGGGCTGCGCAGGATGGCCAGCATTGTATTATAGTGGGAATTCAGTTATTGGAAAATACCCAGTCGTGGGACTTCATGAAGCAGGCCGACTGGATGCTATGAGAAGTATAAATACCCCAGCCCATAATCCATGAATCCATCTCATAATTCACCAAGAGCATCAAGCATTCAAGGACCAGGACAGCCAAGAGTTTGCTAAAGCAAAGGGGTGAAGGACTGAAGGTCAAGGGCAGGTTTTTCCAGCCAAGAAAAGGTCAAGTACTTTGTATTTGTTTTCAGATTTACATCATTCTAATAAAGCAAATACACCATCCGTGTGGTGGGGGCCCTACAGAGGGTAATTGGGACCCAATACTGTGTCCTCTCCATCTCCCCCTTCTCTCTCTATTTTTTTGCACATCGTCTTTCAGTTTGTGCGTTAATTCCGTCGCGAAAAGAGTGCTGTTTTCTGAGTTTTGAAGTACCGATCCTTCTCCGAAGCTTCCGCACATTACAGTGGTATCAGAGCTCACTTCAAGGACAAAGATTCAGCAAAGAAAGGTTGGGATCCCTACAGACCCTCCGTGACATATAAGTGATGAAACAGGAGAGAAGGAACATGGTAAGGAGGGATCCCATGATGAAGACCGTCCACGGAATACATCCGAATCACCCATCCGAATGACGACTCCCATGCTGGGGCTCATGCCAGCCCGAGCATTCCCAAAACCACCAAAAGCAACCTTCCAAATGTTGCTCACCATGCTTAGGCTGGTCCACCTCTTGCTTGTGGTGGCCTTTCTGCTTGGATTGGCGGGCAACAATGGATGCAGAGTTCGAGCTCCGTGAATCTTTACCTTGACACAACCCTTAAAGGTTTCATCTTAGGGTTTTTTGAAAGTGTGACTAGATTTGTGCCCACATCTAGAGCTGTTGTAGAAGCCAAGCTCGCCCATGAGCCAATTCAAAGAGAACAGCTTTGAGTCTCAAGATATTCAATGTGCTATCTGCAAGGAAGATTTCTTGGCCCATTAGCTATAGCAAGTCTCCCTCATTGAGGAAGACTATGATTAGGCATTCTAGTTGTTTAAGTGTGTGTTTTGTGAGTTCTCTGTGCAGGGAGTCTCCGCAAAATCTGATTGTTGTGTTTTTCCTTTATATGTTTGTACTACCTTCACTTATAAAAGACCCCGTGTTATCTTTCATCCCATATAGATCCCCAAATTCATTCTTATATAGGGAAGCAAGAAGAGGGAGAACAAATTGTAACCCCATAGACATGAAGTTAGAATCCACCAGAAGAAGCTACACACACACACAAAAATAGGGTCAATGTGAGGAGCACATTGTAGATTTAAAAATAGGATGAGCTTAAGCTACTCTTGGCTACTAATGTAGTAACATATAATAACAAAGTTTTGATTTAGGATGAGGTATTCGAAGCCTCGTGTGTGTGAAATAGCCCTTAGATGTCTTAGTGTGTTGTGTGTGAACAACCTCTCATAGTCGTTTTATGTGTGAGTGATGTCATATGCTTAGCCATGTGTGATTGCCCCAATGTATGTGATGCGTCAAAGATAAAGTTTTTAAGCCTATAGAAGGCAATGTACTCTTTGAAGCTCATATAACATCATCAATAGAAGATATTATTGAGCCATGCTGTAACTCTCTCTCTCTCTCTCTCCATGTGTATCTCTGCACTACCACACAACATGGATATCTTTCATCCTCCAAAGCAACTTTCCCTTAACCTACCCTACATGGTATCAAAGCTAGGCTTTTAAATTGCTACCGCTACAGAAGCTTGTAAATGCATCTCCACAGAAGACACCTAATCAAGCACCTCCCGAGGAAGCACCTGCCATTAATGAGAATCCTCCTCTAGAAGCCCCAATTAAAACCTGTCATTGAGAACACCCCGAGAAATTCCTTTACAGAAGTTGCAAAAAAAAACATCCACTAGTGCATCTGCTCATATGGATGAATGAATCATAAAAGTAGACAACACTCCTTAGTACTGTTGAGTCAAACCTGTATCCACAAGTAACTCCTCAGCACCCTATGCTCGGACCAATATCCACCAACTCCACGGAAATATCCATGTGCTACACCCAACCAGAATCTCTGGGTAATGTCAAAGGAGGCGAATCCGAGACACAAGAAAAACAGAGGAGGAGCTTTCCCATCGGAAACATGCCACATGCCCAAGACATGCAACGGCACTTCCAAACAAAACTTGGGAGAAAAACTCCTCCGCACATCCACCCAAGTCCACCAGCACACTTACATAATTACTCCTCCGTACATCCACCCAAGTCCACCATGGACTTTTTGCAATGCACTCGGGCATTGAAGAAATTGACAGCAGTGAAACCAAAGATCCTTCACCCAGCTCTTTAAGGCTCCGAAGACTCGTGTTAGTCCCCTGACTGAAAACTTCTTCCTTCCGTCGCCACAGCCTCGGGAAACCACTGGCCAGAAATACCCAGCTTTTCCGTGCACTCAGCACAGTTGGGCACATGGTTTGTTCGATTAGTAAAGTCAATCGATGGAAATCGTCCCCATTTACCATGGCATGATGCTGCAAATAATCCTGACCCACCATAACAAAGCAGCACCGTGAAAGTTGTCGGGATAAGACGACGATTATTACATCTGAACTGCCCGCAGTTGAAAGATTGACAGGCATCTCCTTGACCCAATTTGTAACTGCCTCAACATCCATCTTTCCATTGAACTTGGGGGCCCACTCCTCATGTTGCATGTGAGAGGAGGTTGGGATCCCTACAGACCCTCCGTGACATATAAGTGATGAAACAGGAGAGAAGGAACATGGTAAGGAGGGATCCCACGATGAAGACCGTCCACGGAATACATCCGAATCACCCATCCGAATGACGACTCCCATGCTGGGGCTCATGCCAGCCCGAGCATTCCCAAAACCACCAAAAGCAACCTTCCAAATGTTGCTCACCATGCTTAGGCTGGTCCACCTCTTGCTTGTGGTGGCCTTTCTGCTTGGATTGGCGGGCAACAATGGATGCAGAGTTCGAGCTCCGTGGGTCCAAATTTCCCGCCCCGCAAGGCACCAACCTCTTGACGGAAAGCCAACATCTGCTCGACTTGCGTGCGGGCCTTAACAGCCATCTACTCTGTCAACATATGGGTCAAGGGGCAACCATCATCTGATCCTTCACACCTGTAAAGAGAAACAAATGGTACCGAGTAGTAAAAGAGACTTTCCCCAAACCCTTACATGTTCCCTTGGTTCCACCCTAGTCATGCAGGCAACATACATGGGATGCTGCAAAATAAATGTTCACAAGAACCTTGGGACAAACTAACACAAAATCGAACTTTCTTCAAACCCAGATGTGCTCTCTTGACTCTACGGGCTGCTTCCCTAGCCAAACAATCAACACACACAGATGGAATGGCGGGAACTTGCTAGGGTTTAAGCAATTGTAGACCAACAGAGTCTAAAGAGAGAATGGCAATGGAAGACTTACGCAAACACACACACACACACACAAGTATCTCCTCCAATATGGTGGCAAGCCAAGCTCAAGTTTACCACACACACACACACACAAGTATCTCCTCCAATATGGTGTCAAGCCAAGCTCAAGTTTACAACAAACAATTTCGACGAGTGTATGGGAAAAAAATGATCAACAAACAGAGAGATGCCCCATGCTCATGTCCTTTGATTCCCTCGCAATTTCGCCTTCAGCTGCAGGCTTGGCCCTTGCTCTGACTGCTGCTTCACTGTTGCGTCCCCCCATATGACAGTGTGTGCCATCCACCTCCTGATATTGAGAAGCTTCAAATGAGGGGAGAGATCTCACAGCCAATGAAGTGTGGGGCTAACTAGCTGAATCTGCCATGTGTGGTTGTGGTGGAAACCGATGATCCAAAGCCTCCTCCTTTATCCTGTAAAAAGGAGAGCAAGAGAGGAATGTCAGGAAGCAAAATCAAGAGCAGCAATGGTTCAGAACAAACATGTGGGTGAGGTCCATGGAGTCCCCTGCGCAGTCCAGTGCTGCTAGCCGAGGTGGCTGTCCGTAACTGGCAGCAGGTAGGAAGTGTAAGATCACAGAACTCTGGACTAGAAAGGCAGAGGCTATTCATTCATGTCAAGTGCACACTGGCTCCTCCTGCTGACAGATCCCATGACGGATGCGTAATCCAACATTGCTGGGGCTCATGTCGCCTTTTGCCTCAACAACAGCAGCAGCATGGTTCAGAACAAACATGTGGATGAGGTCCATGTGTGGTTGTGGTGGAAACCGATGATCCAAAGCCTCCTCCTTTATCCTGTAAAAAGGAGAGCAAGAGAGGAATGTCAGGAAGAGAGAACACAAAATCAAGAGCAGCAATGGTTCAGAACAAACATGTGGATGAGGTCCATGGAGTCCCCTGCGCAGTCCAGTGCTGCTAGCCGAGGTGGCTGTCCGTAACTGGCAGCAGGTAGGAAGTGTAAGATCACAGAACTCTAGACTAGAAAGGCAGAGGCTATTCATTCATGTCAAGTGCACACTGGCTCCTCCTGCTGACAGATCCCATGACGGATGGCTGGGGCTCATGTCGCCTTTTGCCTCAACAACAGCAGCTGCAGCATGGAAAGGGTGGGATCTGTCTCCTTCTCCGTCGTAGGGCTGGTCTGTCTCCTTCTCCGTCGTAGGGTATGCGAACACAGCCGGTAGCCCAAATGAAATCAGAGCCCCGGCATGGCCTGCGGCACTGCTGCGCGGTTTCATGGTTTGGAGTTTTGTTTTGGGTGGGGGCCGCGCGAACGCGAGCCCCCGCTACCACAAATTATGACGTGCACTCTCCCCGTTGGGGAGATGCTAGGGTGCAGCCCGTCCGGGAGTGCAATGGAGAGGCCAACCCTAGGCCATCGGCCATCCTGATCACCGATCGACCCCGCCCAGGTAAGTATACCTTCCAGCCGCGCGTGGACGCTGTTTAGTAGGCGCCTCTCGACCAGCCACGCCAACCTATTATGGGACCTTTCCCACGACACGCGCAGCACTAAGCGTCTGGACCACCCTCAAAAAGAGTCGAGGCTTGGAATAAGCTAAGCTCTCTCTACTACAAGTATCTTGTGGACATGCATGGGGGAAAAGACACACATCACACTTCCATACTCTACTACTACATGGTGTAGGCAATCACCTGTACTGCTGTTATATGAGCCTCAAAGAGGACACTGCCTTTTATAGGCTTATCTTCTTTCACACATCACGTACCCTCCCTGGGGCAGTGACACAAGGCCACATCACCGCTTATCACACTCACACATAAAAACGGCCTCGCGTCCACAGTCATCAATTTTTTCTTCATCATCGCGGCCATCAACCCCTACACAACACGAGAGAACGCATGCAGCATCATGTTCATCACGTGTGGTGCCTATGCGCACGGCCTCGTGGAAGCTACGAAGCAGTGCAGGCCAAAGTCATCATCTTTATTTGCAATATCACCCACTATCTTTAGACATCTTCATCTTCATCTTCAATATCACCCATTGTTTCTAGACATCTTCATCTTCAATATCACCCACCGTCTCCAGATAAAAACTCTTGTAGCCTACATGTAGTCATTAGATTTTTCTTCATCATCATGACGAATCGACTCTTACATCAGATATCGCATGTTCATCATGTGATGCCTGCGCACGGCCTCGCATCTACAATCATCAAATTTTTCTTCATCGTGTGGCCATAAACTCTTACACCAGAGAACACATGTGGCATGTTCATCATGCGGTGCCTGTGCATGTACCCGTGCCATACAGTGCTCGTACACATGCACCGCATGTTCATCATCATGTGGAGCCTGTGCATGGTCTCACGGAAGGTTATAAAGCCATTCGTCTCCTGTGTTAAAAGTTAGCTCCAAAGCTAAGATCATCGCCTGAAAGAGACCTAGCTCCAAAGCTAAGACCATCGCCTAGCCATGGGCAAAGTTATGTGCAGAGGGTTGTCTGCCTGCTGACTCTTTGTGCTCAAATCTACAGTTGGCCCTTTACATGCTTCCATGCACAGTCGTGTTACACATTGCTGTGTTGTGAGTTCTTAGGTGAGTGACAATTAGAATCCATTGGAGCCATAAGCTTATATCTCACATATTGATTCTCGTGCAATGCTACAACCTGATGGGACAACCAATCAATAGCTATCTCAATGTTATGGCAATAACCGTCCTCTTGAATCACCTGGTTCAACCAACAACAATTCTAGGTTCCGCAACATCTCCCTAAAATATGATGCATTATGAACCCCATACTAGCGAGCAAGCTTTTGAATATTGAACATACAACACTCCCAAGCTAACACCCGAATAGAGATAACATGGCCTCTAAAGTTTTGTAACACCTTCCACATAAGCTGATAGAAAACAATATGCTCCAAGAAAGTCTGGTTAACCTTAAAAGGAGCCTTTCCCAATAATGGCCTATAAGAATCCACAGAATGGCTATGCATCTCCAGTACCAAAGAGAAATGATTTGACAAAATATTATTATATTCCGCCTGCATGGACAATATCTCTAGCAGAAACAAATCATGCTAGCAAATATACATTCTGTCCAAACGAGCTCTTGTACCCACGAACTGTTGAGAGGCATATGTAAATCCTCTCTCATGCGGGTGTAGCCATGACCGCATATCTTGTTTCAAAACTTGATTGGCAAACACATTCCAGCTGAGCCTCTCCAGACCATCCATAATAGAGTGAGGTGTAGAAGCATGCTTCGAAAATTCACATACATTAAAATCGCCCAACACAAAGCTAGGATTAGTGTTGCACAAACACAATAAATTTTCCCATAGCTGATGATGATGTGCAACACCATTAACCTCATATAGCCCCACAAGCCATAATGTTTCATCTATAAACTCCACTTGCACAACAATGAACTGCCCCCGGACATCCTGCATAACCAATGATGGCTTAAACTAATATTTCACTGCAATTATGAACCCTGATTGTGTAGTGGGGTGCCCACTATAAAACACACGAAATTCCTTATAATCATACACTTGTCCAGCCATGGAATGTTGTTTATGCTCCATAGCATAAAACATATCCCATTGACCTTGAAACATAGTAAGCCACATGCGATATTTCTTGGACGGGGAACACACACCTTTTACATTCCAAAGAGTAATCTTCATAATCCATAAAACAGAAAGCCAATCAATGAGAGGTACCACCATCGCCCTGTTTCCTTACAATATTGTGTAGGATCCTCAATGCCTTCTCTCTCTAGAGCAAAACATCCACCCGTTCTTTCTCACCTAAAGTATGGGCATCATTAGTGATGTATCCTGTGTCCACTTGACATTCGCATACTTCTTGTCCCATGCTGAGATCATATCCCCTTTTTTATCAAATAGATAAGGAAAATTTACTTAATTTTCTTTCGTAACTCGAGGTCTCAGATTATACCGAGAGCGTGATACCCTACCTTGGTTATCTTTCTCTTGAGTCTATCTTGTGGCACCAGGACGAAATGATGAAGAGGCACCATGACCAACACCCACATTTTGATTACCACCGGAAGTAGCTGTCTCGCGAGCGCCTCTCTTCGCCAGCGCAAGCCAAGGTCTAACTTCTGTATTTGCCAAAACTTGTTTACCTTTATCTACCACTTGCTCACTTTATTTTGGTACTTTTTTTATCTTCTCTATATTCAAACCAGATGGCAAAATAGGAGCTAATTTATCTTTATAAGTCGGACCCTAGGACACATTCGGTTGTGGCTGAGCATTCACCTCCTCTGGACACTTTGAAATGAAGTGACCCATCTCCCCACAATGGAAGCAAATGGCTTGCAAACAATCCCCACTTTAATTCGAAATACAAAGAGTCAAATCCATTCACGCATCACCTCAATTATCGAGGTCAAGGGGCTTCCCAGTATCCCACAACATGCAAACCCTATTTTTATTCTCGGACGACATTCTGGGCTCCACCAACACCTTCCCCAATAGTCCGCATGACCAATGGTAACAATTCCCACATAGTTGATGAAAAGTCTACAACCTTAACCCAAATGAGGCATGCCTGGCGCAACATATCTCTATACTCTACCATAGGGCGCCAGGGTACAACATGCACCAACTATCCATCTAGAAATAACGGGACTTTCTGCATAACCAAATCTCTAACTTCTTTGGATGAGAATAGGACCTCATAGAATCCTCTGGGAAAGTTGAAGATCTTCTCCACAAAATCACCATCTAATAAATCATGTAATCAATTTGTAATCCTATTGAAGAATGGAATTCGTCCAATAAAAAAGAAAATTGCAGCCTTGTTATGAAAGGATTCCACTTGTGCCACAATCGCCATGTTTCCACTTGGGCATCTACCATTTCCTCTATTGTAACCTTGGTAGCCCTAACATGATTTTCCATCACATATGATTGCAAAATCTGATTAGCTTATGTAACTCGAAAGTCAAAAGCCACCTCATGGTTCTCTTCTTGAGGTGCATCAAGAAGCAAGGTATCCTAAAGCATCCGACTAGCCTCCTTCCCTCCATATTCACCTCCGATCAATCTCTGCCTTTTAGCCTAATCTTTAGGCTCATGCTCAGGCTCAGGCTCAGGCTCAGCAGGCTCTAGCCCTCCACCCTCAAACTTCTCTACATCTTTTGTTGAGACCTGTGCCTCTACAAAATCCATATCTATGGTTCCTTAAATTATTTCCACTACTCAACAACACTGAAAATTAATGCTTTCACCAAAAGAAGAAGAAGAGTTATGTTTCAGCCTTGCAAACAAAAAGAAGAAGATCCACTGCCCGGATGGAAAATTTATCTGCACGAATGGCTTCAAAAGAGTGGTAAAACTCTAGCATAGCTGGTGGAACCGCTTCAAGCTCACCCACAATTAGTACAAACACAAACACTATGCATGCTGTAAATCTACGCGCGGCTGCGATTGCGAATTCTCCCCACCACTGCCCAGATGAAAAATTTGTCTGCAAAACGAATGGCTCTGAAAGGGGGGTAGAATGCCAACAGATCTTAGCATAGCTAGAGGAACCGCTTCAGGCTCGCCCACCACAGAGAAATTAGGGCAAACACAAACACACACTCTCTCTCTCTCTCTCTCTCTCTCTCTCTATATATATATATATATATATATATATATATATATATATATATATACACACACACATGTGTGTCTCTGCACTACCACACAACATGGATATCTTTCATCCTCCAAAGCTGATTGCCCCTAATCTACCCTAGATGGTATCAAAGCTAGGCTTTCAGGCTCACCCACATAGAAATTAGGGCAAACATAAACACTATGCATGCTGTAAATCTACGCGTGGTTGCGATCGTGAATTCTCCACTGCCCAAATGGAAAATTTGTCTACACCAAGGGGTAGAATGCTAGCAAAGCTTAGCATAGCTACAGGAATCGCTTTAGGCTCACCCACAAAGAAATTAGGGCAAACAAAAACACACACACTCTCTCTCTCTCTCTCTCTCTCTCTCTCTCTCTCTCTCTCTATATATATATATATATATATATATATATATATATATATAGAGAGAGAGAGAGAGAGAGAGTGTCTCTCTCTCTCTCTCTCTCTCACTCTCTCTCTCTCTCTCTCTCTATATATATATATATATAGAGAGAGAGAGAGAGAGAGCTCTCTCTCACTCTCACTCTCTCGTTTGCAGCAAAAGCATGCACGTGAGAATATTGTCAAGATGCAAGATAGGAAAGGAGTATTGATTATTGATTCTACTTGTGTTCTAAATGTGTGTATGGACTTTTATCACCATTTGTTGAGTCCGCATGAGGTCATATCTCCTGATGCCATTGCAGCTAGAGAGTTTTTGTTTCACTTGGTTCGTCACCAGGTATCCGCCGACGTTTTTGCAAATGAATTGGAAATAGATATTTCTATGGATGAGGTGGAAGACGTGTTAAAGCTTTTGCTTAAAGGGAGAAGTCCAGGATGGGATGGGCTCCCCAATGGCTTTTCATGAAGTATGTTGATGAGTTGAAGGTCCCTCTCACTTCTATTTTTTAGGAGGTGTGGAACATAGGTATCATTCCCGCGAGTTGGAAGATTGGGCCTGTACGTTTATTGCCTAAAGTTCCATCCCCGATTAATCTAGGTCAATGGAGACCAATCACATTGATGGGAGCCATGTATAAGATATTTGCAAAGGTCTTGGCCAAGAGGTTACAAGATTTCTTCCTACTTTGATTCATCCAAGGCAATATGGATTTATTAAAGGTCAAAATATTTTGCATAATATATTGAATATACAAATTGGAATTGATTATGCAAGGGCTTCAAGGCAAGAGGTGGTTATGATTCAAGTAGATATTGAAGAGGTGGTTATGATTCAAGTAGATATTGAAGAGGCTTATGATCATATTAGTTGGTCTTTTCTTTCACAACTTATGCAGGCTATGGGATTTGGACCTCACATGTCTTCTTTGATTTATACTATTAGCCAAGATACAGTGGCTAGGCTTATGGTTAATGGTGGAGTGATTGATCCCATTCATTTGACGAGATCGGTCAGGTATGGATGCCCACTTCGCCCTCTCTTGTTTGCAATTGTTACATATCTTATCTTGTATCGACTGGATAAGCTAGTGGAGGACGGTGAAGTTAAAGGGCTTACTCTTCCAAGCAGAGAGCAAATAGTCAGCCAAGAATTGGCAGATGATTCTTTCATGTTTCTTAAGGCTCAAAGAGATAATGTTCAGAAGGCTATGGCTGTTTATCATACTTTTGGTCTTGCTTCAGGGTACATTAATATGTAAAAATTTGCTCTGATAAGCTTTACCAAGAGCAATTTGCTTGGTTTTAGATGAAATGGGTAGGTCATACAAAGGATATGCATCACACGCCACTTGGGTTATCCGATTGGAGTTAATGTTGATTCACAGGCTTTGTTGGCATGGATTTCTGCAAGGAAAAATGAAAATTTTGTGTATTGGAAATCTCAGGGTTGGCGTATGTATGTTTGGCTCAAAGTGACACAATCCATTATGGTTAGCATGATATCTTTTTTCTTGCCTTTCTTGCCATGTATGAGCAAAGCTTTGCATCAGATACAAAAGCCAATTAGATTTATGCTATGGAAAAGAGCAGGAAATAAGCCAGGACAGATGTGAATTTCTTGGGAACATGTTAGTACTCCAAAGAGGAGTGGAGGGGCAGCCCTATTAGATGTCAGATTACATATGGTCATTAGGAGATGGCCTTTACTGCAAGATATGTGTGTATTTCAAGAGCCATGGGTGGTAATGTGGCTAAGGCCCTCCTAGAGGAGGTCACACTTGTGCATGGTAATACCAGGATTGATGGTACATGATGGGATGTAGTGAATGGTTCCCGACAGGTTTGAGTGGTGGCTTCACCTCTCCTTTCTCATTTGATGATCTCATGGAAGGAGGTGTTGACACACACTAAACGGATTCCTTCAGATTGCGGATGCAGTTGAATTCTATGGTAGGTGAGGTGTTGGCTACTTCACAACTTCTGGAGTGGCTTGACAAACTTGTTGAGTGGCCAAAATTCAATAGAATGGCTCGATTGGGACTAGTGAGAATCATGGATGTCTTGTTGCCACATAGAGGCCGCTTATTTTCTTTTCAAAAAATTCATCAATATTTTCGAGTTCCATGTGGATATGTACAATTATGGGAGAAGGTGAGGGCACGCCTTACACCATTTGATGCTATTCCTTAGTTGGAGGATCAACAACCTTGGTTAGATTGGGCATTTAGAAAGCCTCAGGACATTGTCAGCATATAACAAATCAAGTGTACCATATGATGGTGGAAGATAAGCGGGCACTGGATCACTAAGAAGGCTAATCGGGTATGGAATATCAGGCAAAGTAAGGCCTGGTGGAAGGAAGTAATCTTATAGGGCTGGTAGTCTAAGATTCCATATCAAGGGAAGGTGTTCCTATGGCGTATGCTAGTTAGAGGCCTACCACTAGAGGCCTCTAATGGTAGGCCTCTAATGGTAGGCCTCTAATGCTAGTTAGAGGCCTACCATTAGAGGCCTACCATTAGAGAACCAGTTGTTGCGAAAGCGACGGATTGCTTCTGGTAATTGTGTGTTTTGTACTACATGCTTGGAAACATGCTCGCTTCTTTTCATTTCATGTCTGGTGGCAAACAAGGTGTGGGATTTCCTTTCTTGCGTAAGGATTTTGTTGACAAATAGGCTCGTAAAGATTAAAGATTTGATTTTTTGCACGATTCTGAATGGGTCGGATAACCCAAAACATTCAATTTTCTTTCCTTTTTATAAGTGGATAGGTTTGTGGCATATTTGGTTAACTAGGAATGACTTCATATTTGATGCAAATTTGATGCAAAAGTGGGTATTACAGCTCACATAGGTCATATAAAAGGGCTACTATTGTGGCAAGTCTCTTCCTTGCGGTGGTTAGCTCATTTGGTGAATGACACGGTTATGATTAGATGAGGGTACTATTGTGGCAAGTCTCTTCCTTGCGGTTAGCTCATTTGGTGAATGACACGGCTATGATTGGATGAGGGTACTCCGAGCTACACCTGTGGTTCGTATAGTAATTAGTGAGGGAAAGCTAGTACATCACATTGTGGCCATGTGGCCATTTGTAAAGTAATTCTAGTAATATATCTTCTAGTACGAGAGAGAGAGAGAGAGAGAGAGAGAGAGAGAGAGAGAGAGAGAGAGAGAACCTATAGTCAAGAGAGAGAGTTATTGCACGACTTAATAATATCTTCTATTGATTGATGTTATATGAGCTTCAAAGAGTATAGTGCCTTCTATAGGCTTAAAAGCTTTATCTTTGACGCATCACACACATTGGGGCAATCACACATGGCTAAACACTTGACATCACTACTTACCACACTCACACATAAAACGGCTATAAAAGGTTGTTCACACACAACAACACACTAAGCCATCTAAGGGCTATTTCACACACACATGAGGCTTCGAATACCCAAGAGCTATAAGCCAAGTCTATTATCCTTTGAAATCAAGACCTTGTTATATGTCACTACATTAGTAGTAGCGAAGAGTAGCTTAACGTCATCCTATTCTTCAATCTACAATGTGCTCCTCACATTGGCCCTATTTTTGTGTGTGTGTAGCTTCTTCTGGTGAATTCTAGCTTCACGTCTACGGTATTGCAATTAGTTCTCCCTCTTCTTGCTTCCCTCTATAAGAATGAATTTAGGGATCTATGTGGCATAAAAGATAATACAGGGCCTAAGTAGTACAAGCATTTAAAGGAAAAACACACACACTCAGATTTCAGGGAGGCTCCCTGCACAGAGAACCCATGACACACACACATAAACAACTAGAATTCCTAATCATAGTCTTCCACACTAAGGGTGACTTGCTATAGCTAATGGGCCAAGAAAACCTCCTTGCAGATATAGCACACTGAATGTCTTGAGACTCAAAGCTATTCTTATTACTGAATTCGCTCATGGCGAGCTTGGCTTCTACAGCAGCTCTAGATGCAGGTAAGGATCTAGTTGCACTATGAAAGATTTAAGGCTTGTGTCAAGGTAGAGATTGTCACATCAAAGCCCCAACTTTGACCTATACCCATCGTGCAGGCCAAAGTCTTGATCTTCATCTTCAATATCACCCACCGGCTCTCTAGACATAAACTCTTGCAACCTGCTCGCAGTCCTACTCGCAGTCATCCATCATCGTGGCCATCGACTCTTACACCAAAGAACCCATGTTCATCATGCGATGCCTGTGCACGACTTCGCGTGTGGAGACATCTAAATTTTCTTCATCATGCGATGCCTGTGCACGACTTCGCATGTGCAGACATCAATATTTTTTTCATCATCGTGGCCATAAACTTTTACACCAAAGAATGCATGCATGCGGTGCCGTGCACGGTCTCATGGAACTACGAAGCCCTTCACCTCCTCTTTCAAAGTCAACTTCATAGCTAAGAGCATCGCCAAAAATAGGCCCCCAACCATGGGCAAAGTTATATGCAGAGGGCTCTCTGCTGACACTTTGTGCTTAGGATGGAGAAGCAGCAAACTGGGCAAGAAGTAATGGCGCGGAAAAGAGGGTGAGAAAGCATGGTGCAATGACGCGGTGGCAAACTGGGTAGAGGCAAAAAATCTCTCAATGCTTGCATCACCCAATTTTGGCAATGAAATTGGCGAGCAGTATTATCTTGCTAGGCTGAGTGGAGGTGGTGCACTCTGCACTAGCACTGCCCAAAACTCGTGGTAGCCCACGAGATAGCTCTGGGCAGGCAACTCCTAGTGCCTCTTGGTTTTACCTCTGGGGGCAGTAGCAATAAGCTAGGTAACAATTTAAAAGCCTAGCTTTGATACCATGTAGGGGAGATTAGGGGCAAGCAGCTATGGAGGATGAAAGATATGCATGTTGTGTGGTAGTGCAAAGACACACACACACACACAGAAAGACTATACTTAAGAGAGAGAAAACTATTACATAACTCAATAATATCTTCTATTTATTGATGTTGTATGAGCTTTAAATAGTACAATGCCTTTTATAGGCTTAAAAGCTTTATCTTTGACACATCACATACATTGGGACAATGATACGTGAACATATGACATCGCATACATTGGGACAATGATACGTGGCTAAACATATGACATCACTACTTATCACGCTCACACAGAAAATGGCTATAAGAGGTTATTCACATACGCATGAGGCTTCGAATACCTAAGAACTGTAAGCCAAGTCTATCACCCTTTGTCCACTAAAATCAAGACTTTGTTATTCTATGTCACTACATTAGTAACCAAGAGTAGTTCAACCTCATCCAATTCTTCAATCTACAATGTGCTCCTCACATTGATCCTATTTTTTTTGTGTGTAGTTTCTCTAATGGATTCTGACTTCACATCTATGGTGTTGCAATTATCTCTCTCTCTTCTTGTTTCCCTCTACATGAAGCACTTCTATATAAGAATGGATTTGGGGATCTATGTGGGTTATAATAGATTCCTAATGCATCATATTTTAGGGAGATGTTGCGGAACCTAGAATTGTTGGTTGAACCAGGTGGTTCAAGAGGACGGTTATTGCCATAACATTGAGATAGCTATTGATTGGTTGTCCCATCAGGTTGTAGCATTGCACGAGAAACAATATGTGAGATATAAGCTGAGTATTGATTATTGATTCTACTTGTGTTCTAAATGTGTGTATGGACTTTTATCACCATTTTTTGAGTCCGCATGAGGTCATATCTCCTGATGCCATTGCAGCTAGAGAGTCTTTGTTTCACTTGGTTCGTCACCAGGTATCCGCCGACGTTTTTGCAAATGAATTGGAAATAGATATTTCTATGGATGAGGTGGGACGTGTTAAAGCTTTTGCTTAAAGGGAAAAGTCCAGGATGGGATGGGCTCCCCAATGGCTTTTCATGAAGTATGTTGATGAGTTGAAGGTCCCTCTCACTTCTATTTTTTAGGAGGTGTGGAACATAGGTATCATTCCCGCGAGTTGGAAGATTGGGCTTGTACGTTTATTGCCTAAAGTTCCATCCCCGATTAATCTAGGTCAATGGAGACCAATCACATTGATGGGAGCCATGTATAAGATATTTGCAAAGGTCTTGGCCAAGAGGTTACAAGATTTCTTCCTACTTTGATTCATCCAAGGCAATATGGATTTATTAAAGGTCAAAATATTCTGCATAATATATTGAATATACAAATTGGAATTGATTATGCAAGGGCTTCAAGGCAAGAGGTGGTTATGATTCAAGTAGATATTGAAGAGGTGGTTATGATTCAAGTAGATATTGAAGAGGCTTATGATCATATTAGTTGGTCTTTTCTTTCACAACTTATGCAGGCTATGGGATTTGGACCTCACATGTCTTCTTTGATTTATACTATTAGCCAAGATACAGTGGCTAGGCTTATGGTTAATGGTGGAGTGATTGATCCCATTCATTTGACGAGATCGGTCAGGTATGGATGCCCACTTCGCTCTCTCTTGTTTGCAATTGTTACATATCTTATCTTGTATCGACTGGATAAGCTAGTGGAGGACGGTGAAGTTAAAGGGCTTACTCTTCCAAGCAGAGAGCAAATAGTCAGCCAGGAATTGGCAGATGATTCTTTCATGTTTCTTAAGGCTCAAAGAGATAATGTTCAGAAGGCTATGGCTGTTTATCATACTTTTGGTCTTGCTTCAGGGTACATTAATATGTAAAAATTTGCTCTGATAAGCTTTACCAAGAGCAATTTGCTTGGTTTTAGATGGAATGGGTAGGTCATACAAAGGATATGCATCACACGCCACTTGGGTTATCCGATTGGAGTTAATGTTGATTCACAGGCTTTGTTGGCATGGATTTCTGCAAGGAAAAATGAAAATTTTGTGTATTGGAAATCTCAGGGTTGGCGTATGTATGTTTGGCTCAAAGTGACACAATCCATTATGGTTAGCATGATATCTTTTTTCTTGCCTTTCTTGCCATGTATGAGCAAAGCTTTGCATCAGATACAAAAGCCAATTAGATTTATGCTATGGAAAAGAGCAGGAAATAAGCCAGGACAGATGTGGATTTCTTGGGAACATGTTAGTACTCCAAAGAGGAGTGGAGGGGCAGCCCTATTAGATGTCAGATTACATATGGTCACTAGGAGATGGCCTTTACTGCAAGATATGTGTGTATTTCAAGAGCCATGAGTGGTAATGTGGCTAAGGCCCTCCTAGAGGAGGTCACACTTGTGCATGGTAATACCAGGATTGATGGTACATGATGGGATGTAGTGAATGGTTCCCAACAGGTTTGAGTGGTGGCTTCACCTCTCCTTTCTCATTTGATGATCTCATGGAAGGAGGTGTTGACACACACTAAATGGATTCCTTCAGATTTGCGGATGCAGTTGAATTCTATGGTAGGTGAGGTGTTGGCTACTTCACAACTTCTGGAGTGGCTTGACAAACTTGTTGAGTGGCCAAAATTCAGTAGAATGGCTCGATTGGGACTAGTGAGAATCATGGATGTCTTGTTGCCACATAGAGGCCGCTTATTTTCTTTTCAAAAAATTCATCAAAAAATTCATCAATATTTTCAAGTAAGGCCTGGTGGAAGGAAGTAATCTTACAGGGCTGGTAGTCTAAGATTCCATATCAAGGGAAGGTGTTCCTATGGCGTATGCTAGTTAGAGGCCTACCATTAGAGAACCAGTTGTTGCGAAAGCGACGGATTGCTTCTGGTAATTGTGTGTTTTGTACTACATGCTTGGAAACATGCTCGCTTCTTTTCATTTCATGTCTGGTGGCAAACAAGGTGTGGGATTTCCTTTCTTGCGTAAGGATTTTGTTGACAAATAGGCTCGTAAAGATTAAAGACTTGATTTTTTGCACGATTCTGAATGGGTCGGATAACCCAAAACATTCAATTTTCTTTCCTTTTTACAAGTGGATAGGTTTGTGGCATATTTGGTTAACTAGGAATGACTTCATATTTGATGCAAATTTGATGCAAAAGTGGGTATTACAGCTCACATAGGTCATATAAAAGGGCTACTATTGTGGCAAGTCTCTTCCTTGTGGTTAGCTCATTTGGTGAATGACACGGTTATGATTAGATGAGGGTACTATTGTGGCAAGTCTCTTCCTTGCGGTTAGCTCATTTGGTGAATGACACGGCTATGATTGGATGAGGGTACTCCGAGCTACACCTGTGGTTCGTATAGTAATTAGTGAGGGAAAGCTAGTACATCACATTGTGGCCATGTGGCCATTTGTAAAGTAATTCTAGTAATTTATCTTCTAGTACGAGAGAGAGAGAGAGAGAGAGAGAGAGAGAGAGAGAGAGAGAGAGAGAGAGAGAGAGAACCTATAGTCAAGAGAGAGAGTTATTGCACGACTTAATAATATCTTCTATTGATTGATGTTATATGAGCTTCAAAGAGTATAGTGCCTTCTATAGGCTTAAAAGCTTTATCTTTGACGCATCACACACATTGGGGCAATCACACATGGCTAAACACTTGACATCACTACTTACCACACTCACACATAAAACGGCTATAAAAGGTTGTTCACACACAACAACACACTAAGCCATCTAAGGGCTATTTCACACACACATGAGGCTTCGAATACCCAAGAGCTATAAGCCAAGTCTATTATCCTTTGAAATCAAGACCTTGTTATATGTCACTACATTAGTAGTAGCGAAGAGTAGCTTAACGTCATCCTATTCTTCAATCTACAATGTGCTCCTCACATTGGCCCTATTTTTGTGTGTGTGTAGCTTCTTCTGGTGAATTCTAGCTTCACGTCTACGGTATTGCAATTAGTTCTCCCTCTTCTTGCTTCCCTCTATAAGAATGAATTTAGGGATCTATGTGGCATAAAAGATAATACAGGGCCTAAGTAGTACAAGCATTTAAAGGAAAAACACACACACTCAGATTTCAGGGAGGCTCCCTGCACAGAGAACCCATGACACACACACATAAACAACTAGAATTCCTAATCATAGTCTTCCACACTAAGGGTGACTTGCTATAGCTAATGGGCCAAGAAAACCTCCTTGCAGATATAGCACACTGAATGTCTTGAGACTCAAAGCTTTTCTTATTACTGAATTCGCTCATGGCGAGCTTGGCTTCTACAGCAGCTCTAGATGCAGGTAAGGATCTAGTTGCACTATGAAAGATTTAAGGCTTGTGTCAAGGTAGAGATTGTCACATCAAAGCCCCAACTTTGACCTATACCCATCGTGCAGGCCAAAGTCTTGATCTTCATCTTCAATATCACCCACCGGCTCTCTAGACATAAACTCTTGCAACCTGCTCGCAGTCCTACTCGCAGTCATCCATCATCGTGGCCATCGACTCTTACACCAAAGAACCCATGTTCATCATGCGATGCCTATGCGCACGACTTCGCGTGTGGAGACATCTAAATTTTCTTCATCATGCGATGCCTGTGCATGACTTCGCATGTGCAGACATCAATATTTTTTTCATCATCGTGGCCATAAACTTTTACACCAAAGAATGCATGCATGCGGTGCCGTGCACGGGCTCATGGAACTGCGAAGCCCTTCACCTCCTCTTTCAAAGTGAACTTCATAGCTAAGAGCATCGCCAAAAATAGGCCCCCAACCATGGGCAAAGTTATATGCAGAGGGCTCTCTGCTGACACTTTGTGCTTAGGATGGAGAAGCAGCAAACTGGGCAAGAAGTAATGGCGCGGAAAAGAGGGTGAGAAAGCATGGTGCAATGACGCGGTGGCAAACTGGGTAGAGGCAAAAAATCTCTCAATGCTTGCATCACCCAATTTTGGCAATGAAATTGGCGAGCAGTATTATCTTGCTAGGCTGAGTGGAGGTGGTGCACTCTGCACTAGCACTGCCCAAAACTCGTGGTAGCCCACGAGATAGCTCTGGGCAGGCAACTCCTAGTGCCTCTTGGTTTTACCTCTGGGGGCAGTAGCAATAAGCTAGGTAACAATTTAAAAGCCTAGCTTTGATACCATGTAGGGGAGATTAGGGGCAAGCAGCTATGGAGGATGAAAGATATGCATGTTGTGTGGTAGTGCAAAGACACACACACACACACAGAAAGACTATACTTAAGAGAGAGAAAACTATTACATAACTCAATAATATCTTCTATTTATTGATGTTGTATGAGCTTTAAATAGTACAATGCCTTTTATAGGCTTAAAAGCTTTATCTTTGACACATCACATACATTGGGACAATGATACGTGAACATATGACATCGCATACATTGGGACAATGATACGTGGCTAAACATATGACATCACTACTTATCACGCTCACACAGAAAATGGCTATAAGAGGTTATTCACATACGCATGAGGCTTCGAATACCTAAGAACTGTAAGCCAAGTCTATCACCCTTTGTCCACTAAAATCAAGACTTTGTTATTCTATGTCACTACATTAGTAACCAAGAGTAGTTCAACCTCATCCAATTCTTCAATCTACAATGTGCTCCTCACATTGATCCTATTTTTTTTGTGTGTAGTTTCTCTAATGGATTCTGACTTCACATCTATGGTGTTGCAATTATCTCTCTCTCTTCTTGTTTCCCTCTACATGAAGCACTTCTATATAAGAATGGATTTGGGGATCTATGTGGGTTATAATAGATTCCAAGTAGAATGCTACTTATTGTGAGCCACAAAATCAACTAACATGATTGTTAGCTAGCATTTGTGTGGTTATATTAAGAATAAACATTTATGAGAGCTTTTTCTAAACTTTTCTTTTTGGACCACTTGTAAAGCTTTGATTAGGCACTCTTGCCAGTGGAGGCTTGTCCTACTTACATTGGAGTAGACGGTGGAAACCCAAAGGATTCTATGTCCATTGTCAAAGAATAGGCACATGAGGATGAGCTTCTACTCCTACTTACATAGGAGTAGGAGGTGGAAACCCAAGGGATGTTATGTCCATTGTCAAAGAATAAGCACATGAGGATGAGCTTCTACTCCACTTACATCGGAGTAGAAGGTGGAAACCCAAAGGGTGTGTTCTACCCACCATCGTTAAAGAATAGGTGCAGTAGTACATGAAAATTATTCAAACTCATAAATTTTTGATGCTTGAACATGTTCGATAAGCTAAGGTGGTTCTACGAGTATCTTATGGATATGGAGGGCAAAGAGAGATAGCATATTTCCATACTCTACTCTATTACACGGTGTAGTCATCTATATTGTTGCCACCTACACCAAGTATCAATAATACTCATACCTTGACCAAAATACACGTATGATTGAGTATATTACATTAATATTTTTCTGATATATGCATGTTTAGTCGTCATTCTAAAAAGAGAGCACATTAATATTTGATTGAACTTTTCCATAGATCTTTAAGAGAAGGAATTTATGCATGCTTAATGATTGTTATAAAAAGAGAGCACAATAGTATTTGACAAAACGTTTCCACAGACCCTTAGGAGAAGCAACTTGGTAGGTAAGTTTCTAAAAGAGAGTGTAATAGCATTTGACAGAACTTTTCAACAAATCCTTAATAGAAACAACGTAGTTGTATGAACCCTTTCTTTATTTTAAGTTTACAATGAAGCCACGCAGATGCCTCCTCTAACCACAAGCTATTAGTGATCCATTAGCATAGCCTTCTTCACATCATGAGGTGTCAACTTATTCCATACAATTGAAATCCCCACCCCTAGCCTAGGAATAGTACACATTATCAAAAGCCAGCCATAAGCCTTTCATATATGGGTAGAGATAGGCAATGGGCACCCACTTAAGTTGGGTGGCTAGGTAAAGACCACTTGTATATATACAACTTTTGATGATGTGAACCGGGAAACTCAATCATTTTTAAGTACAAAGCTTTCTTCTTCTCTTGAGCTCTTACTTTATTGCTTGCTTTTGGTTGTAGGATGCATGCTTGTGTGTGTGATTGGAATGTAACGAGTTCACTACCTTGAGAAAGAGCCTCCTCACTTTCATGTTTCTTGTTTAGGAGGGTACTCAATCCACCATGGGAAACATATATGCTCCCAATCTAAAAAACCCTCATCCTTCCATGTATGAAGATACACGAAAGATGGACTCTCCTATGACAAGCATTCATTTGTCTCATTTGGGCATTGTATGAGTTGCCCACTCTCAATGAGATTATAGATCCACCTTTGAAACCCCACAAGACACATAATTATCTCATAAACCAATTATAAGAGTAAAAGTGACATAATGCATGTATGTTACACTTAAGATTTACCTCTACACCAAACGTCAAATGGTTTTTCAATTTCTAGCTATTTGTCCCCACCATAAGCCCACCATTCTTTAGTATGCAAAGGCTTGTTGGAAATGACGCATCCTCATGTCCTTGAAGTATGCCTTAGCACCCTCTTACAATGGCTCACCACCCCAATGTCTAGATCTCGGATAATCTCTAAAGCCCTCATACAAGCACGGTACAAATATGTCTCCTTCTTCATAAGGCATATTATCAGTTGGCATTCCCCAACTATCTCGCACTTCTTTAGGCCCTGATAAGATTTGTAATATATCCTTTTTCCTACACACTCAAAGTTTTTTTACATGCACTACGATAAAGAAAGGCGAAAACAAGGATAAGAAACTATGTGAAAGTATAAGACATATACCTTATAGGACTAACTGTTGAAGCCGTTATCCATTGCAAGTTTTCCTTCTTCACCGCCTTGTTATTAATCCAATCAATGTTAAGACTCAAAAGAAATCGTGGCCATTATTTGGATTAGTAATAGTAGTAATTTTGTATGCCATACTGATGAATCTCTGCACCAATCACACAAAATCTTATCCAACCTCTTAGAATTTTTCACTTACATAATCGAAAGCTGATATTGCTATACATACCTTTTCCATTGCTCTTAAAGCAAGTGTGTTATGCTTTTCATATTCTTCATCTCCAAGTACTTATTGATTAAGCACATAAGTTTTAGCCAATTAAGTCCTCATGAAAATCTTTGGTTACACAAAGCAAAACAAGCTTGGTGAGTCACCTCATCCCAAGCAACTAAACTCGTACCTTGAAGAATAACTGGGCCATCATGCAAGCCAGATTGTTATACTAAGGCTTGACATGTGTATTTATTATCTCTAGAATCATTTCTCTTTCAATTATTGATCATGTCTTTGGTGGGAGAGCTACCATTATACTCTCTTTATTTGCGAATCCAAACTTTTGGAACATATAGATCTCATGCCTAAGAGTGGAAGGTGCATGAGTGCAAGTAACAGCTCTCCCTCTTGACCACGGGCCACATCCAAAAACTTGCACCTAAATCTTACGTATCTTGATATCTCATTTGCATAAGCTCCACACAATCCATTAATGTTATAAAAAATTGAGGATAAATAGTATCAAGAAATTGCACTCTATAGTTCATAGAATGAAGACCTTAACACTTACCCTCATTTCATACAAGATAACTAAGATTTGAGGTGATGATTACCATCCCATACCAAAAACTTTTTTCCTCTCAAATTTGGCCACTCATCAGGGAGCTCTTCTTCAAACATAGTGTTGATTCTTGTCCACATTGGACCCACTGTTGCATATCATCATCGTTCACTTGAATAAAGCCCTCCCCAAGCCTTTTAAAACCAACAAGAAATGGTGCATTAGCCTCAATATGGCCGGCTCTATCAAATCTATCCAGAAGAATGGTCACATCCACTTGTGATGTCCTAACAGCTTCATTCACAAACAAATGACACAATGAAATTAGAGGTGGATCGCTCTCCATCGTAACGTAGAACTTTGACAAGCAGTCTTGAAGAAGGCCAAGCTACATCTGTGCCTCAAGCCCATGAAGAATGAGAGGTGCTTGCTCTTGGTCTTTGTCTCTTTCGTTTTTTGCTACATTAGTAGCATTTTGTGTTAACTCTAGTGCATCACTTCGCTCCACCACATCTTCTTGCACTTGAGAAGTGGTAGGGACTATTGCTAATTTCTTTGTGGAGTGTTAGGGATGGGGACTATTGCTGATTCGTCAACCACGAAATGTTTCATATTGCTTCCTTAAGATGCATTTTTTTAAAACATCCTCCAATGTGGCCCTCAAAGGCAGTTTTCGCTACACCCTTTAAATACTTTGAAACACAATACTTTGAAGGCCCATGATGCCTACTATCAAAGCCATCCATTTGAGTGTTGCCCATACAACACAAGGCAAAAAAAAGGGGGCAAACTATGCTCTGATAGCCTTGCATTGTATGGAAACTTGCTACACCCCACACTATCCAGTAAAAAATATAAATAAACATACATCAAAGCTTCCCATGCTTAACATCAGCATGATCCCTACTACAAAAGGTTCGCTTCATTATCTAACCATCTCAAAGCATAGGGTGGAATCTTTGACTTGTGCCAAATAATGGCATCCTATATTATCCATGGTGAATCTACATGAGCTTCTACAAGGCCACGAAAGTGTATTTCCACATATAAACCCATCTCACATTCAAGTCCATGTGCATCATACATAGCCAACACCTAGCTCATGGCCATTGCATCAAAGATGGAATGAATCTATGCATTACAAATCAATCTTTACATTACATAAGAAGTCTTGAAAAACTCCCTCTTCAAGCAAATAATTAGGAACCACCATCACACAATCAAACTATGGCCCATGCAAGTTAGATTCATCTACATAACTAAAAAATTCAATAATAATAGCATCTTCTTCATCACAACTTCCTTGATCATAAGCAACCAACAAACCTTACTCTTATGCTATCCATCATCTAGTGCTAAGAAAAAACCCCCAACATTTTGCTTTAAATTTTCTTGAGAAACCCATCATCTACTGCTAATTAAAACGCACCATACAACATAAGGTTAAAAAAAGGGTAGACTACACTTTGGAAGCTAGTGCATGCGCTGGCTTCCAAAGCACAGTTTGCACCTCCAAAGCACAGTCTGCCCCTTCTTTTTTCCTTGTGTTGTATGGAAACTTGCTAGCAAGTTTATCTTTTTTGTGTGATAAGAACGAGTTTAACTTTTGTGTGTGATGATTAGATAAGAGAAGCTTGTATGGTGAGTTGCTACATGCCATACCATTTCATAGAGTTGAGCTTGTACATTTGTGTGTGATGACTAACCTCTTTGTTATCACCAGGAGCATGCCATTTGATAGTGGCACAGTGAATGGAGTGTGACGGAGCTCAATGGAGTTCAAAGCGAGGGGTAGGTGACGGTAACTTTAGGGTTTACAGAGGCAAGCAATGGTAAAGTTTAGGGTTTAGAGAAAGAAATAGAAATGGCAAAGCGGGGGAAGAGATAGAGAGAAAGAAAGAGAGAGAAGAAGGGTGATTGTACATTGCGGGGAATCGATTTACTATAATGTCTTTCACATCAAGTAAAGCTTAATACTTACACATGTCAAAAATTTAGGTTGTCTCTACCGAGGAGCTCACAAACACGCCAAGGACAAATCTTGCAGACTCTAAAGATGGGAGCTAGATGGCAGGAGAGGGTCATAAGAGAAAGATAGCATTATATGATGCATGTGTATCACACATGGCCAACTCTCTATTGCAAAGTGCAAAGAAGCATGCATACATGCTGGGAAAGCATGTAGGATTTGGACATAATCTAGAGACATTGATGGCTAGGATTGCTAATAGGAATGTTCCTCGTGCACTCGAAGTGGCTCGTCTTGTGGAAGGAGGAGTTGGTGGAACTCCAATGTATCAAGATAATCGAGTATTAGAAGGTGATAGGGAAACTATGTATTGCAAAAGAAGGCCATCTCATGTGGTTAATGTGGAGGATAATAGTTCCCATCATCTCAAGTATAATTACGAAAATAAAATAGACAATCACGTGACCAACCAAGGAGAATCTATTTCACAGAGCAAGATACAACACTCCAACATGACACACCTACAACACAACTCTGATGTGGATGGAAGGTGTGGAGGGAAATTAGGAGGACACCTTTAAATAGTAAGGTAAAATGCCTTAGGTGGATGTCCATGTTTTTTTTAGAGAGAAATCACCTAGGACTAGGAGGTAAGAGGCACAACTCAGGTGGTTTTACCCCAATGATGTAGTACCCAGATAGTAATATCTCACCCATACCAATTTTACCTTATATTTGGCCCATTGAGGAGGGAACAAAATTGACTCAGGAAGAGGCAAATACATTGGTCCGTGCTGGATTTAGGTTAGCCACAACAAATGGCATAGCTCGTGAAATGTTATGAATCCTGGGATGGAAACATCATAGATGAAGGCACATGGGAAGGTATTGCTAGTGTTGCATCAAAGACTCCTGTGAGTGAATTCAACAAGATGGGCATAGACTCAATTGGGAGAAGTTGAGTTTGCATGAAATGGCGAACATGCATTGCAATAAGAGTAGAAAAGAGAATAGATTCTGCATTAATAATGGACGGAATAGTACTGATTGAAAAGGTTGTTAATTAGTATGAGTATGAGATATTTAAGATAGAAGCAGATGGACTAGATCGTAAGTCTTATGAAGTACATATACAGTCTCAACCTTGGTGTACATGCCCAGATTTTTAGAAACGTGTACAAGGGAAAAAGTCTTACTTATCAAAATGAAAACATGGTTATATACTAGCCAAAGATACCCAATCATAATGTGAGGAGGGAGGCTCTCTCATGTCCATGGACCTATCTATGATATGGCTCTTGGGTCATGACTCTATCGCATCGAGGGACCTATCCATGATTATGTGCTTGGTGGAAAAGAGAAAATCTACTCATGGCACTTATGTTGATGGTTGGATAATTTTTTGGCACTTATGATTGCATAGTTTTTTGGATAATGTAGAGTTGATATTGTGACACCTAAAGTTGAACATTTTTTTTGGATAACATAAGCCTTGTTATTATGTTTTTGATTATGCAGATCTATCCACTTGCCATTGCCATGTTTTTTCAATATGAAAATAATATATTTACTTCAAATGTACCATGCTATTAATAATTTTTTGGATAACATAAGCCTTGTTATTAGGTTTTTGATTATGTAGATCTAAATATCCATTTACCATTGCCATGTTTTTTCAGTATGCAAAAATATATTCGCTTCAAAGGTGCTAGTTGTTAAATAATGTTTCTTGAATCAATATCCTACTAAAATATTTAGAAGAAAATCACGAGGCCTTACTCAAAAGCTTGCTATAGATGCTCTAAAAAGCTCGCGTTGAAAAGCTTGCAAAAATTTACCGTTTCTAAGCACCCCTATCATGTTAAAAATCATGACATTGGAGTGTTGCTAAGCACCCCTATCATGTTTAAAAACCCGAAAAACATTTAGGAAAAACCCTGAAAAAATCTAAAATCTTCAAAGAGAACCCTTGAGTCAGCTTGCAAAAATTCCTTGTTTCTAAGCACCCCTATCATGTTAAAAATCATGACATTGGAGTGTTGTTAAGAACCCCTATCATGTTTACAAACCCAAAAAACATTTAGGAAAAACCCTGAAAAAATCTAAAATCTTCAAAGTGAACCCTTAACTCAGCTTGCAAAAATTCCCTGTTTCTAAGCACCCCTATCATGTTAAAAATCATGACATTGGACTATCATGTTTAAAAACCCAAAAAACATTTAGGAAAAACCCTGAAAAAATCTAAAATCTTCAAAGAGAACCCTTGACTCAACATATAAACTCAATGAGAAGTGAAGTGAGAATCCCCCTTGATAACTAAAATGCAAATGAATATCTTCTTGATGTCAATGTAGATCCTGATCTAGATGTAGCTCTCGGTATTTTTCATCCTTGATTTCATTGTGTAATGAAATCCTTGTAGGCAAAGATGGATCATTTTATCAATGTGTTCATGAAGCCTAACATGATGATGATGCATATCCCTTTCAGATGATTTAGCCTTATCAATGGGGCCAGTGTCTTGCCCTTGTACAATTGATTTATGAGTATGTTAGATGAGTTACATCTAGCATTCAAGCTCAAAAATCCCATTGTCGTGAACAATGCTAATGGAGATTTATAGCCAGTTTTGGATTAACAAATTGATCACTCAAATCAAGGGGAAAATCTTATTTGATGATTTACAGATGTTTAGCAACACTTGAATGTGAGATATGACCCATTAATGGCCCTAAAAATCTCAAATGATTAGCACTAATCAAGGTATTAGTGAAATTAATTTTTTGATAACTATGCAAAGGATACCCTAATTTATAGAGCATCGTCAGAGGGGAAAATCAATTGGCTTTTTCAAGATGAAGCTTTGGCAAGCTGTAGCAAATCCCCAATGGTATCTTCGAACCCTTAATGGTAGAGCACCTTGATTGTAGAGCACTGTTGGGAGGGGAAAATCAAGGGGCTTTTTCAAGATAAAGCTTTGGCAAGTTGTAATGGAATGAATATATGCATCACAAATCAATCTTTACATTACATAATAAGAAGTCTTGAAAAACTCCCTCTTCAAGCAAATCATTAGGAACCACCATCATACAATAAAACTATGGCCCATGCAAGTTAGATTCATCTACATAACTAAAAAAAAATCAATAATAATAGGAGCTTCTTTATCACAACTTCCTTGATCACGAGTAACCAAAAACAAACCTTACTCTTACGCTATCCATGATCTAGTGCTTAAAAAAAGCCCCAACATTTTTCTTTAAATGACCCATCATCTAGTTCTAATAAAAACCCACCATACAACATAAGGCAAAAAAAAGGGGGTAGACTACGCTTCGGAAGCTAGTGAATGCGCTAGCTTCCAAAGCATAGTCTGCCCCTTTTTTTTTTGCCTTGTGTTGTATGGAAACTTGCTAGGAAGTTTTCCTTTTTTGTGTGATGAGAGCAAGTTTATCTTTTGTGTGTGATGACTAGATAAGAGAAGCTTGTATGGTGAGTTGCTATGCCCCACACCATTTCATAGAGTGGAGCTTGTAAATTTATGTGTGATGACTAACCTCTTTGTTATCACAAGGAGCACGACGTTTGATAGTGGCGCAGTGAATGGAGTGCGGCGATGGAGATCAAAGTGAGAGGAAGGTGACGGTAACTTTAGGGTTTACAGGGACAAGCGATGGAAAAGTTTAGGGTTTAGAGAAAGAAAGAGAAATGGCAAAGTGGGGGAAGAGATAGAGAGAAAGAAAGAGAGAGAAGAAGGGTGATTCTACATTGGGGGTAATTGATTTACCACATAATGTCTTTCACGTCAAGTAAAGCTTAATACTTACACATGTCAAAACTTTAGGTTTTCTCTACTGAGGAGCTCGCAAACACATCAAGGACAAATCTTGCAATCTAAAGATGGGAGTTGGATGGCAGGAGAGGGTCACAAGAAAAAGATAGCATTATATGATACATGCATATCATACATGGCCAACTCTTTATCACAAAGTGCAAAGAAGCATGCATATATGTTGGGAAAGCATGTAGGATTTGGACATAATCTAGAGACATTGATGGCTAGGATTTCTAATAGGAATATTCCTCGTGCAATCAAAGTGGCTTGGCTTGTGGAAGGAGCAATTGGTGGAACTCCAGTGTATCAAGATATTCAAGTATTAGAAGGTGATATGGAAACTATGTATTGTAAAAGAAGGCGATCTCATGTCGTTAATGTGGAGTTTGCATGAAATGGCAAACATGCATTGCAAGAAAAGTAGAAAAGAGAATAGATTCTACATTAATAATGGAGCTTGTAGTACTAATTGAAAAGGTTGTTAATTGGTATGAGTATGAGATATTTAAGATAGAAGCAAATGGACTAGATAGGAAGTCTTGTGAAGCAAATGGACTAGATCGGAAGTCTTGTGAAGCAAATGGACTAGATAGGAACATTAGTGTACATGCCCGTATTTTAAAAGATGTGTACAAGGGAAAATGTCTTATGTGGCACACAAACATATTTATGCGAGTTTTGGGGCTTGAAAACATGTTTATACACCAACCAAAGATACCCAATCATAATGTGAGGGAGGCTCTCTCCTGTCTCTCCTGTCCATGGACCTATCCATGATATGGCTCTTGGGTCATGACTCTATTGCATCCAGGGGCGTATCCCATGATATGGCTCTTGGGTCATGACTCTATTGCATCCAATGGCGTATCCCATGATATGGCTCTTGGGTCATGACTCTATCGCGTCGAGGGGCCTATCCATGCTTGGTGGAAAAGAGAAAATCTACTCATGACACTTGCGCTTCTGGTTGGATAATTTTTTGGCACTTATGATTACATAGTTTTTTTGGATAATGTAGAGCTGATATTAAGACACTTATAGCTGAATATTTTTTTTGGATAACATAAGCCTTGTTATTATGTTTTTGATTATGTAGATCTATCCACTTGCCATGTTTTTGATTATGTAGATCTATCCACTGCCATGTTTTTTCAATACAAAAATCTTATATTTACTTCAAATGTACCATGGTATTAATAATTTTTTGGATAACATAAGCCTTGTTATTAGGTTTTTTATTATGTAGATCTAGATATCCAATTGCCATTGCCATGTTTTTTCAATATGCAAAAATATATTCACTTCAAAGGTGCCATGGTGTTAAATTATGTTTCTTGAATCGAGGTATCCTACTAAAATATTTGGAAGAAAAACATGAGGCCTTCCTCAAAAGCTTTCTAGATGCTCTGAAAATCTCACGTTGAAAAGCTCGCAAAAATTCCCTATTTCCAGCACCCCTATCATGTTAAAAATCATGCATTAGAGTGTTTCAAGCACCCCTATCATGTTTAAAATCATGACATTGGAGTGTTTCAAGCACCCCTATAATGTTAAAAATCATGACATTGGAGTGTTTCAAGCACCCCTGTCATGTTTAAAAACCCAAAAAACATTAAGAAAAACCCTTAAAAAATCTAAAATCCTCAAAGAGAACCCTTGACTCAACATATGAACTGAATTAGAAATAAAGGGAGAATCCCCCTCGATGATGACTAAAATGTGGATGAAGATCTTCTTGATGTCAATGTAGATCCTAATCTAGATAGTTCTCGGTCTTCTTCATCCTTGATTTCATTTGTAATGAAATCCTTGTAAGTAAAGATGGATGATTGTATCAATGTGTTCATGAAGCCTAACATGATGATGATGTATATCACTTTCAGATGATAATGCATTAAATATGCTTAAGTGGATCTTAGCCTTATCAATGGCTAGTTTTTCACGTTAATAATTGAGCTTTTAAGTTTTCTTCCTTTGAGGTTCTCTCATGGTTCAAGTGGTTTGTTAAAAAGGCTAGGTATGGTTTTCATTGGTTTTGGAACAACATTTTTTGGCTTGAAAAACTTGAAATACTCAGGGTGATCAGTTTCCACTAGTTTTTCACGTAAATGAACTTTTACATTGCCTATTTTTGAGGTGATTTTATGGTTCACCTAATCATTGTGAAGATCTAAGAATGACATTTTGAGTTTTTCACGGTGTGAATATGTCCACTGGTTTTTTACGCCAAACTGATTTTCTGAATTTCATGCTTTTGAGTGGCCTTTATTATTCCCCTAACTTTTAAGAAGTTCTAAGAATGTTTATCTTGAGATACTCATGGCATGATTATCTTATGAAGGTCAAGCATGAGAATTACATAGATGTTTAGTGCATCTTGCCTTTCATGGGTGTTAGGGAACTTTCTTATGCCTTTCGTGTGTGTCGTTCCTGTTGATACGTGTAATTTAATTTTTATGGTTGCTATCTCACGAGCGACGACGACCTTAATTGATGTGTTTAATTAATTTTTTAACTAACACGGATTGTGTCTATGAGTATAGGTACCGAGATATGCAAGGGTACCAATTTAGGTGTCACATGGCATGAGATGTGCGAGGGTACCGATTGAGGTGTTGCACTATACGAGGGTACCGATTAAGGTGTCATATGGATGGTGGATTGAACGGTAGTGTGTAGATGGAGATAATTTTGTTAAATCATATATTAGAATTTCATAAATTATTTATAGCCTTTCATGTAGCTAGGTTATTTTATGTGAAAGTGTGCACAAGGTTATTTCATGTGTAAAGGCCCATGGGTATTTATATTTGGGCAAAGGTTTTGATATGTACAAACCTTAGGAACCTTGATATGGTTATTAAAATGTAAAGAAAAGCCCGAAAGTGGGAAAAGCAAGCCTAAAATTGTACGCACCACTATTATTAGCTCCTTGTGCTATTTTTATGAAATAGAATTCTCTAAATACTCAAGTCATGGAAGTTGGAGCTACATGCTTGAGGGGGGAGATTGCACCCAGCATTGGTCTCTTGTGTGGTACCTTCTACTCTATTTCTTGTTGAAAATTTATTTCATGCATACTTTAGTCAATTTGTATTCAATTGAATGGTTATATTCTTTGTATTATTTGAAATTTGTATTATTCTTCATCAAGTATTTAAAGATCTTGTGACACATTCTCAACATCCAACTTGTCAAATTTGGTGCATTTGGGCAAGTTACGGAGAGCGACGGTTAGGGGCCTTTTTTGGTCTCTTTTGATCTTAAAAGAAAAGGCAAATCCGAGTCTGCAACTCTTAAACCACTAGGAGAAGACTATTCTTGGCTTGGCTATAACTTACAAACTATTGATCTTAGAACCAACCAAGGTTTTGCATAGAGGTGGTCCATACCACACAGGACCCTCTGTAGACAACTTACATTCTAGATCAGTGTAATACAGTTTGCCTGTGGACCAGATTCGAAAACTAGCCAGGTTTCCATGCCTGCTTCTAATTCCTCCGCCTTGGACCGATATGAAATTCTAAGCATACACATGTATTCACGACACCTCAAACCACCTGCACACCAACAAATTTGGTCCTAAACTGACATAGTTGTGATTCTAAACTCATGTTAACTCAGTGCCTCTTGAAGATTTTTTGAAGAAGATTTGTGAGAGGGCTTCAATTTTACACACCATGTCGACCTTTATTAATCAGTGAGGTGATTAATCAACATTAATCCTAGTATTTATGGACCATTGAGGGTTCAACCCTACCATTGGGTACTTGCTACAACTTGCCAAAGCTTCATCTTGAAAAAGTCCCTTGATTTGTCCCAACACTGCTCTATAAATCAAGGTTCTCTACCATTGAGGGTCCAACGCTACCATTGGGGATTTGCTACAGCTTGCCAAAGCTTCATCTGGAAAAGGCCCCTTGATCTTCCCCTTCGGCAATGTTCTATAGATCAGGGTATCCTCTACACAGTTATATAAAAAAATTGCTTTCACTAATACCTTGACTAGTACTAATCATTAGAGGTTTTTAGAGCCATTAATGGGTCATATATCACATTCAAGTTTTGTTAAACCTCTGTAAAGCATTAAATCAAAATTCCCCCTTGATTTGAGTGATCGATTTGTTAATCCAATACTGGGTATAAATCTCTATTAGCATTGTTCATAGGACAATGGGATTTTTGAGCTTGAATGCTTTATGTAACTCATCTAACATGCTCATAAATCAATTGTACAAGGGCAAGACACTGGCCATTGATAAGGCTAAGACTCACTATCATCTGAAAGGGATATGCATCAGCATCATGTTGGGCTTCATGAACACATTGATAAAATGGTCCATCTTTTCCTACATGGATTTCATTACACAATGAAATCAAGGATGAAGAAGACCCAGAGCTACATCTAGATCAGGATCTACATTGACATCAAGAAGCTCTTCATTCGCATTTTAGTTATCGAGGGGGATTCTCCCTTTATTTCTAATTTAGCTTATATGTTGAGTTAAGGGTTCTCTTTGAGGATTTTAGATTTTTTCAAGGTTTTTGTTAATGTTTTTTGGGTTTTTTAACATGATAGGGGTGCTTGACAACACTCCAATGTCATGATCTTTAACATGATAGGGGTGCTTAGAAATAGGGAATTTTTTAGAGCTTTTCAATGCAAGCTTTTTAGAGGATCTAACGAGCTTTTGCAGAAGGCCTCATGCTTATCTTCCAAATATTTAAGTAGAATACCTCGATTAAAGAAACATTATTTAACACCATGGCACCTTTGAAGCGAATATATTTTTACATATTGAAAAAACATGGCAATGGCAATTAGATATCTAGATCTACATAATAAAGAACCTAATAACAAGGCTTATGTTATCCAAAATTTTATTAATACCATGGTACATTTGAAGTAAATATATTATTTTTGTATTGAAAAAACATGGCAACGGCAAGTGGACAGATCTACATAATCAAAAACATAATAACAAGGCGGCTTATGTTATCCCAAAAAAATATTCAACTATAACTGTTACAATATCAGCTCTACATTATCCCAAAAACTATGCAACCATAAGTACCAAAAAAATTATCCAACCATAAGCATAAGTGTCATGAGTAGATTTTCTCTTTTCCACCAAGCACAAAATCACGGATAGGCCCTTGATGCGATAGAGTCATGACCCAAGAGCCATATCATAGATAGGTCCATGGACAGGAGAGAGCCTCCCTCATATTATGAGATTGGGTATCTTTGGCTAGTGTATAAACATGTTTTTCATTTTGATAAAGCCCCAAAACTTATTAAGGGACTAAGGTTATGTAGAAGGGGAAGAGAAGGGTGTGAGTGTGAATGGACTTAAGGTCCACTAGCTCACCTATTTAAAGGTGGAGCTATGAGGCATTTTGTATTGAGCAAGGCCTAGTTGTATTCATAAACAACTTAATAAGCAAGATATTGTTCTTGTATTTTGTGAGTCTCTCCTCTCCACACACTTGATCTAGCATGAGCACCACGTTTTCTCAACATGGTATCTAGAGCTTGGTTGATTAGAACCACTTGTGGTGTAGAATTGTGGTGTAGAATAGGTCAAAAATCTTCATTTTTTCTTATCTTCCCTTGTGTGGAGCTCAACCCCCAGCCACCATTGGAGACCTTCCAGCAACTTGTAAAGGGCATATCACTCAAAGATTTCTTCATGGGAGATGTAGAGTAGGCTTAGGCAAATCTAATCGTATGGCAAATTGTCTGAATGCTCCTCTCCACGCGGCGGCATTTCGTCTGCACACCAGCCCGGTGCCATTTCCTGAAGCGCAGCTGGTCGTACATCAAATTCGCCGCCTTTAAGCAATGTGAAGCAACATTGCTTTAGGGCTTTTGAAGCCCAATGAGTCAGGAGTCTACAGCTTGATTTCTAGCCCTAATGGCTGCTCCATGCTCTCACAATCAGAGAAAAACCAGGCGCCCCTCTCTCTTTCTCCATGAAAGCTTGCTCAAGCTTTGCTAATAGTGATTTTTTTCACTAATCTCCTTCTCCCTTGCTCTAATCACTCAAGTGGTGTTGTGAATGTTTGTTGCTGAACCTTCATCTTGATTTTGAAGAGTGTCCAACCACATGAGGTATTCATAAACCTCATTCCCATCAAGCTTCATCAACAACATCAACTTTCAAGCTTTCAAAGTGTTCAAAGTGTGCTTTTAAGCACTAATTATGCTGTTTAATACTAATTAAGCTATTAATCCAACAAAGGGAGGTTATTATAAAGTGTTGTTAAATACTAATAGTGTTATTAAACACTAATGGTGAACTAATCACCAAAATAAGTGTCATTTGATACTAAAAATATGCTTTTTAACATTAATTATGTTCTCTACACACTAATGGTGATCTTAATCACCAACCAAAGTGTTCATTAACACTAATGCAGCTAATCCCCATCAAAATTAGTAATTAAGCACAAACCCTAAGTGCTAAACCATAAAAATTACTATTTTAATCTCCTATTTATGCAACATTCTCAACTTGATTAGGGTTGTTGCACTCTCATAAGCCTCTCTCTTACTAATTAAACCTAAATATCATAAATTTCTGGTTTTTTCTTCTTCATAATCAGCCCATTACTCTCTCATAATCTCTTTCAATACCCAATGTCAAAGGACACTCAAATCAAGAAGTTCTCGGGAGAGGGCTTCCACACTTGGCAAGTCCTTGTCAAGTACAAGATGATGTCCAAAGGCTTTTGGTCATTCATCTCCGGCACCAAGGTTATTGAGCAAAGGCTGAAGATGTTGAAGATGATGAGAGGGCACAAGCCATCATCATGCTATGTGAGATCCCTATTCCCACCGAGCAACAGATTCGGGGTACTAGCAGCGGAAGTAGCACTTCTCGCGCGGGACAGGGGTCCCACACTCGGGGCCTCACCCACGGATATCCGGACAAGAGACTAATCCGACGGTTGTTCCAAAAATCGAACCCGGAAAAACTTCCTTTACCCGGAAAGCACGGGCGATTCCACCAGGATAACTTTTTACTCTAACGTAGTCAAGACCATTACTGATCAAGCTGATCCAATTGCATCTACAAGATACTTGATCGGATCAAGGAAGAAACTTGCACTTGGATCATTGGGATCAACGCTTTTTCCCCATTCAAGAGGCACAGCCGTTGATTCCTATCCATAGAACAATTACTATCCGAGATTTACTTCATCTATCGTAATAACAGAAATTGAGTCTCGATTTACGGATCCATCAGTCCAGCCTAACCCCATCTGATCCCATGGGTTAGCCAACCGCCCAACCACTGTAGTGATGGGATCCAATTTGGAATTTGGTTAGGTTTTGTCCCGGGTACCAAGGAAAAGAGTTCCAAGGCCCCCTCATGCAAACATAAAATTAGGCACACCACTTACACACCCAATATGAAATTGCCTTTTTCTTAGCATCAGCTAACTTTAAAACAATCCTTTAATGAAACCATAGTACCACTGATCACAGTCTTCCAAATTATCCGGTTGATTCTCAAATTTCCCATCATTCCTTCAATCAGAGTATCTATGGCATCATTGGCAACTAGAACGCTCACCACCTGTCCACTCACAGGGGCCTTTTCAATAGTTCCTAGCCCATAATACTCGGCAATATAATCACTTATAAATATCAAGATGGACTCTCGTTGAAGATCAGCAAGATCAACCAACAGATCCATATAAAGAGCCATGGACTCATCCATTGAAGACCAGCAAGGTCAATCAACCAGATCCATGCCCGGTTTCACAAAACAACTCTTACTCCTCCTTGTTCCAATATCTTCCACGACGCACGTGTGGGTATCTTCGACGACCCAGAGCCCGAGCACCGTATGGTCAACACCCTCTCGGATCCTTCGCAGGTGACCTAGCGCTTCACTCATAGGCCGCTTCCTTGGTCCCTCATCCACCGTACCGGAAGCTCACCATTTAAATCGAACCGAGGCTGGTCAAGACCTCGGTCGACCTTGCTACGTGAGACGTCCTCCATTGACTCTCCATCAGCAGTTGCAACTTTATCAGTTAGGTCTTCATGACCTTAATCCACAAGACGATCAAAATGCTTCCCCAGCATTCTTGACATAAAACAGTCATTTACAAACAGTCACAAAATACAGTTTCCAAATCAAACTCTCGTCTTTCCACATTATCCCTCCTTAGTCCACATTACTTATTCCACATTCCATTCAATGTGTACTCATTCTCATCCATTTCCTCATATCGACGACACATTAATTCACATACACATTCACATACACATTCACATTCACATCCATACATCCACATCTACATGCATACATCCATTTTCACATCCTCATTTATACATCCACATCCCATATCCACATTCATACATACACATCCATATCCACATCCATACATCCACATTCACATTCATACATCCACATCCACATTCTCATTCACATCTATACATCCACATCTAGATCCACATACATACATACATCCACATCCGTATCTACATCCATACATCCACATCCACATTCACATTCACATCCATATATCCACATCTACATGCATACATCCATTATCATGTCCTCATTCATATATCCACATCCACATACATACATACATCCACATCCGTATCTACATCCATACATCCACATCCACATCCACATTCACATTCACATCCATATATCCACATCCACATCCACATTCACATTCATACATCCACATCCACATTCTCATTCACATCTATACATCCACATCTACATGCATATACATACATACATCCACATCCGTATCTACATCCATACATCCACATCCACATCCACATCCACATTTACATTCACATCCATATATCCACATCTACATGTATACATCCATTATCACGTCCTCATTCATATATCCACATCCACATACATACATACATCCACATCCGTATCTACATCTATGCATCCACATCCACATCCACATCCACATTCACATTCGCATCCATATATCCACATCTACATCCACATTCACATCTACGCATATACATCTTCATGCATACATCCATTTTCACATTCATACATCCACACTCCCATCTCCACATTCACACATCCACATACATACATCCATTTCCACATTCCCATTCATATAACCCCATATGCCTTCACATCTAATCTTTTACATCACATCCATTCTTGCCCTATCACAACCCATATACATCTTATCCTATCACATACACTTCTTACCTCATCTCATACACATCTTATCACATCTTAATTCATCTTATCACCTCTTATCACATCTTATACACCTCTTATCACGTCCTATCACATCTCATATCTATTTATAGAATACAAGAGAACTCTTATATTTGATATAAGATTTCTTTACACATTTATTTATGCATAAATTCCATTTAAGGAGATTAATACTTTCGAAGTAAAAATCAATCTTTTATGCATAAAATGAAAATGACACTTTTGAATTAAAATTCAATCTTTTATGCATCTCCTATGCATAAATTCAATTTAGATGAGAATGACACTTTTGAATCAATCTTTTATGCATCTTCCTATGCATAAATTCAATTTGGTAGGAATTACACTTTTAGAATAAAAGAATTTCTCTTATGCATCTAAGTTATGCATAAAATCCATTTATGATGAAAATCACACTTTTAGTATAAAAAGAATATCTTTTATGCATACTTCTATGCATGAAATCCAAATATGATAAAAGTAACACTTTTATAATAAAATAATCAACTCTTATGCATACTTCTATGCATGAAATTCAATTGTGATAAAAGTAACACTTTTATAATAAAATAATTAACTTTTATGAATACCTCTATGCATGAAATCCAAATATGATAAGAGTAACACTTTTATAATAAAATAATCAACTTTTATACATACCTCTATGCATGAAATCTAAATGTGATAAAAGTAACACTTTTATAATAAAATAATCAACTCTTATGCATACTTCTATGCATGAAATTCAATTGTGATAAAAGTAACACTTTTATAATAAAATAATCATCTTTTGTGCATACATCTATGCATGAAATTCAATTATGCTAAAAGTAACACTTTTGTAATAAAATAATCATCTTTTATGCATACCTCTATGCATGAAATTTAATTATGCTAAAAGTAACACTTTTATAATAAAATAATAATCTTTTATGCATACCTCTATGCATGAAATTCAATTGAGCTAAAAGTAACACTTTTGTAATAAAATAATCATCTTTTATGCATACATCTATGCATGAAAATCAATTATGCTAATAGTAACACTTTTACATTAATATAATAATCAATTTCTCTATGATTACAATGAATATCTTTCAATTAATCTAGGATGATAATTCCTAGAATATGGTAGGAAGTCCTCTTTTCATGCTTTGAATGAAATTATTTTATGCGTAATTTTTATAAAAATTTTGCCATAGCTCCGCTGCTATGACTGATAAATCTCAATTTTTCTAAGAGATAAAGCTTATCATTAAGGAAATAATTAGAATGGTCTCTAATTGGATCATCAATCCATAATGGATTGAATCATCAATATACATAAACTAAAAGCATAGAAAAAAGCCATTAATTTGGTCTCAATCATAGCTTAATCTTGGATTAAGGAAAAGCTTTATGAAAAGCTTCATTTGGATTGAGAATGGGTCATGAGTATGACCATTTCTTGAGTGAGAGAGAGAAATTACATAAAAACCATTAGAATTAAGCATAAATGAAAATTTATGTAATTCTTAACTATCATTAATCAATTAACTTCAATAGCATTCATTAAATTATGTAACTCTTCACTAACATTCATCAATTAACTTCAATAGCATTCAAAAACCATTCCAATTAAGCTTCTCAAGCTTGAGAGGGGTTGAGAAGAGAGAAACATTGAGGAATTATAGAAAAGATCAAAATTTACCATTTACCTTACAATTTGCTTGATTCTTTGTTCACGGTAGAGGCCCCCAACCAATCAATTGGTTAAGTATGTTGATGGAGCCACTAATGGGGATTGAAGAAAGAGGGAATCTCCAAAAACTAGTGAATTATTAATGAATTCACAGTTCTTGGCTTAGGTGGAGTAGAGTAACGATGCATAAACACTATATATTTTTCAACAAGGGGGAGGCTTCTATTTATAGGAAAAATTGAGCTCCTAACCAAACAAACTGATTCTAGAATTTTCCAAATCAGATTGGTCAATTTTTGACCATTTTTAGGTCAGTTAAGCTAACTTTTTGGAACTAGTCTTGAATGAGGAGAGAGGAGAGATAAAATATCTCAATTTTTATGAGTTTAAAACTCATTCAAGCATGTGAAATATGCACCTCCTTTAAAGAACTAGTCTTGAATGAGGAGAGAGGAGAGATGAAATATCTCAATTTTTATGAGGAGAGAGGAGAGATGAAATATCTCAATTTTTATGAGTTTAAAACTCATTCAAGCATGTGAAATATGCACCTCCTTTAAAGAACTCCCCTTCCTTACATATGTGTCAAAATGGAATCATTATACCCAAAATATCTCATATTTTTAATATTGCTCATAGTTTTTTACTAATAAACCTTGTACATTTTCAACTCTTCATCTTATGTGAAATATGCACCTCCTTTAAAGAACTCCCCTTCCTTACATATGTGTCAAAATGGAATCATTATACCCAAAATATCTCATATTTTTAATATTGCTCATAGTTTTTTTACTATTAAACCTTGTACATTTTCAACTCTTCATCTTATGTGAGCATTTACTCATTTTTGGATACGCAAAATATCTCATATTTTTAATATTGCTCATAGCTTTTTACTAATAAACCTTGTATATTTTCAACTCTTCATCTTATGTGAGCATTTACTCATTTTTGGGTATCTTCTTTTACAAAATTGGATTTATCTCCTCCCTACACATGGATTGATGCTATTGGCCCATAGGAACCTTAATTGGACTATAATCCAAAAATTTTTGAAAATCTAGACCCTTAGACTAAGGTCCTTCATACTCATTTCCAATTAATTCCAATTGCACATTGGAAAGTTCTTTTTGAATTTCTGTTTCAGGGGAACTTATTTTAATAAGATGAGATAATTTTCTATCCAAAAATATTAAAAATTTGAATATTCTCTCTCTAGAATATTTTCTCTCTCTAGGTTAAAACAGTTAGAAACAAGTCTTTTATATTTTTGAAGAGGGATTGATTACAGGGGAAGATGCTGGACATTTTGAGAGGCTGGGGAGGAATCTTACATGCTACATCTTGATAAGGCACTCATCCACCATGTGGACTAGCTTCCGACTGCAAAGGAGAAATGGGATGAGCTTGATAAGCTCTATGGAGCTCGTGGAGTCCACTCAGCCCGACGACGGTGCCACCCACCAATTTTGCCGCCAAACTTGGGTGGTGCGAGTACAGAGTTTCTTGCCCGAGTTTGCTGCCTCTCTGCCCTCGCCGTGCAAAGAAGGGTTTCTTGAGCAGAACAAAGATTTAGCAGAGAGCCCTCTGCACACATAACTTTGCCCATGGGTGGTCCTCTTTTTGTGGCGATGGCCTTAGCTTTGGAGCTGACTTTGGAAGAGGAGGCAAAGGGCTTCGTAGCTTCCATGAGGCCGTGCGCATAGCACCACATGATGAACATGATGCTGCATGCGTTCTCTTGGGTTGTGTAAGGGTTGATGTGGCCGCGATGATGAAGAAAAAATTGATGACTATGGACGCGAGGCCGTTTTTATGTGTGAGTGTGATAAACGGTGATGTGGCCTTATGTCACTGCCCCAGGGAGGGTACCTGATGTGTGAAACAAGATAAGCCTATAAAAGGCAGTGTACTCTTTGAGGCTCATATAATAGCAGTATAGGTGATTGCCTACACCATGTAGTAGAGTATGGAAGTGTGATGTGTGTCTTTTCCCCCATACATGTCCACAAGATACTTGTAGTAGAGAGAGCTTAGCTTATTCCAAGCCTCAAGGAAGTACGACTCGTTTTGAGGGTGGTCCAGATGCTTAGTGCTGCCAACCGCACACATGTCGTGGGAAAGGTCCCATAATAGGTTGGCATGGCTGGCTAATCATTTTTTTCCCATACACTCGTCGAAATTGTTTGTTGTAAACTTGAGCTTGGCTTGACACCATATTGGAGGAGATACTTGTGTGTGTGTGTGTGTGTGTGTTGTAAACTTGAGCTTGGATTACCACCATATTGGAGGAGATACTTGTGTGTGTGTGTGTGTGTGTGTGTGTGTGTTTGCGTAAGTCTTCCATTGCCATTCTCTCTTTAGACTCTGTTGGTTTACAATTGCTTAAACCCTAGCAAGTTCCCGCCATTCCATCTGTGTGTGTTGATTGTTTGGCTAGGGAGGCAGCCCGTAGAGTCAAGAGAGCACATCCGGGTTTGAAGAAAGTTTGATTTTGTGTTAGTTTGTCCCAAGGTTCTTGTGAACATTTATTTTGCAGCATCCCATGAATGTTGCCTGCATGACTAGGGTGGAACCAAGGGAACATGTAAGGGTTTGGGGAAAGTCTCTTTTACTACTCGGTACCATTTGTTTCTCTTTACAGGTGTAAAGGATCAGATGATGGTTGCCCCTTGACCCGTATGTTGATAGAGTAGATGGCTGTTAAGACCCGCACACAAGTCCACAGCAGATGTTGGCTTTCAGTCAAGAGGTTGGTGCCTTGCACGGCGGGAAATTTGGACCCACGGAGCTCGAACTCTGCATCCATTGTTGCCCGCCAATCCAAGCAGGAAGGCCACCACCACAAGCAAGAGGTGGACCAGCCTAAGCATGGTGAGCAACATTTGGAAGGTTGCTTTTGGTGGTTTTGGGAATGCTCGGGCTGGCATAAGCCCCAGCATGGGAGTCATCATTCGGATGGGTGATTCGGATGTATTCCGAATCACCCATGATGTATTCCGTGGTGGACGGTCTTCATCATGGGATCCCTCCTTACCATGTTCCTTCTCTCCTGTATCATCACTTATATGTCACGGAGGGTCTGTAGGGATCCCAACCTCCTCTCACATGCAGCATGAGGAGTGGCCCCCCAAGTTCAATGGAAAGATGGATGTTGAGGCAGTTACAAATTGGGTCAAGGAGATGCCTGTCAATCTTTCAACTGCGGGCAGAGTTCAGATGTAATAATCATGAGATATTCAGCCTTACATAGCAATTGAGCAGCCAAAGCAAGGGCCAAGCATGCATTTGAAGGAAAAATCTATAGGAGATTGTGGACATCACATTTGTCATCAACTTGGCTGCATTTGTCGTTTGTTGATCATTTTGTATATATGAGGGAGTCGTCGTACATTGTTTTGTTTGTTTATTGAACTTGATTTCTTGGGGATGCACATTTGATTGGAGTAGATACCTATGTGTCTGTTTGTGTTTGCATAAGCCTTCCACTCTGATTCTCTATCTGTTAACACTCTCACAACAGTACTACATCTACAGTTGCTATTATAGCGTAGGATTCGCTAGAATATGTTTTTCTTTCTCAGCATTCTCTCGATGTGGTGATTGTTTGGATTAGGAAGCAGCATTTGGACTTATCCGAATTCGGGGAAGTTAGATTTGTGTTAGTTTGACCCAAGGTTCTTGCAAAATTTTTGTTTCCAGCATTCCATGTGGTGGACACGATTGTGGATGGTCAGAATCTTTGCTCATTCATCCATTTGAGCAGATTCTGCAGCTTCTAGATCTTGAGAGGAATTGGTCAGTGTTCTCAATGAGAGGTTTATCTAGAGCTTTTAGAGGAGGATTCTCATCAATGGCAGGTGCTTCCTCGGGAGGTGTTTGATTGGGGATCTCATGTGAAGATGCATTTACAAGTTCTTGTGTTTGAGGGAAGGATGTATAGTATTAAGGCATTAAAACTCCTCCAAAAGGCATCCAAAACTTTCAAATTTTGGGGGATGCCTGGGTGATAAAGTTGCACAATGCGGAAGCAAAACACATAGGAGGGAGGGAGAGAGGAAGAGACATCAGACAATGAACATCTTTAATAATAAGAGGCTTTACAATGGCAATACTAGCTAGCAGATGGTGTAGAGCAAGTGTGCCTATGAATAGGTTCAATGATTGACAAATGAGAAGGGAAGAGGACTTCATATCGGGAGGCTTGTGGGATGGCTGACTGACCCCATGTAGCTAGCCGCCCGATAGCAGCAGGTTAGCATAAATGTGAAAATACACGGGTCCAATAACAGATCTAGATCCCACATCACAATGAGATGCACAATATTCTAACACCCCCTCTATAGCTCATAGTGTGCAAAAGTCTGAAGGAGATAAGCTGATGAGGATGCAACCACGAACACTCCACAGTACTGCAGATACCGGACAGCCTGACTCCTCGAAACTAAATGTCACCTTGGATAGCAAAGAAATCTACTTGGTGACTCCTAGTATAGAATTATGAGTCTATGGAAAACACCGCTCCCATCATCCCCCAATAGGAGCTAGTGAACACATCACATTCAAAAAACCTCTAACAATGAACCTGGAACTTTTCCACTCCATAATCTTTGATACAACAAGCAATAGACTTGGAACACATCCAGTCCATAGCTCCAAAAATGAACTCGTCTCGCCAGATATTTTACGTGCTTTTGAAACTCTGACACACTAGTCTCATGCACCAAAAATCAGGCTCCTCTCTTGCCCACAGGCTTCCTCTGCAAGAGCAGCAGTGACACCATCCTATCTTTTTGCATTGTTTGTAAGTCCTTGATCCTGTCCACTAGGAGGAAACCTTACCTTCTACATAGAAACAAGGAGAGTCATAGTATGGGACACTTTATGGGAAGAAAACGTAGATCATAGGGCCATTAAATCAGGAAAGAGTGTTGATTATAGGTTGGTTACATCATATGAAAAGAATGCACCATGCGTGGCTCATAGGCAATACACATATGGGTGAGAAAATGCAGCACATAAGGTGACTATATGAGCTGCGTGTGAGCATCAGTATTGAAAGCATATGGAAGATGGCTGTGTGAGCTTTTACAGGAGGAGATAAACACAGCTCATGAAGGTTGGTCAACCAACCAAGAAAACAAGGGGATTATATGTCAAAAGAGTTTCATGCATATATGGGTGAAAGAGGTATAAAACATAAATGCACGGTGTTTTACATGCCCTAGCAAAATGATGTGGTTGAGAGAAAGAATATCTCTCTCATAGAGATGGCATGTTGCATGGTTAAAGGCCAATATTTGCCTCACGTTCTTTGGTTGGAGGTAATTTTGTGTGTGAGTTATGTGCCAAACACATGCCCCATAAAGGCCTTGCAGAGAATTATCACTTATGAAGCTTGGAATGGTACGAAGCCCTCTATGTCTCGTTTGCATATTTTTGGTTGTCTTACTTATACTCTTATTGCTAAACAACAATGCAATAGGTTAGATGATTAGATGTTAAAATACATTTTTGTGGGATACAACTCAAAAAGAAAATGATATAAACTTTGCTATCTGGCCACAAGGTAGATTTTGTTGAGTAAAGATGTTGTCTTTGTTGAAAACTTAAAAATGTATCGTCGCGGAGGACATCTTTGATATACTACTATCTGTGAACAATACCGGAGAGTCCACAAATGAATGCTCAACTAGGTGCTACAAATCAACCCATATATTGGTTGTTGAAAATCAACTCAAATTTCAGCCCACAGATCAACCTATTGATGAGGCAATTGTGGATGATGCAGTGGATTACAAAAGGGCATCCATAGAGGCATGCAAGCGTATATCAAAATGGCTGGTGGTGCAAACATTGACGGATAACAAATTAGCTACTCCTTTGTCTAGCAAGACACATGCAGGTTCTCATTATGCATCTTATTCATTTATGGATCATGCATTGATTGCCATCCTTTGAAGAAGCAAAGAAAAATGATCATTGGATGGATGCAAGCCATGCAACATGAGTACGACTCAATCCTAAAAAATGACACTTGGTATTTGCTAAATTTGCCTTATAGTAAAAAGGCCCTTGGTAGGACGCGGGTTTATATGCTTAAGCATACAGCTAATGATAACGTTGAACACTAATTGGAAAGGGTTATGCTCAGAAGAAGGATGTAGAGTATAATGGTACCTTTGCCCCCACATCTCGCATGACTACAATTTGGTGTATTATTGCATTTGTCTGCGTACCATGGAATATACACCAGTTGGATATCAAGAGACTACCTTCTTGAATGGTCATTTGATGTATGTCAACCTAGTGGTTTTGTTCAAAAGGGACATGAGTCTAATGTATGTAGGTTAACAAAAGCTTTATATGGCCTTAAGCATGCTCCCAAAGCAATGTACGAGAAGAAAAATACACTTTATTGCAAATGGTTTTCGTAAAAGTCGAACTAAAAGTACCCTCTATGTAAAGAGGAGTAAGACTTGTTTCTTGGTCATCATTTTATACGTTGATGACATACTGCTCTCACAGGCCCTAATGAGGAGAAGATTTCAGCCTCCAAGGATGAATCACGTGTCATTTGAGATGACAACTTGGGCTCGTTATATTATTTTTTTGGCTATACAATTTATGTAGTATGATGATGGTATTGTGATGTTATAGCCAAAGTACATACAAAGACTGCTTACATGGTTTGGTCTTAAAGACTAAGTCTGTTGCTACACCAATGGAGATAGGTGCTAGGCTTAGTCTCCAGGATGTAGGTGAACTATTTATGCAATATGAGGCCAAACATTTAGTTTAGGGTCTCTGAATTGAGCATGTTTATGGATAGTCCTAGAAGTAAGCATTGGTAGTAAGCATAGCAAGTATTCCAATACTTACAGGACAATGTTAAGAGGGGTGCTATTCATCTATATGCTTTTAGTGACTCCAATTGGGTTGGATGTTATGATATGCAGTGTCTTGCACTGGTGGACTTTTCTTTCATCTTGGTCTTTCATGTATATCATGGCTCAGCAACAAGTAGTAGTGCATGATAGTGATGTGGATTGTGCATATTTGTGGGGAAATGAAAATTTTACAAAAGAAACGTATGGATTGACAAAAGGAACAACGTCACTCAACAATGCTCGGTATTTGACCATGGATGTGCACGCTTGTTTGGTGGAAGTGATGTTATTCATCAACAAATTGGGGAGTTGATGCATGATGGTGAACCAAATTTGTGTTTGGTTTGGCAGGGTTGCTAATGGAGAGAACGGGATAGCAATGTATATTGATGACGTTATAGGACTAGAACATGGCCCAATAGTTGAACATTGGATACAAAACATGTGTCGAAGCTTGTAGGTGTTTATATGGTTGCACTTTGACAAACCAATTGGTTTGTTTGTTGACATACACATGTTTAAGTATGGCCCCATACACATGTTGAAAGAAAATTGGCTAGATAAATCCCCTTTCCGTGATGATATACTCTTAATTTGAGTTTTACAAAAGGAAGCCACATGATTTCCTCTCTCAAACCACAAGTAATGGTGAGCTATCATTGTTTCCTTACTTGTAAACTCTTAGTCTCATTTCAATATACAAGGGGGCAGTTTTGGAGGGGGGGCAAAGGGAATAATGGAAGTGGAGGTAGCATATACATTGCCAGATTGTGTGGTTGATTAATTTCTTTTTTAATTAATCTTGTGCCTGATTTTATTTTTGAATTCATTTAGAGCCTTTTTTGTTAGGTTAATAATTTCCTTAACACTTTCTAATATCATCATGTATATGCCCCTCCCCAATGCAAAAAACTACCACATGCTTTTTGAAACACAACACAAACTTCTTTCCTCATCATCAAAAAATTGTCCTTTTTTTAAGGGGGGTTCAAGCCTTGCTTTGATACCAATATTTAAGACCTAGATTAAAGTGATTATCTTTTATTAGTGCTTGTTTCTTTGATTTTTCTTAGAAAGGAATTTATACATAAAACATTGGCACGATCATCCACATAAGTGCTATAGGTCCTTTGATAATCAATAATGTCTTAATTGTTAATAAGGGAAAACATTGACATGATCATCCACATCAGTGCTATAGGTCCTTTGATAATCAAGAGTGTCTTAACTATTAGGAGAAAACTCCACAAGCCTAAGGGCTTCACACTAATCTTTTAAATTTCACAGGCTACAATACTACTTTCATCGTTTTACAAGTTTATATGGAATGTTAACCCTGTTTTGGTATCCTTTTCCCCTCTATCTTTCTTAGAGAGGTTGAACAAATATGTGGCTTGAACTCTTGTGTTTTTCATATATATGAAAAATGGTTTTGAGTTTTGAGTTTCATTATGACTAGTGGAACCTTTGACCACTACCTGTTGTGTCGGTGGCCATTCTCTAAATGGGAGGCCACCCCACCGGTTCTTACAAATAAGCTACAAACATTGAATACATCATTATCTTTATTTCCCACATCTTATATGTGTATGATGAACCATGCCTTGGGACTAAGTCCCCTTGTATAAATTCGTGGGGTTTTATTTTTAGTCCTTAGATTCATTATTCATTTCATGCAAACCAAAGGAGTCCCCTTTCTAAGAATCTTAATCTTTAATTCTTTTCTTAACAAGGATATAAATAATATTATTAATGTCTAAATATCATTATTTTCACCCCATTGGTTCTTTTACAAACAAGTTACAAACATTGAATACATCATTATCTTATACATCCCCAATTTATTTCCTTCACTAGTCCTTGAATAAATCCCCTTATAGTCATAAGACATTGAAGTAAAATCTCAATCATTCACTTAACACAAAACTTAAAATTGAACAATTGATACCATAATTGAAAAACAATATAAAACATAGAATATAAGAACTTCCCTAAAACTATCTAAACTTAATTTCAATCCCCAGTCATAATTCATATTCCCACGGAATAATTTAGCTTTATAACTAAGTCCTACATTATTCACTCTACAATTCTTCTATAAAATTCAGAATCAACTCATAATTTGACTTATCCTTAAACCTAAGATTTTACAAATCTACAATCTTAGATTTTTCAAAAGCATTTATTCAATCTTTCCTTTAAAATAATAAATGCTTGTGAAAAATATACAATCTTAGATTTTTCACATGCATTTATTCAATCTTTCCTTTAAAATAATATGACTTGAACCATAAACCTACAAACATTTTATAAAACGTGCTTACTTACTAACTGAAGGCCTCTTAACACAAGGTAAAGCCATGCCGACTTCCTTATGCATAAATAAGGTGTATGTTATCCTTATATTCAAGCTTGATTTACAAACCCAACCTATTACTAACTCAAGACCTCTTTTAACACAAGCTTGATTTACAAATCCAACCTATTACTAACTCAAGACCTCTTAACATAGACATAACAAAAGCCAAAGCCCTGCCAACTTCTTTATGCATAAATAAGGTCTATGTTATCCTTATATTCAAGCTTGATTAACAAACCTATCCTATATGGTAAATCAACCTAACTCCTCATAAATGACCATGCTTAAGTAATACTTAAATAACTCTTCTTAGTCTTACAATTACTCATAACCTAAATCTAGGTGATTCCCCACAACTTAATTATTGGTGTTCGATTCATTATTTTTAGAATGCTTCATTACCTACCGGAAAGAGGAAATTATCATGCTATTTCATGCATGTTATATACTCATGTGGATATAAACTAAAGCTTGGGCGAATCTGAGAAGGATATGGGGGAGAGGATGATTTTCAACTCTCAGTACTGTTTTTGCCTACTTTCGGCCTCCTCTAGAAACACATTCACAAGAGACTACCTTAGTAAGATATAATCACCATGGGGATCTCACCAATGGTCGAGCTCATAACCCTCATGGTCTCCAAGATCCACAAGAGACTACCTATGTAAGCTATAATCACCATGGGGATCTTTCCAATGGCAGAGCTTCAAGGTCTCCAAGCTCCACACCTCCTTGGAGAGGAATTTTTGTCACCATCTCCCACCATGATCATTATCACATTGTCGTGTTGTCATGTTAGACTACGGGTCCTCATCCCTCCTTTCTCACCTCAAAACACTCATACAATCTCACTATCATGTATTATTAGAGAAAGGATTGACACAAGAGAAAGACTCTATTGCTTGCACAATGGAGAGTATGTTGTATTAGAAGAGAAAGTGATTTATATACAAGGCAATAAGTATTCACACACATTTAAACTGTGGTCGATCGGGCACCCAAGGTTCATTAGTGGTCTATTTCTTTTACAATGCTTAATCTCATATTACATGCATGAAGTACATTCATAGTAGGTAATCCATTCTAGCTTGTTGCCACCCACACAGAGAGCAGGAATCGTCTCATAAATATTCCACCATTTTTGGGTGCCCATCCAAGTTATAGATTTGGAAACCATTGCTTCATAAATTGATCATACATGCTTGTGGTCTCTATATATTCAATGTAGAATTATAGTGACAACTCTTATCAACCACACAAAATGGATTGACATTCCCCCCTTCATGATGTCGTGACAGTGCATCCTTGTGATTGAGTTTCTAGACTTTGTTGGGGAGAATTGAAATGTTGTTTTGTTAATGTTTATGATGTTGCATGAATGGTCATGGTCATTGCTCCTCCGCAAGGATAGTTAGTACATGATGAAGTTAGTAAACGGGATATACATTTTGTGAGTGAATTCCCCTTTTTAAATTCTTCTTCTTCTTTTTCACTATATCACAGGCAGGATTACATTGATTATGTTAAGTTAGCAATGAGTCTAAGGCTTATTAGCAAGGGAGGGGAAGAGGTGGGGGTTTTGGACGAATATCAAATGAGAAACTGATATTCGTTCTCGTATTCTAATGATTGTGTCAACATTCATCCATCCAAGTATTACACCTATGTAACTTGATTCTCTTTGGTGTATGACTTGACGATATGAATGAAGCATGGCTAGTAAATAGTTAATCTCTTTTTTTTCTTTTTCTTGTGTGTGTGTGTGTGTGTGTGTGTGTGTACGCGCGCATGCGTGCACATGCATTCAAGTGATCTACAGGCATGTAGAATGATCTGAAAGGGTTCCCTCTGGTGTGAAAAAATCAGATTTGTTTTCAAGATATTCATGTCTGAAAAACGTCACCATCTTAAGGAACAAATATGCTAACATTATTCACTTATGTTAAAGAATCTGAGCTCAAGGTGAAAAGTGCCATTCATCCTGAACATTTTTGTTGATAAGAAAAACCAAACTAGTTTTTCATGATGTGAATTTCTTGAGATATTCATGATGTGAATTTCTTGAGATATTCATGTTGTGAATATCTTGAGATATTCTAGCAGCAAAAACAATCTTGTTAATTTATGATTTTGACTAGATATGGGATTTCTTAAGCCCTATGGAAGCTTGTGATCACCTTAGTTGATGGAATTGAAGTGCTTTTTTAGGCATGAAAAACTTCAGATATTCATGCTTCGTGAACATCTTACTGCTTTTTCACGTCAAAAAAACTCTTAAAGTTCATGTTGCTAAGCTGATTTTTTGAAGCCATGAACTTTGGTTGGTTTTTCACATTAATAATTGAACTTTTGAGTTTTCTTCCTTTGAGGTTCTCTCATGGTTCAAGTGGTTTGTTAAAAAGGTTAGGTATGGTTTTCATTGGTTTTGGAACAACATTTTTTGGCTTGAAAAACTTGAAATACTAAGGGTCATGAGTTTCCACTAGTTTTTCACGTAAATGAGCTTTTGCATTGCCTATTTTTTAGGTGATTTTATAGTTCACCTAATCATTGTGAAGATCTAAGAATAATAACTGTTGTTGTTGAGGCCAATCTCTTAATCGTGAAAAACTTGAGGTTTTCACGGTGTGAATATGTCCACTGGTTTTTTTTACGCCAAACTGATTTTCTAAATTTCATGCTTTTGAGTGGCCTTTATTATTCCCCTGCTGACTTTTAAGAAGTTCTAAGAATGTTTATCTTGAGATACTCATACATGATTATCTTATGAAATTCATGCATGAGCATTACATAGATGTTTTGTGCATCTTGCCTTTCATGGAAAAAGGATATTGGAGTTCATCACACAGGTGATGAAAAGGAGCCAGAGATAGGTGAAGAAAATCCCACCCCTCAACAAGTGTAGGCATATAAAGCATGGCATAAAAGAGCTAGAAATGTGTTGTACTTGTTGTTGTCTGTCAGCATGACATATTTTAAGATTGTGCATATAAAGGATACATACATGCCCAAGGAGGCTTGGGACACCTTGGTGAAGATGTACATTATAAACACCCCCAAGCTTGGAGGATGCAGTTGCCGATAGAAGCTACGGACTAGTGCGGCTTGAAAAACTAGCCAACGAACATAGGCCGACAGTAGACGACAGTGCACATGCGACAACGCACATGCACACTCACAAATCTGGTCCCTGAAGATGTCTATAGGAAACTGAAAACCACATGAACGGCCCCCAAAACGTGCCCGAAATCAAAATCAAACCGCAAAACTTCAGTACAAAGTACTCCACACTTCACGGTCCTCTTTCTTCTCGTAGAAGGGCTCCTTGAACCAATTTAAGAAAACAGGCGACTTGGCATAAAGGGTAGGCAATATACTGGCAGCAAACGAGGGAGATACACGTATGCTCTAATACCAAATGTTGAAAACAGGGTTGCAAGAATGTGCGCGCATGCACGTACACACACACACACACATAATGGAGAAGCTCAAGGGAGCACACAATAAGATGATAGATTGATAATGAATGTGTGCTATACAAACGTGATAAGTATACCCCAAGATGGGTGTAACTAGCACTGGGAAAAAAAAACCTCCTAAAGAGGGAAAAAGTACCCCAATTGGTCCTAGTGTGTTCACACACATTATTATCATATATGGCTACTTTTTTAGCCTTCCCTGATAAATTTAGCCTCATATCAGAGTATACACTAGTGTTCATGGACATTTGGACTACCTACACGCCAAATTTGTTCCCAATCCGACATAGGTTGTTCACTGCCTAATATTTCTTATTTTATATTGGGGATGCTTGTGTGTGTCGTGCCTGTTGTACATGTAATTTGATTTTAATGGTTGCCTATTTTATTCTCAAGAAAGTGGGACTTAAGGATCCACACAGAGATTGACATTCTGATATGAGAATTAATTTTGTTTACTGGGAGTTATATTTCTTATTTTATATCGGGGATGCTCGTGTGTGTCATGCCTGGTACGCGTAATTTGATTTTTATGGTTGCTTATATCTCATGATGACATTTCAATTAATCGATGTGTTCAATTAATTGTTTAACTAACATGGATTTTGTCTATGAGTATAGGTACTTAGATATGCAAGGGTGCCGATTTAGGTATCGCATGGCATACGATGTGCGAGGGTACCGATTGAGGTATCACACTATAGAAGGGTATCGAGATTAAGGTGTCATATGGATGGTGGATTGAGTGGTGGCGTGTAGATGGAGATCATTTTGTTAAATCATGTATTAGAATTTCATAAATTATTTATAGCTTTTCATGTAGCTAGGTTATTTTACGTGCAAGTGTGCACAAGGTTATTTCATGTGTAAAGGCCCATGGGTATTTATATTTGGGCAAAGGTTTTGATATGTATAAACCTTCAGAACCTTGATATGGTTATTAAAATGTAAAGAAAAGTCCAAAATATGGAAAAAGAAAGCCCAAAATTGTACACACCACTATTATTAGCTCCTTGGGCTATTTTTATGAAATAGAATTCTCTAAATACTCAAGTTGTGGAAGTGGGAGCTACACGCTTGATTGAGGGGAAAATTACACCCAGCATTGGTCTCTTGTGTGGTACCTTCTACTCTATTAAATCTTGTTGCACATTTATTTCATGCATACTTTAGTCAATTTGTATTTAATTGAATGGTCATGTTCTTTGTATTATTTGAGTTTTGTATTATTCTTCATCAAGTATTTAAAGATCCTATAACACATTCTCAACATCCAACTTGGTGCATTTGGGCAAGTTACGGGGATCGACGGTTAGAGGCCTTTTTCGGTCTCTTTTGACCTTAAAAGCAAAAGTAAATCTAAGTCTACAACTCTGAAGCCATTAGGAGAAGAGTGTTCTTGGTTTGGCTATAACTTATAGACTATTGATCAGAACCAACCAAGGTTTTGCATAGAGGTGGTCCATACCACATAGGACCCTCTGTAGACAACTTACATTCTGGATGAGTGTTCAAAAACTAGCCAGGTTTCCATACCTGCTTTCAATTCCTGTGCCGCCTTGGACCCATATCAAATTCTAAGCATACACATGTGTTCACGACACCTTAAAGCACCTACACACCAAATTTGGTCCTAATCTGACATAGTTGGGTTACTATTTACTTTTAGCATTTCTTGCTAAAATTAGTAGATATTCATGAAAAAGTTGGGTTGAAGCATCTACAATGTGCATGGCACTCCAAAAAGCCCACCTATCAAGTTTGAGTTAAAAGCCTTTTGTAGCTTCTTTTTGGGAAAAAAGACCAAAAAATTTTCTAAGTCTAGAATTGAGAAAAACCTTAGAGAATGTTAGAAATGCACCAAAATATCATGTGACATTGGGGACATGAGCATATGGTTCATTAGGCTTATAGCCAACTTGGTGTGAACACTTCAAGTGTGAACTACCTCTTCGTTAGAGTTAAAAGATAGGGTTTGGTGCCTATAAAAGGGGATTGTACTTGGTGGTTCATTGATCTCAATCAGTATCCTCCTCAATGGGACAAATAGAAGGTAAAATTGGTATGGTGAGATATTGATATCTCGGTGCCAATAGTGTACTACATCATCGGGGAAAAACCACCTGAATTGTGCCTCTTGCCTCATGGTCCTAGGTGATACTATTGCTATTCTTTGACACGATGGTGGATAGAACACGCCCTTTGGGTTTCCACCTTCTACTAATGTAAGCTCACCGCATTTGCCTATTCTTTGACAATGGACATAACATCCCTTGGGTTTCCACATTCTACTCTGATGTAAGTAGGAGTAGAAGCTCGTCCTCATGCGCCTATTATTTGACAATTGACATAACATCCTTTGGTTTTCCACCTTCTCCTTCGATGTAAGTAGGACAAGACTCCACTGGCAATAGTGCCTAATCAACTGGTCGTCTAACAAGCGAAGTTCAAGAAAGCTCTCATAAATATTTATTCTTACTATAACCACACAAATGCTAGTTAACAATCATGTTAGTTGCTTTTGTGGCTCACAACAATGAGTAGCATTCTACTTGGATCTATTATAACCCACATAGATCCCCAAATTCATTCTTATATAGAAGTTCTTGATGTGGAGGGAAGCAAGAAGAGGAAGAGATAATTGCAACACAGTAGATGTGAAGTCAGAATCCATTAGAGAAAATACACACACAAAATAGGATCAATGTAAGGAGAACATTCTAGATTGAAGAACAGGATGATGAGGTTGAACTGTAATGACATAGAATAACAAAGTCTTGATTTTAGTGGACAAAGGATGATAGACTTGGCTTACAGTTCTTGGGTATTTGGAGCCTCATGTGTGTGTGAACCTCCTCTTATAGCCATTTTATGTGTGAGTGTGAAAGTAGTGATGTCATATGTTTAGCAATGTGTCATGGTCCCAATGTATGTGATGTGTCAAAGATAAAGCTTTTAAGCCTATAAAAGGCATTTTACTCTTTAAAGCTCATATAACATCAATCAATAGAAGATATTATTAAGTCGTGCAATAGTTCTCTCTCTTAAGTATACTCTCTCTCTCTCTCTCTCTCTCTCTCTCTCTCTCTCTCTCTTTGCACTACCACACAACATAAATATCTTTCATCCTCCATTGCTGCTTGCCCCTAATCTCTCCTACATGGTATCAAAACTAGGCTTTCAAATCGTTATGCTTACTGTGATTGCCGAGAGGTTATTGCCCTGCTAATTTAAAACTGGGAGCCACTAGGAGTTGGCTGCCCAGAGCTATCTCGTGGGCTGCCACCAATTTTGGACGGTACTAGTGTAGAGTGCCCCACCTCCACTCAGCCCAACGGCACCGTCGCTTGCCAATTTCATTTCCAAACTTGGATCATGAAAGTGTTGAGACATATGCCGCCTTCGCCCAGTTCATCACCATGTCATCACACCATGCTTCTTTGCCCTCTTTGCCGTGTCATCACTTCTTTGCCCAGTTTCCTACTTCTCCGCCCTGAGCACAAAGAGTTAGCAGAGAGCCCTCTGCACGTAACTTTGCCCACGGTTAGGAATATTTTTGGTGATGGTCTTAGCTATGGAGTTGACTTTGAAAGGGGAGGCGAAGGGCTTCGTAGTTCCGTGAGGCCATTCACCGGCACCACATGCATGTGTTCTTTATTGATGGTGAAGAAAAATATGATGACTCCACACGAGAGATCGTGCACAAGCGTCGCATGATGAACATGAGTTCTCTGGTGTAAGAGTTGATGGCCACAATGATGGACGCTTGCGGGCAAGTTGCAAGAGTTTATGTCTAGATCTGGTGGGTGATATTGAAGATGAAGATGAAGACTTTGGCATGCACTGGTATAGGTGAAAGCTGGGGCTTTGATGTGAGAATCTTTACCTTGACACAACCCTTAAAGGTTTCATCTTAGGGTTTTTTGAAAGTGTGACTAGATTTGTGCCCACATCTAGAGCTGTTGTAGAAGCCAAGCTCGCCATGAGCCAATTCAAAGAGAACAGCTTTGAGTCTCAGGATATTTAATGTGCTATCTGCAAGGAAGATTTCTTGGCCCATTAGCTATAGCAAGTCTCCCTCATTGAGGAAGACTATGATTAGGCATTCTAGTTGTTTATGTGTGTGTTTTGTGAGTTCTCTGTGCAAGGAGTCTCCGCAAAATCTGATTGTTGTGTTTTTCCTTTATATGTTTGTACTACCTTCACTTATAAAAGGCCCCGTGTTATCTTTCATCCCATATAGATCCCCAAATTCATTCTTATATAGGGAAGCAAGAAGAGGGAGAACAAATTGTAACCCCGTAGACATGAAGTTAGAATCCACCACAAGAAGCTACACACACACACACAAAAAAATAGGGTCAATGTGAGGAGCACATTGTAGATTTAAAAATAGGATGAGCTTAAGCTACTCTTGGCTACTAATGTAGTAACATATAATAACAAAGTCTTGATTTAGGATGAGGTATTCGAAGCCTCGTGTGTGTGAAATAGCCCTTAGATGTCTTAGTGTGTTGTTGTGTGTGAACAACCTCTCATAGTCGTTTTATGTGTGAGCGTGGTAAGTAGTGATGTCATATGCTTAGCCATGTGTGATTGCCCCAATGTATGTGATGCGTCAAAGATAAAGTTTTTAAGCCTATAGAAGGCACTGTACTCTTTGAAGCTCATATAACATCATCAATAGAAGATATTATTGAGCCGTGCTATAACTCTCTCTCTCTCTCTCCATGTGTATCTCTGCACTACCACACAACATGGATATCTTTCATCCTCCAAAGCAACTTTCCCTTAACCTACCCTACATGGTATCAAAGCTAGGCTTTTAAATTGCTACCGCTAGCTTATTTCACTACTGTCCAGAGGTTATTGCCTGATGATTCAAAACCGAGAGCCATTATGAGTTGCCTACCAAGAGCCACTGTGGACCACCACCAATTTTGGGTGATGCTAGTGCAAAGTGCACCATCGCTACTCAGCCCAATGACAATGCCGCGCCCACAAATTTCATCTCGCCAAACCTGGGTGATGCGATTGTGGAGAGAAATGCCGCCTCTGCCCAGCTCCCGACCGTGCCACCATGCCACGCTTCTCTACCCTCTTTGCTGCACCATCGCTTCTTTGCCCAGTTTGCCGCTTCTCCACCCTGTCTTCCCTCAGGGCAAAGACGGGTTTCTTGAGCACAAAGAGTCAGCAGAGAGCCCTCTGCACATAACTTTGCCCATGGCTAGGCAATGGTCTTAGCTTTGGAGCTAGGCCTCTTTGTGGCGATGATCTTAGCTTTGCAGCTAACTTTTAATAGAGGAGGCAAATGGCTTCATAACCTTCCGCGAGACCATGCACAGGCTCCACACGATGATGAACATACGCTGCCTGTGCACAGGCTGCCATCCATTCCATCAACATATGGATCAAGGCCGCCTTTGAAGCCTTGATGAAACAAATGGTAACAAGCAAAAGGTACCCAAAAGAGACTATCCCCAAACCTTACTAGGTTTCCCTGATCAGGCACGTAATACTCATGGAATGCTGGAAACAAACATTTTGCAAGAACGTTGGAACGTTGGGTCAAACTAACACAAATCTAACTTCCCCAAATTTGGTTAAGTCCAAGGGTCAAACTAACACAAATCTAACTTCCCCAAATTTGGTTAAGTCCACAGGCTGCTTCCTTATCCAAATAATGAGCCACATCGAGAGAATGTTGAGAAAGAAAAAAAACATTCTAGCTAATCCTAAGCTCTAATAGCAACTGTAGATCCAGTACTGCTGTGAGAGTGTTAACAGATAGAGAATCACAGTGGAAGGCTTATCCAAACACAAACAGACAAATAAGTATCTACTCCAATCAAATGTGCATCCCCAAGAAATCAAGTTCAATAAACAAACAAAACAATGTACGATGACTCTGACATGACATCCCCCTCTGCTAAACTTGATGACGGGAATCCAACCTGCTCTTGGATGACTGTCATCATCCCAATCATGTCCCGAAGTCCCTCTGTCATCATCCATCCCTGGCAAACCTTTTTCTCTGAAAATCCGGTCTGTTCTCCAAACCACTCTGTCTCTGATGAAGATCTATGCATCTGGTCTTCCTCTAGTCCACAATCCATTCCTGCCCTGGCTCTGAAACACCATCTTGGTCTTCATTCCTGGAACTGAGTCTGGCACTCTCACATCACCCTTGGAGGATCAACCTCCCTTGGGACCGTTACCTGTGAACCTATCTGGCTCACGGAACTTCCATCCCCATCTGGCACTGTGGAACACCACCAACTAACCTCCTGGGAGTTCTTCCCGATCTGTGTTCTTGCCTTGGGCTTCGAATCCGTGTACTTTCCTGTACCTTGAACCTGTACACCATCATATGGGACTGAATCAGCGTTTAGCCTGGCTGGGCCTGATGCTCTGATACCAATGTTTCAAGGCCTGTATAACTGCTAGGAGTTCACGATCATAGACTGAGTAGTTCTTTTCGGCGGGCAGTAACTTACGAGACATGTAAGCTACCGGATGACCATTCTGTTGCAATACACCACCAATTGCGATGTTACTCGCATCGGTGATCACTTGAAATGGTTCGTCCCACGAGGCAAGGGCTAAACAAGGCGCTTCTGACAAAGCCACCTTGAGGTTCTGGAATGCCTCCAACGCTCGTGGAGTCATTCGAATCTTTTGCCTCCTTGTTTTCACTCCCTTTAGCAGATCAGTGAGGTCTGCCGAGAGATCAGAAAACTTGTCAATGTGGGTGGAATATGCTTGGCATATACCCACAAATGATCTAATGTCATAAGCAGTCTGAGGTACTTCCCAGTTAACAATCTCGGCCACTTTAGCCGGATCAAGTCGAATGCCTTCGGCACTGATTATATATCCCAAGTAATGTACTTGGAACAGATAAAATTCTGACTTCTTTTCATTGACATAGAGCTCGTTGCTTTCCAGCAACTTAAGGACTTTCTCCACATCAATGTCATGCTGCTCAACTGTAGCTGAAAATATGAGTATGTCGTCCAGAAATATGAACACACTCTCTCCAATCAAATCAACTCCCGGAAAATACGCATCATCATGCGGTTAAATGTAGCTGGGGCGTTCGTCAATCCAAATGGCATAACCACAAATTCATAGTGGGCCCGTTCTGTACGGAAAGCTGTCTTGGGGATGTCCCCCTCTACAATCCGAACCTGGTGGTACCCACTCTTTAAATCCAGTTTGAAGAACACCTTAGCTCCATTCAGCCTCTCGAGAATATAGTCAATTCGAGGCATCGGGAATCGGCTCTTGATAGTCAGCTTGTTGAGTGCACGATAATCGACACACAACCGAGAAGACCCATCTTTCTTCTTGACAAATAAGATCGGTGCTGCAAATGGCGACACGCTGGGGCGGATGAAGCCAGCTTGCAACAATTCTTGGAGTTGGCGGTCCAACTCCGATTCCATTGCCTTAGAAAGGCGATACGGAAACTTGCTCGGGGGTTCCGAGCCTGGGAGGAGGTCACTCCTGTGATCCTCCGGTCTGGACGGGGGAAGCTGGGGAGGAAGACTGTCCCGAAGAAAAATCTTTTGGAACTTTTCATGGAGAACCGAGTACTTCTCGGAAGCACTGGCCACCGTCTGGGCTGCGCAGGATGGCCAGCATTGTATTATAGTGGGAATTCAGTTATTGGAAAATACCCAGTCGTGGGACTTCATGAAGCAGGCCGACTGGATGCTATGAGAAGTATAAATACCCCAGCCCATAATCCATGAATCCATCTCATAATTCACCAAGAGCATCAAGCATGCAAGGGCCAGGACAGCCAAGAGTTTGCTAAAGCAAAGGGGTGAAGGACTGAAGGTCAAGGGCAGGTTTTTCCAGCCAAGAAAAGGTCAAGTACTTTGTATTTGTTTTCAGATTTACATCATTCTAATAAAGCAAATACACCATCCGTGTGGTGGGGGCCCTACAGAGGGTAATTGGGACCCAATACTGTGTCCTCTCCATCTCCCCCTTCTCTCTCTATTTTTTTGCACATCGTCTTTCAGTTTGTGCGTTAATTCCGTCGCGAAAAGAGTGCTGTTTTCTGAGTTTTGAAGTACCGATCCTTCTCCGAAGCTTCCGCACATTACAGTGGTATCAGAGCTCACTTCAAGGACAAAGATTCAGCAAAGAAAGGTTGGGATCCCTACAGACCCTCCGTGACATATAAGTGATGAAACAGGAGAGAAGGAACATGGTAAGGAGGGATCCCACGATGAAGACCGTCCACGGAATACATCCGAATCACCCATCCGAATGACGACTCCCATGCTGGGGCTCATGCCAGCCCGAGCATTCCCAAAACCACCAAAAGCAACCTTCCAAATGTTGCTCACCATGCTTAGGCTGGTCCACCTCTTGCTTGTGGTGGCCTTTCTGCTTGGATTGGCGGGCAACAATGGATGCAGAGTTCGAGCTCCGTGGGTCCAAATTTCCCGCCCCGCAAGGCACCAACCTCTTGACGGAAAGCCAACATCTGCTCGACTTGCGTGCGGGCCTTAACAGCCATCTACTCTGTCAACATATGGGTCAAGGGGCAACCATCATCTGATCCTTCACACCTGTAAAGAGAAACAAATGGTACCGAGTAGTAAAAGAGACTTTCCCCAAACCCTTACATGTTCCCTTGGTTCCACCCTAGTCATGCAGGCAACATACATGGGATGCTGCAAAATAAATGTTCACAAGAACCTTGGGACAAACTAACACAAAATCGAACTTTCTTCAAACCCAGATGTGCTCTCTTGACTCTACGGGCTGCTTCCCTAGCCAAACAATCAACACACACAGATGGAATGGCGGGAACTTGCTAGGGTTTAAGCAATTGTAGACCAACAGAGTCTAAAGAGAGAATGGCAATGGAAGACTTACGCAAACACACACACACACACACAAGTATCTCCTCCAATATGGTGGCAAGCCAAGCTCAAGTTTACCACACACACACACACACAAGTATCTCCTCCAATATGGTGTCAAGCCAAGCTCAAGTTTACAACAAACAATTTCGACGAGTGTATGGGAAAAAAATGATCAACAAACAGAGAGATGCCCCATGCTCATGTCCTTTGATTCCCTCGCAATTTCGCCTTCAGCTGCAGGCTTGGCCCTTGCTCTGACTGCTGCTTCACTGTTGCGTCCCCCCATATGACAGTGTGTGCCATCCACCTCCTGATATTGAGAAGCTTCAAATGAGGGGAGAGATCTCACAGCCAATGAAGTGTGGGGCTAACTAGCTGAATCTGCCATGTGTGGTTGTGGTGGAAACCGATGATCCAAAGCCTCCTCCTTTATCCTGTAAAAAGGAGAGCAAGAGAGGAATGTCAGGAAGCAAAATCAAGAGCAGCAATGGTTCAGAACAAACATGTGGGTGAGGTCCATGGAGTCCCCTGCGCAGTCCAGTGCTGCTAGCCGAGGTGGCTGTCCGTAACTGGCAGCAGGTAGGAAGTGTAAGATCACAGAACTCTGGACTAGAAAGGCAGAGGCTATTCATTCATGTCAAGTGCACACTGGCTCCTCCTGCTGACAGATCCCATGACGGATGCGTAATCCAACATTGCTGGGGCTCATGTCGCCTTTTGCCTCAACAACAGCAGCAGCATGGTTCAGAACAAACATGTGGATGAGGTCCATGTGTGGTTGTGGTGGAAACCGATGATCCAAAGCCTCCTCCTTTATCCTGTAAAAAGGAGAGCAAGAGAGGAATGTCAGGAAGAGAGAACACAAAATCAAGAGCAGCAATGGTTCAGAACAAACATGTGGATGAGGTCCATGGAGTCCCCTGCGCAGTCCAGTGCTGCTAGCCGAGGTGGCTGTCCGTAACTGGCAGCAGGTAGGAAGTGTAAGATCACAGAACTCTAGACTAGAAAGGCAGAGGCTATTCATTCATGTCAAGTGCACACTGGCTCCTCCTGCTGACAGATCCCATGACGGATGGCTGGGGCTCATGTCGCCTTTTGCCTCAACAACAGCAGCTGCAGCATGGAAAGGGTGGGATCTGTCTCCTTCTCCGTCGTAGGGCTGGTCTGTCTCCTTCTCCGTCGTAGGGTATGCGAACACAGCCGGTAGCCCAAATGAAATCAGAGCCCCGGCATGGCCTGCGGCACTGCTGCGCGGTTTCATGGTTTGGAGTTTTGTTTTGGGTGGGGGCCGCGCGAACGCGAGCCCCCGCTACCACA
>NC_141063.1:27145493-27187993 GCF_041138505.1 Cibotium barometz | reverse complement strand
ATTGGAGATGCATAGCCATTCTGTGGATTCTTATAGGCCATTATTGGGAAAGGCTCCTCTTAAGGTTAACCTGACTTTCTTGGAGCATATTGTTTTCTATCAGCTTATGTGGCAGGTGTTACAAAACTTTAGAGGCCATGTTATCTCTATTCGGGTGTTAGCTTGGGAGTGTTGTATGTTCAATATTCAAAAGCTTGCTCGCTAGTATGGGATTCATAATGCATCATATTTTAGGGAGATGTTGCGGAACCTAGAATTGTTGGTTGAACCAGGTGGTTCAAGAGGACGGTTATTGCCATAACATTGAGATAGCTATTGATTGGTTGTCCCATCAGGTTGTAGCATTGCACGAGAATCAATATGTGAGATATAAGCTGAGTATTGATTATTGATTCTACTTGTGTTCTAAATGTGTGTATGGACTTTTATCACCATTTTTTGAGTCCGCATGAGGTCATATCTCCTGATGCCATTGCAGCTAGAGAGTCTTTGTTTCACTTGGTTCGTCACCAGGTATCCGCCGACGTTTTTGCAAATGAATTGGAAATAGATATTTCTATGGATGAGGTGGAAGACGTGTTAAAGCTTTTGCTTAAAGGGAAAAGTCCAGGATGGGATGGGCTCCCCAATGGCTTTTCATGAAGTATGTTGATGAGTTGAAGGTCCCTCTCACTTCTATTTTTTAGGAGGTGTGGAACATAGGTATCATTCCCGCGAGTTGGAAGATTGGGCTTGTACGTTTATTGCCTAAAGTTCCATCCCCGATTAATCTAGGTCAATGGAGACCAATCACATTGATGGGAGCCATGTATAAGATATTTGCAAAGGTCTTGGCCAAGAGGTTACAAGATTTCTTCCTACTTTGATTCATCCAAGGCAATATGGATTTATTAAAGGTCAAAATATTCTGCATAATATATTGAATATACAAATTGGAATTGATTATGCAAGGGCTTCAAGGCAAGAGGTGGTTATGATTCAAGTAGATATTGAAGAGGTGGTTATGATTCAAGTAGATATTGAAGAGGCTTATGATCATATTAGTTGGTCTTTTCTTTCACAACTTATGCAGGCTATGGGATTTGGACCTCACATGTCTTCTTTGATTTATACTATTAGCCAAGATACAGTGGCTAGGCTTATGGTTAATGGTGGAGTGATTGATCCCATTCATTTGACGAGATCGGTCAGGTATGGATGCCCACTTCGCTCTCTCTTGTTTGCAATTGTTACATATCTTATCTTGTATCGACTGGATAAGCTAGTGGAGGACGGTGAAGTTAAAGGGCTTACTCTTCCAAGCAGAGAGCAAATAGTCAGCCAGGAATTGGCAGATGATTCTTTCATGTTTCTTAAGGCTCAAAGAGATAATGTTCAGAAGGCTATGGCTGTTTATCATACTTTTGGTCTTGCTTCAGGGTACATTAATATGTAAAAATTTGCTCTGATAAGCTTTACCAAGAGCAATTTGCTTGGTTTTAGATGGAATGGGTAGGTCATACAAAGGATATGCATCACACGCCACTTGGGTTATCCGATTGGAGTTAATGTTGATTCACAGGCTTTGTTGGCATGGATTTCTGCAAGGAAAAATGAAAATTTTGTGTATTGGAAATCTCAGGGTTGGCGTATGTATGTTTGGCTCAAAGTGACACAATCCATTATGGTTAGCATGATATCTTTTTTCTTGCCTTTCTTGCCATGTATGAGCAAAGCTTTGCATCAGATACAAAAGCCAATTAGATTTATGCTATGGAAAAGAGCAGGAAATAAGCCAGGACAGATGTGGATTTCTTGGGAACATGTTAGTACTCCAAAGAGGAGTGGAGGGGCAGCCCTATTAGATGTCAGATTACATATGGTCACTAGGAGATGGCCTTTACTGCAAGATATGTGTGTATTTCAAGAGCCATGAGTGGTAATGTGGCTAAGGCCCTCCTAGAGGAGGTCACACTTGTGCATGGTAATACCAGGATTGATGGTACATGATGGGATGTAGTGAATGGTTCCCAACAGGTTTGAGTGGTGGCTTCACCTCTCCTTTCTCATTTGATGATCTCATGGAAGGAGGTGTTGACACACACTAAATGGATTCCTTCAGATTTGCGGATGCAGTTGAATTCTATGGTAGGTGAGGTGTTGGCTACTTCACAACTTCTGGAGTGGCTTGACAAACTTGTTGAGTGGCCAAAATTCAGTAGAATGGCTCGATTGGGACTAGTGAGAATCATGGATGTCTTGTTGCCACATAGAGGCCGCTTATTTTCTTTTCAAAAAATTCATCAATATTTTCGAGTTCCATGTGGATATGTACAATTATGGGAGAAGGTGAGGGCAGGCCTTACACCATTTGATGATATTCCTTAGTTGGAGGATCAACAACCTTGGTTAGATTGGGCATTTAGAAAGCCTCAGGACATTGTTAGCATATAACAAATCAAGTGTACCATATGATGGTGGAAGATAAGCGGGCACTGGATCACTAAGAAGGCTAATCGGGTATGGAATATCAGGCAAAGTAAGGCCTGGTGGAAGGAAGTAATCTTACAGGGCTGGTAGTCTAAGATTCCATATCAAGGGAAGGTGTTCCTATGGCGTATGCTAGTTAGAGGCCTACCATTAGAGAACCAGTTGTTGCGAAAGCGACGGATTGCTTCTGGTAATTGTGTGTTTTGTACTACATGCTTGGAAACATGCTCGCTTCTTTTCATTTCATGTCTGGTGGCAAACAAGGTGTGGGATTTCCTTTCTTGCGTAAGGATTTTGTTGACAAATAGGCTCGTAAAGATTAAAGACTTGATTTTTTGCACGATTCTGAATGGGTCGGATAACCCAAAACATTCAATTTTCTTTCCTTTTTACAAGTGGATAGGTTTGTGGCATATTTGGTTAACTAGGAATGACTTCATATTTGATGCAAATTTGATGCAAAAGTGGGTATTACAGCTCACATAGGTCATATAAAAGGGCTACTATTGTGGCAAGTCTCTTCCTTGTGGTTAGCTCATTTGGTGAATGACACGGTTATGATTAGATGAGGGTACTATTGTGGCAAGTCTCTTCCTTGCGGTTAGCTCATTTGGTGAATGACACGGCTATGATTGGATGAGGGTACTCCGAGCTACACCTGTGGTTCGTATAGTAATTAGTGAGGGAAAGCTAGTACATCACATTGTGGCCATGTGGCCATTTGTAAAGTAATTCTAGTAATTTATCTTCTAGTACGAGAGAGAGAGAGAGAGAGAGAGAGAGAGAGAGAGAGAGAGAGAGAGAGAGAGAGAGAGAGAGAGAGAGAGAACCTATAGTCAAGAGAGAGAGTTATTGCACGACTTAATAATATCTTCTATTGATTGATGTTATATGAGCTTCAAAGAGTATAGTGCCTTCTATAGGCTTAAAAGTTTTATCTTTGACGCATCACACACATTGGGGCAATCACACATGGCTAAACACTTGACATCACTACTTACCACACTCACACATAAAACGGCTATAAAAGGTTGTTCACACACAACAACACACTAAGCCATCTAAGGGCTATTTCACACACACATGAGGCTTCGAATACCCAAGAGCTATAAGCCAAGTCTATTATCCTTTGAAATCAAGACCTTGTTATATGTCACTACATTAGTAGTAGCGAAGAGTAGCTTAACCTCATCCTATTCTTCAATCTACAATGTGCTCCTCACATTGGCCCTATTTTTGTGTGTGTGTAGCTTCTTCTGGTGAATTCTAGCTTCACGTCTACGGTATTGCAATTAGTTCTCCCTCTTCTTGCTTCCCTCTATAAGAATGAATTTGGGGATCTATGTGGCATAAAAGATAATACGGGGCCTAAGTAGTACAAGCATTTAAAGGTAAAACACACACACTCGGATTTCAGGGAGGCTCCCTGCACAGAGAACCCATGACACACACACATAAACAACTAGAATTCCTAATCATAGTCTTCCACACTAAGGGTGACTTGCTATAGCTAATGGGCCAAGAAAACCTCCTTGCAGATATAGCACACTGAATGTCTTGAGACTCAAAGCTATTCTTATTACTGAATTCGCTCATGGTGAGCTTGGCTTCTACAGCAGCTCTAGATGCAGGTAAGGATCTAGTTGCACTATGAAAGATTTAAGGCTTGTGTCAAGGTAGAGATTGTCACATCAAAGCCCCAACTTTGACCTATACCCATCGTGCAGGCCAAAGTCTTGATCTTCATCTTCAATATCACCCACCGGCTCTCTAGACATAAACTCTTGCAACCTGCTCGCAGTCCTACTCGCAGTCATCCATCATCGTGGCCATCGACTCTTACACCAAAGAACCCATGTTCATCATGCGATGCCTGTGCGCACGACTTCGCGTGTGGAGACATCTAAATTTTCTTCATCATGCGATGCCTGTGCATGACTTCGCATGTGCAGACATCAATATTTTTTTCATCATCGTGGCCATAAACTTTTACACCAAAGAATGCATGCATGCGGTGCCGTGCACGGCCTCATGGAACTGCGAAGCCCTTCACCTCCTCTTTCAAAGTCAACTTCATAGCTAAGAGCATCGCCAAAAATAGGCCCCTAACCATGGGCAAAGTTATATGCAGAGGGCTCTCTGCTGACACTTTGTGCTTAGGATGGAGAAGCAGCAAACTGGGCAAGAAGTAATGGCGCGGAAAAGATGGTGAGAAAGCATGGTGCAATGACGCGGTGGCAAACTGGGTAGAGGCAAAAAATCTCTCAATGCTTGCATCACCCAATTTTGGCAATGAAATTGGCGAGCAGTATTATCTTGCTAGGCTGAGTGGAGGTGGTGCACTCTGCACTAGCACTGCCCAAAACTCGTGGTAGCCCACGAGATAGCTCTGGGCAGGCAACTCCTAGTGGCTCTTGGTTTTACCTCTGGGGGCAGTAGCAATAAGCTAGGTAACAATTTAAAAGCCTAGCTTTGATACCATGTAGGGGAGATTAGGGGCAAGCAGCTATGGAGGATGAAAGATATGCATGTTGTGTGGTAGTGCAAAGACACACACACACACACAGAAAGACTATACTTAAGAGAGAGAAAACTATTACATAACTCAATAATATCTTCTATTTATTGATGTTGTATGAGCTTTAAATAGTACAATGCCTTTTATAGGCTTAAAAGCTTTATCTTTGACACATCACATACATTGGGACAATGATACGTGAACATATGACATCGCATACATTGGGACAATGATACGTGGCTAAACATATGACATCACTACTTATCACGCTCACACAGAAAATGGCTATAAGAGGTTATTCACATACGCATGAGGCTTCGAATACCTAAGAACTGTAAGCCAAGTCTATCACCCTTTGTCCACTAAAATCAAGACTTTGTTATTCTATGTCACTACATTAGTAACCAAGAGTAGTTCAACCTCATCCAATTCTTCAATCTACAATGTGCTCCTCACATTGATCCTATTTTTTTTGTGTGTAGTTTCTCTAATGGATTCTGACTTCACATCTATGGTGTTGCAATTATCTCTCTCTCTTCTTGTTTCCCTCTACATGAAGCACTTCTATATAAGAATGGATTTGGGGATCTATGTGGGTTATAATAGATTCCAAGTAGAATGCTACTTATTGTGAGCCACAAAATCAACTAACATGATTGTTAGCTAGCATTTGTGTGGTTATATTAAGAATAAACATTTATGAGAGCTTTTTCTAAACTTTTCTTTTTGGACCACTTGTAAAGCTTTGATTAGGCACTCTTGCCAGTGGAGGCTTGTCCTACTTACATTGGAGTAGACGGTGGAAACCCAAAGGATTCTATGTCCATTGTCAAAGAATAGGCACATGAGGATGAGCTTCTACTCCTACTTACATAGGAGTAGGAGGTGGAAACCCAAGGGATGTTATGTCCATTGTCAAAGAATAAGCACATGAGGATGAGCTTCTACTCCACTTACATCGGAGTAGAAGGTGGAAACCCAAAGGGTGTGTTCTACCCACCATCGTTAAAGAATAGGTGCAGTAGTACATGAAAATTATTCAAACTCATAAATTTTTGATGCTTGAACATGTTCGATAAGCTAAGGTGGTTCTACGAGTATCTTATGGATATGGAGGGCAAAGAGAGATAGCATATTTCCATACTCTACTCTATTACACGGTGTAGTCATCTATATTGTTGCCACCTACACCAAGTATCAATAATACTCATACCTTGACCAAAATACACGTATGATTGAGTATATTACATTAATATTTTTCTGATATATGCATGTTTAGTCGTCATTCTAAAAAGAGAGCACATTAATATTTGATTGAACTTTTCCATAGATCTTTAAGAGAAGGAATTTATGCATGCTTAATGATTGTTATAAAAAGAGAGCACAATAGTATTTGACAAAACGTTTCCACAGACCCTTAGGAGAACAACTTGGTAGGTAAGTTTCTAAAAGAGAGTGTAATAGCATTTGACAGAACTTTTCAACAAATCCTTAATAGAAACAACGTAGTTGTATGAACCCTTTCTTTATTTTAAGTTTACAATGAAGCCACGCAGATGCCTCCTCTAACCACAAGCTATTAGGGATCCATTAGCATAGCCTTCTTCACATCATGAGGTGTCAACTTATTCCATACAATTGAAATCCCCACCCCTAGCCTAGGAATAGTACACATTATCAAAAGCCAGCCACATAAGCCTTTTATATATGGGTAGAGATAGGCAATGGGCACCCACTTAAGTTGGGTGGCTAGGTAAAGACCACTTGTATATATACAACTTTTGATGATGTGAACCGGGAAACTCAATCATTTTTAAGTACAAAGCTTTCTTCTTCTCTTGAGCTCTTACTTTATTGCTTGCTTTTGGTTGTAGGATGCATGCTTGTGTGTGTGATTGGAATGTAACGAGTTCACTACCTTGAGAAAGAGCCTCCTCACTTTCATGTTTCTTGTTTAGGAGGGTACTCAATCCACCATGGGAAACATATATGCTCCCAATCTAAAAAACCCTCATCCTTCCATGTATGAAGATACACGAAAGATGGACTCTCCTATGACAAGCATTCATTTGTCTCATTTGGGCATTGTATGAGTTGCCCACTCTCAATGAGATTATAGATCCACCTTTGAAACCCCACAAGACACATAATTATCTCACAAACCAATTATAAGAGTAAAAGTGACATAATGCATGTATGTTACACTTAAGATTTACCTCTACATCAAACGTCAAATGGTTTTTCAATTTCTAGCTATTTGTCCCCACCATAAGCCCACCATTCTTTAGTATGCAAAGGCTTGTTGGAAATGACGCATCCTCATGTCCTTGAAGTATGCCTTAGCACCCTCTTACAATGGCTCACCACCCCAATGTCTAGATCTCGGATAATCTCTAAAGCCCTCATACAAGCACGGTACAAATATGTCTCCTTCTTCATAAGGCATATTATCAGTTGGCATTCCCCAACTATCTCGCACTTCTTTAGGCCCTGATAAGATTTGTAATATATCCTTTTTCCTACACACTCAAAGTTTTTTACATGCACTACAATAAAGAAAGGCGAAAACAAGGATAAGAAACTATGTGAAAGTATAAGACATATACCTTATAGGACTAACTGTTGAAGCCGTTATCCATTGCAAGTTTTCCTTCTTCACCGCCTTGTTATTAATCCAATCAATGTTAAGACTCAAAAGAAATCGTGGCCATTATTTGGATTAGTAATAGTAGTAATTTTGTATGCCATACTGATGAATCTCTGCACCAATCACGCAAAATCTTATCCAACCTCTTAGAATTTTTCACTTACATAATCGAAAGCTGATATTGCTATACATACCTTTTCCATTGCTCTTAAAGCAAGTGTGTTATGCTTTTCATATTCTTCATCTCCAAGTACTTATTGATTAAGCACATAAGTTTTAGCCAATTAAGTCCTCATGAAAATCTTTGGTTACACAAAGCAAAACAAGCTTGGTGAGTCACCTCGTCCCAAGCAACTAAACTCGTACCTTGAAGAATAACTGGGCCATCATGCAAGCCAGATTGTTATACTAAGGCTTGACATGTGTATTTATTATCTCTAGAATCATTTCTCTTTCAATTATTGATCATGTCTTTGGTGGGAGAGCTACCATTATACTCTCTTTATTTGCGAATCCAAACTTTTGGAACATATAGATCTCATGCCTAAGAGTGGAAGGTGCATGAGTGCAAGTAACAGCTCTCCCTCTTGACCACGGGCCACATCCAAAAACTTGCACCTAAATCTTACGTATCTTGATATCTCATTTGCATAAGCTCCACACAATCCATTAATGTTATAAAAAATTGAGGATAAATAGTATCAAGAAATTGCACTCTATAGTTCATAGAATGAAGACCTTAACACTTACCCTCATTTCATACAAGACAACTAAGATTTGAGGTGATGATTACCATCCCATACCAAAAACTTTTTTCCTCTCAAATTTGGCCACTCATCAGGGAGCTCTTCTTCAAACATAGTGTTGATTCTTGTCCACATTGGACCCACTGTTGCATATCATCATCGTTCACTTGAATAAAGCCCTCCCCAAGCCTTTTAAAACCAACAAGAAATGGTGCAATAGCCTCAATATGGCCGGCTCTATCAAATCTATCCAGAAGAATGGTCACATCCACTTGTGATGTCCTAACAGCTTCATTCACAAACAAATGACACAATGAAATTAGAGGTGGATCGCTCTCCATCGTAACGTAGAACTTTGACAAGCAGTCTTGAAGAAGGCCAAGCTACATCTGTGCCTCGAGCCCATGAAGAATGAGAGGTGCTTGCTCTTGGTCTTTGTCTCTTTCATTTTTTGCTACATTAGTAGCATTTTGTGTTAACTCTAGTGCATCACTTCGCTCCACCACATCTTCTTGCACTTGAGAAGTGGTAGGGACTATTGCTAATTTCACTTGTGGAGTGTTAGGGATGGGGACTATTGCTGATTCGTCAACCACGAAATGTTTCATATTGCTTCCTTAAGATGCATTTTTTTAAAACATCCTCCAATGTGGCCCTCAAAGGCAGTTTTCGCTACACCCTTTAAATACTTTGAAACACAAGACTTTGAAGGCCCATGATGCCTACTATCAAAGCCATCCATTTGAGTGTTGCCCATACAACACAAGGCAAAAAAAAGGGGGCAAACTATGCTCTGATAGCCTTGCATTGTATGGAAACTTGCTACACCCCACACTATCTAGTAAAAAATATAAATAAACATACATCAAAGCTTCCCATGCTTAACATCAGCATGATCCCTACTACAAAAGGTTCGCTTCATTATCTAACCATCTCAAAGCATAGGGTGGAATCTTTGACTTGTGCCAAATAATGTCATCCTATATTATCCATGGTGAATCTACATGAGCTTCTACAAGGCCACGAAAGTGTATTTCCACATATAAACCCATCTCACATTCAAGTCCATGTGCATCATACATAGCCAACACCTAGCTCATGGCCATTGCATCAAAGATGGAATGAATCTATGCATTACAAATCAATCTTTACATTACATAAGAAGTCTTGAAAAACTCCCTCTTCAAGCAAATAATTAGGAACCACCATCATACAATCAAACTATGGCCCATGCAAGTTAGATTCATCTACATAACTAAATAATTCAATAATAATAGCATCTTCTTCATCACAACTTCCTTGATCATAAGCAACCAACAAACCTTACTCTTATGCTATCCATCATCTAGTGCTATTTTGCTTTAAATTTTCTTGAGAAACCCATCATCTACTGCTAATTAAAACGCACCATACAACATAAGGTTAAAAAAGGGTAGACTACTCTTTGGAAGCTAGTGCATGCGCTGGCTTCCAAAGCACAGTTTGCACCTCCAAAGCACAGTCTGCCCCTTCTTTTTTCCTTGTGTTGTATGGAAACTTGCTAGCAAGTTTATCTTTTTTGTGTGATAAGAACGAGTTTAACTTTTGTGTGTGATGATTAGATAAGAGAAGCTCGTATGGTGAGTTGCTACATGCCATACCATTTCATAGAGTTGAGCTTGTACATTTGTGTGTGATGACTAACCTCTTTGTTATCACCAGGAGCATGCCATTTGATAGTGGCACAGTGAATGGAGTGCGACGGAGCTCAATGGAGTTCAAAGCAAGGGGTAGGTGACGATAACTTTAGGGTTTACAGAGGCAAGCAATGGTAAAGTTTAGGGTTTAGAGAAAGAAATAGAAATGGCAAAGCGGGGGAAGAGATAGAGAGAAAGAAAGAGAGAGAAGAAGGGTGATTGTACATTGCGGGGAATCAATTTACTTTAATGTCTTTCACATCAAGTAAAGCTTAATACTTACACATGTCAAAACTTTAGGTTGTCTCTGCCGAGGAGCTCACAAACACGCCAAGGACAAATCTTGCAGACTCTAAAGATGGGAGCTAGATGGCAGGAGAGGGTCATAAGAGAAAGATAGCATTATATGATGCATGTGTATCACACATGGCCAACTCTCTATTGCAAAGTGCAAAGAAGCACGCATACATGCTAGGAAAGCATGTAGGATTTGGACATAATCTAGAGACATTGATGGCTAGGATTGCTAATAGGAATGTTCCTCGTGCACTCGAAGTGGCTCGTCTTGTGGAAGGAGGAGTTGGTGGAATTCCAATGTATCAAGATAATCGAGTATTAGAAGGTGATAGGGAAACTATGTATTGCAAAAGAAGGCCATCTCATGTGGTTAATGTGGAGGATAATAGTTCCCATCATCTCGAGTATAATTACGAAAATAAAATAGACAATCACGTGACCAACCAAGGAGAATCTATTTCACAGAGCAAGATACAACACTCCAACATGACACACCTACAACACAACTCTGATGTGGATGGAAGGTGTGGAGGGAAATTAGGAGGACACCTTTAAATAGTAAGGTAAAATGCCTTAGGTGGATGTCCATGTTTTTTTTAGAGAGAAATCACCTAGGACTAGGAGGTAAGAGGCACAACTCAGGTGGTTTTACCCCAATGATGTAGTACCCAGATAGTAATATCTCACCCATACCAATTTTACCTTATATTTGGCCCATTGAGGAGGGAACAAAATTGACTCAGGAAGAGGCAAATACATTGGTCCGTGCTGGATTTAGGTTAGCCACAGCAAATGGCATAGCTCATGAAATGTTATGAATCCTGGGATGGAAACATCATAGATGAAGGCACATGGGAAGGTATTGCTAGTGTTGCATCAAAGACTCCTGTGAGTGAATTCAACAAGATGGGCATAGACTCAATTGGGAGAAGTTGAGTTTGCATGAAATGGCGAACATGCATTGCAATAAGAGTAGAAAAGAGAATAGATTCTGCATTAATAATGGACCGAATAGTACTGATTGAAAAGGTTGTTAATTAGTATGAGTATGAGATATTTAAGATAGAAGCAGATGGACTAGATCACGAGTAAGTCTTATGAAGTACATATACAGTCTCAACCTTGGTGTACATGCCCAGATTTTTAGAAACGTGTACAAGGGAAAAAGTCTTACTTATCAAAATGAAAACATGGTTATATACTAGCCAAAGATACCCAATCATAATGTGAGGAGGGAGGCTCTCTCATGTCCATGGACCTATCTATGATATGGCTCTTGGGTCATGACTCTATCGCATCGAGGGACCTATCCATGATTATGTGCTTGGTGGAAAAGAGAAAATCTACTCATGGCACTTATGTTGATGGTTGGATAATTTTTTGGCACTTATGATTGCATAGTTTTTTGGATAATGTAGAGTTGATATTGTGACACCTAAAGTTGAACATTTTTTTTGGATAACATAAGCCTTGTTAGGGTGGTTGCAAGATCAGGGTGCCCAATTTTGTCCACTCAGGCACCCTGTAAACAGTAAAAAAATAGGCATTTGTTTACCTTTAGTGGCTAATCTCTCCTAGTAAATGAAGGAATTTCGTTTCAAGTTCTTTTGTTGGAACATCATATTCAAAGTTGGAAATATAGTTGCATAATTTGATTAAGCATTAGATGGTCAAAAGTCCTCATTTTCTTAGGTACAAGGTCAATGTATACACCCTGTCCCAAATTTGAACTGATTCCATAAAATGCTAATATCTTTTACATATAAACTCATATGAGATTCCCACTTTGTACCTTAGATCTTCACATAATATGGAGCTTAACTTGATTTTTCAAGAAAATTTTAAGATATTTGTCTATTTTCTTTAAATATTTCAAGGTCTCTAAAGTGTTATAATATACGCCTGTTTTTGTACCCACAATAGCTACCACTTAAAATCCTCAATCTTGTAGATCAAAAGAGTGGGTAGATACTAAGACATTAGTAGAATGTGGTGGTTAGTAAAAATTACAAATCCAATGGTTGGATTTTTAATGATCTCTTTTTCAAAATTCTTCCAGACTATCAGAAGGCCTGCAAATATTAATAATCTAATTAGTAAAATTACATTTTTGATGTGAATCATCTAGAACCTATAGGGACTAGTGTACTTGTAATGGTGCATCTATGGAAAAATAAATTGGATCACTCTAAGTATGGAAAGATCATTTGTTTATTATTTCATCATATTTTTGATTAATTTTGATTAATTAGACTAATTTATATTAATTTAAGTTATATTAGGTTAATTTAAGGGCAAGTGTATTTTTTATTATTTGCTTGATCTAATTTTAAGTACCTTGCCCCCCAAAATTTTCTCTCCAAGCTATGTCCCAGTTCTGCTTAAACTGGACAAAACTGGATACCCTGATCTTGCAACAGCCCGTTATTATGTTTTTGATTATGCAGATCTATCCACTTGCCATTGCCATGTTTTTTCAATATGAAAATAATATATTTACTTCAAATGTACCATGCTATTAATAATTTTTTGGATAACATAAGCCTTGTTATTAGGTTTTTGATTATGTAGATCTAAATATCCATTTACCATTGCCATGTTTTTTCAGTATGCAAAAATATATTCGCTTCAAAGGTGCTAGTTGTTAAATAATGTTTCTTGAATCAATATCCTACTAAAATATTTAGAAGAAAATCACGAGGCCTTACTCAAAAGCTTGCTATAGATGCTCTAAAAAGCTCGCGTTGAAAAGCTTGCAAAAATTTACCGTTTCTAAGCACCCCTATCATGTTAAAAATCATGACATTGGAGTGTTGCTAAGCACCCCTATCATGTTTAAAAACCCGAAAAACATTTAGGAAAAACCTTGAAAAAATCTAAAATCTTCAAAGAGAACCCTTGACTCAGCTTGCAAAAATTCCCTGTTTCTAAGCACCCCTATCATGTTAAAAATCATGACATTGGAGTGTTGTTAAGAACCCCTATCATGTTTAAAAACCCAAAAAACATTTAGGAAAAACCCTGAAAAAATCTAAAATCTTCAAAGTGAACCCTTAACTCAGCTTGCAAAAATTCCCTGTTTCTAAGCACCCCTATCATGTTAAAAATCATGACATTGGACTATCATGTTTAAAAACCCAAAAAACATTTAGGAAAAACCCTGAAAAAATCTAAAATCTTCAAAGAGAACCCTTGACTCAACATATAAACTCAATTAGAAGTAAAGTGAGAATCCCCCTTGATGACTAAAATGCAAATGAATATCTTCTTGATGTCAATGTAGATCCTGATCTAGATGTAGCTCTCGGTATTTTTCATCCTTGATTTCATTGTGTAATGAAATCCTTGTAGGCAAAGATGGATCATTTTATCAATGTGTTCATGAAGCCTAACATGATGATGATGCATATCCCTTTCAGATGATTTAGCCTTATCAATGGGGCCAGTGTCTTGCCCTTGTACAATTGATTTATGAGTATGTTAGATGAGTTACATCTAGCATTCAAGCTCAAAAATCCCATTGTCGTAAACAATGCTAATGGAGATTTATAGCCAGTTTTGGATTAACAAATTGATCACTCAAATCAAGGGGAAAATCTGATTTGATGATTTACAGATGTTTAGCAGCACTTGAATGTGAGATATGACCCATTAATGGCCCTAAAAACCTCAAATGATTAGCACTAATCAAGGTATTAGTGAAATTAATTTTTTGATAACTATGCAAAGGATACCCTAATTTATAGAGCATCGTCAGAGGGGAAAATCAATTGGCTTTTTCAAGATGAAGCTTTGGCAAGCTGTAGCAAATCCCCAATGGTATCTTCGAACCCTTAATGGTAGAGCACCTTGATTGTAGAGCACTGTTGGAGGGGAAAATCAAGGGGCTTTTTCAAGATAAAGCTTTGGCAAGTTGTAATGGAAGTCTGCCCCTTTTTTTTGCCTTGTGTTGTATGGAAACTTGCTAGGAAGTTTTCCTTTTTTGTGTGATGAGAGCAAGTTTATCTTTTGTGTGTGATGACTAGATAAGAGAAGCTTGTATGGTGAGTTGCTACACCCCACACCATTTCATAGAGTGGAGCTTGTAAATTTATGTGTGATAACTAACCTCTTTGTTATCACAAGAAGCACGACGTTTGATAGTGGCGCAGTGAATGGAGTGCAGCGATGGAGATCAAAGTGAGAGGCAGGTGACGGTAACTTTAGGGTTTACAGGGACAAGCGATGGAAAAGTTTAGGGTTTAGAGAAAGAAAGAGAAATGGCAAAGTGGGGGAAGAGATAGAGAGAAAGAGAGAGAGAGAAGAAGGGTGATTGTACATTGGGGGGAATTGATTTACCATAATGTCTTTCACGTCAAGTAAAGCTTAATACTTACACATGTCAAAACTTTAGGTTTTCTCTACTGAGGAGCTCACAAACACATCAAGGACAAATCTTGCAATCTAAAGATGGGAGTGGGATGGCAGGAGAGGGTCACAAGAAAAAGATAGCATTATATGATACATGCATATCATACATGGCCAACTCTTTATCACAAAGTGCAAAGAAGCATGCATATATGTTGGGAAAGCATGTAGGATTTGGACATAATCTAGAGACATTGATGGCTAGGATTTCTAATAGGAATATTCCTCGTGCAATCAAAGTGGCTTGGCTTGTGGAAGGAGCAGTGTATCAAGATATTCAAGTATTAGAAGGTGATATGGAAACTATGTATTGTAAAATAAGGCCATCTCATGTCGTTAATGTGGAGTTTGCATGAAATGGCAAACATACATTGCAAGAAAAGTAGAAAAGAGAATAGATTCTACATTAATAATGGAGCGTGTAGTACTAATTGAAAAGGTTGTTAATTGGTATGAGTATGAGATATTTAAGATAGAAGCAAATGGACTAGATAGGAAGTCTTGTGAAGCAAATGGACTAGATAGGAACATTAGTGTACATGCCCATATTTTAAAAGACGTGTACAAGGGAAAATGTCTTATGTGGCACACAAACATATTTATGCGAGTTTTGGGGCTTGAAAACATGTTTATACACCAACCAAAGATACCCAATCATAATGTGAGGGAGGCTCTCTCCTGTCTCTCCTGTCCATGGACCTATCCATGATATGGCTCTTGGGTCATGACTCTATTGCATCCAGGGGCGTATCCCATGATATGGCTCTTGGGTCATGACTCTATTGCATCCAATGGCGTATCCCATGATATGGCTCTTGGGTCATGACTCTATCGCGTCGAGGGGCCTATCCATGATTTTGTGCTTGGTGGAAAAGAGAAAATCTACTCATGACACTTGCGCTTCTGGTTGGATAATTTTTTGGCACTTATGATTACATAGTTTTTTTGGATAATGTAGAGCTGATATTAAGACACTTATAGCTGAATATTTTTTTTGGATAACATAAGCCTTGTTATTATGTTTTTGATTATGTAGATCTATCCACTTGCCATGTTTTTGATTATGTAGATCTATCCACTGCCATGTTTTTTCAATACAAAAATCTTATATTTACTTCAAATGTACCATGGTATTAATAATTTTTTGGATAACATAAGCCTTGTTATTAGGTTTTTTATTATGTAGATCTAGATATCCAATTGCCATTGCCATGTTTTTTCAATATGCAAAAATATATTCACTTCAAAGGTGCCATGGTGTTAAATTATGTTTCTTGAATCGAGGTATCCTACTAAAATATTTGGAAGAAAAACATGAGGCCTTCCTCAAAAGCTTTCTAGATGCTCTGAAAATCTCACGTTGAAAAGCTCGCAAAAATTCCCTATTTCCAGCACCCCTATCATGTTAAAAATCATGACATTAGAGTGTTTCAAGCACCCCTATCATGTTTAAAATCATGACATTGGAGTGTTTCAAGCACCCCTATAATGTTAAAAATCATGACATTGGAGTGTTTCAAGCACCCCTGTCATGTTTAAAAACCCAAAAAACATTAAGAAAAACCCTTAAAAAATCTAAAATCCTCAAAGAGAACCCTTGACTCAACATATGAACTGAATTAGAAATAAAGGGAGAATCCCCCTCGATGATGACTAAAATGTGGATGAAGATCTTCTTGATGTCAATGTAGATCCTAATCTAGATAGTTCTCGGTCTTCTTCATCCTTGATTTCATTTGTAATGAAATCCTTGTAAGTAAAGATGGATGATTTTATCAATGTGTTCATGAAGCCTAACATGATGATGATGTATATCACTTTCAGATGATAATGCATTAAATATGCTTAAGTGGATCTTAGCCTTATCAATGGCTAGTTTTTCACGTTAATAATTGAGCTTTTAAGTTTTCTTCCTTTGAGGTTCTCTCATGGTTCAAGTGGTTTGTTAAAAAGGCTAGGTATGGTTTTCATTGGTTTTGGAACAACATTTTTTGGCTTGAAAAACTTGAAATACTCAGGGTGATCAGTTTCCACTAGTTTCTCACGTAAATGAACTTTTACATTGCCTATTTTTGAGGTGATTTTATGGTTCACCTAATCATTGTGAAGATCTAAGAATGATAACTATTGTCACTGAGGCCATTTTGAGTTTTTCACGGTGTGAATATGTCCACTGGTTTTTTACGCCAAACTGATTTTCTGAATTTCATGCTTTTGAGTGGCCTTTATTATTCCCCTAACTTTTAAGAAGTTCTAAGAATGTTTATCTTGAGATACTCATGGCATGATTATCTTATGAAGGTCAAGCATGAGAATTACATAGATGTTTTGTGCATCTTGCCTTTCATGGGTGTTAGGGAACTTTCTTATGCCTTTCGTGTGTGTCGTTCCTGTTGATACGTGTAATTTAATTTTTATGGTTGCTATCTCACGAGCGACGACGTTGGGATTAATTGATGTGTTCAATTAATTTTTTAACTAACACGGATTGTGTCTATGAGTATAGGTACCGAGATATGCAAGGGTACCAATTTAGGTGTCACATGGCATGAGATGTGTGAGGGTACCGATTGAGGTGTTGCACTATACGAGGGTACCGATTACGGTGTCATATGGATGGTGGATTGAACGGTAGTGTGTAGATGGAGATAATTTTGTTAAATCATGTATTAGAATTTCATAAATTATTTATAGCCTTTCATGTAGCTAGGTTATTTTATGTGAAAGTGTGCACAAGGTTATTTCATGTGTAAAGGCCCATGGGTATTTATATTTGGGCAAAGGTTTTGATATGTACAAACCTTAGGAACCTTGATATGGTTATTAAAATGTAAAGAAAATCCCGAAAGTGGGAAAAGCAAGCCTAAAATTGTACGCACCACTATTATTAGCTCCTTGGGCTATTTTTATGAAATAGAATTCTCTAAATACTCAAGTCATGGAAGTTGGAGCTACATGCTTGAGGGGGGAGATTGCACCCAGCATTGGTCTCTTGTGTGGTACCTTCTACTCTATTTCTTGTTGAAAATTTATTTCATGCATACTTTAGTCAATTTGTATTCAATTGAATGGTTATATTCTTTGTATTATTTGAAATTTGTATTATTCTTCATCAAGTATTTAAAGATCTTGTGACACATTCTCAACATCCAACTTGTCAAATTTGGTGCATTTGGGCAAGTTACGGAGAGCGACGGTTAGGGGCCTTTTTTGGTCTCTTTTGATCTTAAAAGAAAAGGCAAATCCGAGTCTGCAACTCTTAAACCACTAGCAGAAGACTATTCTTGGCTTGGCCATAACTTACAAACTATTGATCTTAGAACCAACCAAGGTTTTGCATAGAGGTGGTCCATACCACACAGGACCCTCTGTAGACAACTTACATTCTAGATCAGTGTAATACAGTTTGCCTGTAGACCAGATTCGAAAACTAGCCAGGTTTCCATGCCTGCTTCTAATTCCTCCGCCTTGGACCGATATGAAATTCTAAGCATACACATGTATTCACGACACCTCAAACCACCTGCACACCAACAAATTTGGTCCTAAACTGACATAGTTGTGATTCTAAACTCATGTTAACTCAGTGCCTCTTGAATCTTTTTTGAAGAAGATTTGTGAGAGGGCTTCAATTTTACACACCATGTCGACCTTTATTAATCAGTGAGGTGATTAATCAACATTAATCCTAGTATTTATGGACCATTGAGGGTTCAACCCTACCATTGGGTACTTGCTACAACTTGCCAAAGCTTCATCTTGAAAAAGTCCCTTGATTTGTCCCAACACTGCTCTATAAATCAAGGTTCTCTACCATTGAGGGTCCAACGCTACCATTGGGGATTTGCTACAGCTTGCCAAAGCTTCATCTGGAAAAGGCCCCTTGATCTTCCCCTTCGGCAATGTTCTATAGATCAGGGTATCCTCTACACAGTTATATAAAAAAATTGCTTTCACTAATACCTTGACTAGTACTAATCATTAGAGGTTTTTAGAGCCATTAATGGGTCATATATCATCAGAGGTTTTTAGAGCCATTAATGGGTCATATATCACATTCAAGTTTTGTTAAACCTCTGTAAAGCATTAAATCAAAATTCCCCCTTGATTTGAGTGATCGATTTGTAAATCCAAGACTGGGTATAAATCTCTATTAGCATTGTTCATAGGACAATGGGATTTTTGAGCTTGAATGCTTTATGTAACTCATCTAACATGCTCATAAATCAATTGTACAAGGGCAAGACACTGGCCATTGATAAGGCTAAGACTCACTATCATCTGAAAGGGATATGCATCAGCATCATGTTGGGCTTCATGAACACATTGATAAAATGGTCCATCTTTTCCTACATGGATTTCATTACACAATGAAATCAAGGATGAAGAAGACCCAGAGCTACATCTAGATCAGGATCTACATTGACATCAAGAAGCTCTTCATTCGCATTTTAGTTATCGAGGGGGATTCTCCCTTTATTTCTAATTTAGCTTATATGTTGAGTTAAGGGTTCTCTTTGAGGATTTTAGATTTTTTCAAGGTTTTTGTTAATGTTTTTTGGGTTTTTTAACATGATAGGGGTGCTTGACAACACTCCAATGTCATGATCTTTAACATGATAGGGGTGCTTAGAAATAGGGAATTTTTTAGAGCTTTTCAATGCAAGCTTTTTAGAGGATCTAACGAGCTTTTGCAGAAGGCCTCATGCTTATCTTCCAAATATTTAAGTAGAATACCTCGATTAAAGAAACATTATTTAACACCATGGCACCTTTGAAGTGAATATATTTTTACATATTGAAAAAACATGGCAATGGCAATTAGATATCTAGATCTACATAATAAAGAACCTAATAACAAGGCTTATGTTATCCAAAATTTTATTAATACCATGGTACATTTGAAGTAAATATATTATTTTTGTATTGAAAAAACATGGCAACGGCAAGTGGGCAGATCTACATAATCAAAAACATAATAACAAGGCGGCTTATGTTATCCCAAAAAAATATTCAACTATAACTGTTACAATATCAGCTCTACATTATCCCAAAAACTATGCAACCATAAGTACCAAAAAAATTATCCAACCATAAGCATAAGTGTCATGAGTAGATTTTCTCTTTTCCACCAAGCACAAAATCACGGATAGGCCCTTGATGCGATAGAGTCATGACCCAAGAGCCATATCATAGATAGGTCCATGGATAGGAGAGAGCCTCTCTCATATTATGAGATTGGGTATCTTTGGCTAGTGTATAAACATGTTTTTCATTTTGATAAAGCCCCAAAACTTATTAAGGGACTAAGGTTATGTAGAAGGGGAAGAGAAGGGTGTGAGTGTGAATGGACTTAAGGTCCACTAGCTCACCTATTTAAAGGTGGAGCTATGAGGCATTTTGTATTGAGCAAGGCCTAGTTGTATTCATAAACAACTTAATAAGCAAGATATTGTTCTTGTATTTTGTGTCTCTCCTCTCCACACACTTGATCTAGCATGAGCACCACGTTTTCTCAACATGGTATCTAGAGCTTGGTTGATTAGAACCACTTGTGGTGTAGAATTGTGGTGTAGAATAGGTCAAAAATCTTCATTTTTTCTTATCTTCCCTTGTGTGTGGAGCTCAACCCCCAGCCATTGGAGGCCTTCCAGCAACTTGTAAAGGGCATATCACTCAAAGATTTCTTCATGGGAGATGTAGAGTAGGCTTAGGCGAATCTAATCGTATGGCAAATTGTCTGAATGCTCCTCTCCACGCGGCGGCATTTCGTCTGCAGCAGCCCGGTGCCATTTCCTGAAGCGCAGCTGGTCGTACATCAAATTCGCCGCCTTCAAGCAATGTGAAGCAACATTGCTTTAGGAATTTTGAAGCCCAATGAGTCAGGAGTCTACAGCTTGATTTCTAGCCCTAATGGCTGCTCCCTGCTCTCACAATCAGAGAAAAACCAGGCGCCCCTCTCTCTTTCTCCATGAAAGCTTGCTCAAGCTTTGCTAATAGTGATTTTTTTCACTAATCTCCTTCTCCCTTGCTCTAATCACTCAAGTGGTGTTGTGAATGTTTGTTGCTGAACCTTCATCTTGATTTTGAAGAGTGGCCAACCACATGAGGTATTCATAAACCTCATTCCCATCAAGCTTCATCAACAACATCAACTTTCAAGCTTTCAAAGTGTTCAAAGTGTGCTTTTAAGCACTAATTATGCTGTTTAACACTAATTAAGCTGTTAATCCAACAAAGGGAGGTTATTATAAAGTGTTGTTAAATACTAATAGTGTTATTAAACACTAATGGTGAACTAATCACCAAAATAAGTGTCATTTGACACTAAAAATATGCTTTTTAGCATTAATTGTGTTCTCTACACACTAATGGTGATCTTAATCACCAACCAAAGTGTTCATTAACACTAATGCAGCTAATCCCCATCAAAATTAGTAATTAAGCACAAACCCTAAGTGCTAAACCATAAAAATTACTATTTTAATCTCCTATTTATGCAACATTCTCAACTTGATTAGGGTTGTTGCACTCTCATAAGCCTCTCTCTTACTAATTAAACCTAAATATCATAAATTTTTGGTTTTTTCTTCTTCATAATCAGCCCATTACTCTCTCATAATCTCTTTCAATACCCAATGTCAAAGGACACTCAAATCAAGAAGTTCTCGGGAGAGGGCTTCCACACTTGGCAAGTCCTTGTCAAGTACAAGATGATGTCCAAAGGCTTTTGGTCATTCATCTCCGGCACCAAGGTTATTGATCGAGCAAAGGCTGAAGATGTTGAAGATGATGAGAGGGCACAAGCCATCATCATGCTATGTGAGATCCCTATTCCCACCGAGCAACGGATTCGGGGTACTAGCAGCGGAAGTAGTACTTCTCGCGCGGGACAGGGGTCCCACACTCGGGGCCTCACCCACGGATATCCGGACAAGAGACTAATCCGACGGTTGTTCCAAAAATCGAACCCGGGAAAACTTCCTTTACCCGGAAAGCACGGGCGATTCCACCAGGATAACTTTTTACTCTAACGTAGTCAAGACCATTACTGATCAAGCTGATCCAATTGCATCTACAAGATACTTAATCGGATCAAGGAAGAAACTTGCACTTGGATAATTGGGATCAACGCTTTTTTTTCCATTCAAGAGGCACAGCCATTGATTCCTATCCATAGAACAATTACTATCCGGGATTTACTTCATCTATCGTAATAACAGAAATTAAGTCTCGATTTACGGATCCATCAGTCCAGCCTAACCCCATCCGATCCCATGGATTAGCCAACTGCCCAACCACTGTAGTGATGGGATCCAATTTGGAATTTGGTTAGGTTTTGTCCCGGGTACCAAGGAAAAGAGTTCTAAGGCCCCCTCATGCAAACATAAAATTAGGCACACCACTTACACACCCAATATGAAATTGCCTTTTTCTTAGCATCAGCTAACTTTAAAACAATCCTTTAATGAAACCATAGTACCACTGATCACAGTCTTCCAAATTATCCGGTTGATTCTCAAATTTCCCATCATTCCTTCAATCAGAGTATCTATGGCATCATTGGCAACTAGAACGCTCACCACCTGTCCACTCAGGGGCCTTTTCAATAGTTCCTAGCCCATAATACTCGGCAATATAATCACTTATAAAAATCAAGATGGACTCTCGTTGAAGATCAGCAAGATCAACCAACAGATCCATATAAAGAGCCATGGACTCATCCATTGAAGACCAGCAAGGTCAATCAACCAGATCCATGCCCGGTTTCACAAAACAACTCTTACTCCTCCTTGTTCCAATATCTTCCACGACGCACGTGTGGGTATCTTCGATGACCTAGAGCCCGAGCACCGTATGGTCAACACCCTCTAGGATCCTTCGCAGGTGACCTAGCGCTTCACTCATAGGCCGCTTCCTTGGTCCCTCATCCACCGTACCGGAAGCTCACCATTTAAATCGAACCGAGGCTGGTTCGGTCGACCTTGCTACGCGAGACGTCCTCCATTGACTCTCCGTCAGCAGTTGTAACTTTATCAGTTAGGTCTTCATGACCTTAATCCACAAGACGGTCAAAATGCTTCCCCAGCATTCTTGATATAAAACAGTCATTTACAAACAGTCACAAAATACAGTTTCCAAATCGAACTCTCGTCTTTCCACATTATCCCTCCTTAGTCCACATTACTTATTCCACATTCCATTCAATGTGTACTCATTCTCATATATTCCTCATATCGACGACACATTAATTCACATACACATTCACATTCACATCCATACATCCACATCTACATGCATACATCCATTTTCACATCCTCATTTATATATCCACATCCCATATCCACATTCATACATACACATCCATATCCACATCCATACATCCACATCCATATCCACATTCACATTCATACATCCACATACACATTCTCATTCACATCTATACATCCACATCTACATCCACATCCGTATCTACATCCATATATCCACATCCACATTCACATTCACATCCATATATCCACATCTACATGCATACATCCATTATCATGTCCTCATTCATATATCCACATCCACATACATACATACATCCACATCCGTATCTACATCCATACATCCACATCCACATCCACATCCACATTCACATTCACATCCATATATCCACATCCACATCCACATTCACATTCATACATCCACATCCACATTCTCATTCACATCGATACATCCATATCTACATCCACATACATACATACATCCACATCCGTATCTACATCCATACATCCACATCCACATCCACATCCACATCCACATTCACATTCACATCCATATATCCACATCTACATGCATACATCCATTATCACGTCCTCATTCATATATCCACATCCACATACATACATACATCCACATCCGTATCTACATCCATACATCCACATCCACATCCACATCCACATTCACATGCACATCCATATATCCACATCTACATCCACATTCACATCTACGCATATACATCTTCATGGATACATCTATTTTCACATTCATACATCCACACTCCCATCTCCACATTCACACATCCACATACATACATCCATTTCCACATTCCCATTCATATAACCCCATATGCCTTCACATCTAATCTTTTACATCACATCCATTCTTGCCCTATCACAACCCATATACATCTTATCCTATCACATACACTTCTTACCTCATCTCATACACATCTTATCACATCTTAATTCATCTTATCACCTCTTATCACATCTTATACACCTCTTATCACGTCCTATCACATCTCATATCTATTTATAGAATACAAGAGAACTCTTATATTTGATATAAGATTTCTTTACACATTTATTTATGCATAAATTTCATTTAAGGAGATTAATACTTTCGAAGTAAAAATCAATCTTTTATGCATCTTCCTATGCATAAATTCATTTTAAATGAAAATGACACTTTTGAATTAAAATTCAATCTTTTATGCATCTCCTATGCATAAATTCAATTTAGATGAGAATGACACTTTTGAATCAATCTTTTATGCATCTTCCTATGCATAAATTCAATTTGGTAGGAATTACACTTTTAGAATAAAAGAATTTCTCTTATGCATCTAAGTTATGCATAAAATCCATTTATGATGAAAATCACACTTTTAGTATAAAAAGAATATCTTTTATGCATACTTCTATGCATGAAATCCAAATATGATAAAAGTAACACTTTTATAATAAAATAATCAACTCTTATGCATACTTCTATGCATGAAATTCAATTGTGATAAAAGTAACACTTTTATAATAAAATAATCAACTTTTATGCATACCTCTATGCATGAAATCCAAATATGATAAGAGTAACACTTTTATAATAAAATAATCAACTTTTATGCATACCTCTATGCATGAAATCCAAATGTGATAAAAGTAACACTTTTATAATAAAATAATCAACTCTTATGCATACTTCTATGCATGAAATTCAATTGTGATAAAAGTAACACTTTTATAATAAAATAATCATCTTTTGTGCATACATCTATGCATGAAATTCAATTATGCTAAAAGTAACACTTTTGTAATAAAATAATCATCTTTTATGCATACCTCTATGCATGAAATTCAATTATGCTAAAAGTAACACTTTTATAATAAAATAATAATCTTTTATGCATACCTCTATGTATGAAATTCAATTGAGCTAAAAGTAACACTTTTGTAATAAAATAATCATCTTTTATGCATACATCTGTTGCATGACGAATGAAGATCAATACAAGGATGCAACAAAAAAGACACTTAGGGTTCTTGAAAAGAATCCCAAGTTGTAGATGAATGTGGGAGAGGGCTTGACAATAATCCCACATGGGAACTTTTGGGAGTTCTAGAATTTTTGTATAAAAGGTGGCCCTTTTGAGAGCTAGAGTACTCTTTGGTCATTTGGTTGAGAGGCTCATAGAGAGAGCTTGCTCCATAGCTCCTTCTCATGTGCTCTCCCAAAGCTCTCCATTTCCATTCATGCTTCAGTCTTGTACTCTCTATTCTCTACATTTTCAATGATATGAGGTTTTGGTCTACACACTTGCTAATCTAGATTTCTTAATGATGTTTTGATTTGTGAGTTGTGCATGTGATGAAACTTGTGCATGAATTGATGTGTAGTTGAGGCTTGTGTGATAGCTCTTTGCATGTTAGGTTCTTTGCATAAGTTGTATCTTTGTGCTTAAGTGTAGCCTAATCTTGATGCTTTGATTATGTTAGATTGATGTGTTGATTGTGTTAGATTGATTGCTTGAGTGTTGAGAAGGATTGAGTAGGACTAAAAGTCATTAGTATGTGGTTAACTCATCTTCTCCCATTCGGGATAGCCTCTATGCGCTAACCGGGTTGCATTCACGGATTGACAAGTGTGTGGGTTGGAGTGTAGCCTCCGCTATGCTATGATGTCCCAAACAACATCTATGCATGAAAATCAATTATGCTAATAGTAACACTTTTACATTAATATAATAATCAATTTCTCTATGATTACAATGAATATCTTTCAATTAATCTAGGATGATAATTCCTAGAATATGGTAGGAAGTCCTCTTTTCATGCTTTGAATGAAATTATTTTATGCGTAATTTTTATAAAAATTTTGCCATAGCTCCGCTGCTATGACTAATAAATCTCAATTTTTCTAAGAGATAAAGCTTATCATTAAGGAAATAATTAGAATGGTCTCTAATTGGATCATCAATCCATAATGGATTGAATCATCAATATACATAAACTAAAAGCATAGAAAAAAGCCATTAATTTGGCCTCAATCATAGCTTAATCTTGGATTAAGGAAAAGCTTTATGAAAAGCTTCATTTGGATTGAGAATGGGTCATGAGTATGACCATTTCTTGAGTGAGAGAGAGAAATTACATAAAAACCATTAGAATTAAGCATAAATAAAAATTTATGTAATTCTTAACTATCATTAATCAATTAACTTCAATAGCATTCATCAAATTATGTAACTCTTCACTAACATTCATCAATTAACTTCAATAGCATTCAAAAACCATTCCAATTAAGCTTCTCAAGCTTGAGAGGGGTTGAGAAGAGAGAAACATTGAGGAATTATAGAAAAGATCAAAATTTACCATTTACCTTACAATTTGCTTGATGCTTTGTTCACGGTAGAGGCCCCCAACCAATCAATTGGTTAAGTATGTTGATGGAGCCACTAATGGGGATTGAAGAAAGAGGGAATCTCCAAAAACTAGTGAATTATTAATGAATTAACAGTTCTTGGCTTAGGTGGAGTAGAGTAACGATGCATAAACACTATATATTTTTCAACAAGGGGGAGGCTCCTATTTATAGGAAAAATTGAGCTCCTAACCAAACAAACTGATTCTAGAATTTTTCAAATCAGTTTGGTCAATTTTTGACCATTTTTAGGTCAGTTAAGCTAACTTTTTGGAACTAGTCTTGAATGAGGAGAGAGGAGAGATGAAATATCTCAATTTTTATGAGTTTAAAACTCATTCAAGCATGTGAAATATGCACCTCCTTTAAAGAACTCCCCTTCCTTACATATGTGTCAAAATGGAATCATTATACCCAAAATATCTCATATTTTTAATATTGCTCATAGTTTTTTACTAATAAACCTTGTACATTTTCAACTCTTCATCTTATGTGAAATATGCACCTCCTTTAAAGAACTCCCCTTCCTTACATATGTGTCAAAATGGAATCATTATACCCAAAATATCTCATATTTTTAATATTGCTCGTAGTTTTTTACTAATAAACCTTGTACATTTTCAACTCTTCATCTTATGTGAAATATGCACCTCCTTTCAAGAACTCCCCTTCCTTACATATGTGTCAAAATGGAATCATTATACCCAAAATATCTCATATTTTTAATATTGCTCATAGTTTTTTTACTAATAAACCTTATACATTTTCAACTCTTCATCTTATGTGAGCATTTACTCATTTTTGGATACCCAAAATATCTCATATTTTTAATATTGCTCATAGTTTGTTACTAATAAACCTTGTACATTTTCAACTCTTCATCTTATGTGAGCATTTACTCATTTTTGGGTATCTTCTTTTACAAAATTGGATTTATCTCCTCCCTACACATGGATTGATGCTATTGGCCCATAGGAACCTTAATTGAACCATAATCCAAAAATTTCTGAAAATCTAGACCCTTAGACTAAGGTCCTTCATACTCATTTCCAATTAATTCCAATCGCACATTGGAAAGTTCTTTTTGAATTTCTGTTTCAGGGAAACTTATTTTAATAAGATGAGATAATTTTCTATCCAAAAATATTAAAAATCTGAATATTCTCTCTCTAGAATATTTTCTCTCTCTAGGTTAAAACAGTTAGAAACAAGTCTTTTATATTTCTGAAGAGGGATTGATTACAGGGGAAGATGCTGGACATTTTGAGAGGCTGGGGAGGAATCTTACATTCTCTCCCACTTGAAAAACGCGAGATGTCCTCATCTCGAAAAGTGGGGGTAATTTCGCAAGATGCACAAGTATGAGACTGAGAGAAAATTTTTAATTAAGATTAACCACCAAATAAAAAAGTCTCAAGGAGAGTAAGGGTCAAGACAAGAACAAGATTTAAACTTTATTCATTCTTGAAACATATACAGTAAAGATAGAAGAACTCTTTACACTTCCATAAGTCCGTCCATCATATGATCACAAAAGCAACACTCACAAGCTGCGCATGTACAATAAAGATAGAAGAACTCTTTACACTTCCATAAGTCCGTCCATCATATGATCACAAAAGCAACACTCACAAGCTGCGCATGTATAAGGTAACTCATCTATAGGAATAATTCTGTTGGTTATTGCCGCACCTATCTCAGTGGTATGAGGTGATCTAACAAAAGGACCTTTGAGAGGCAAACCAAAAACGGGGTAAAGGCATATCTTCTGATGAGGAAGAAAACACGCCAGTAAGAAGACCCGCTCAGAAAGCCCAAGATGTCTTGATCTCATGACGCAGTAGTATCGGGGACCCAAACCCAAGGCTTCAATAACCATGGCCAAGCGGACATTGTTACGAAAGTGCTGCTGACCCCAGGGTGTTACCCTAGTTATGTCTTGATAGGTCCGCCATTTGGTCTGAGCTACAGACGTTCCCAAGTGAGGAAATAGTGAGCGCTCATACTGTTCTATAAAATCTTTCTTCACAGACTCACTTGCGTCTTGAAGGTGAGAAATCATCATGGATAAAACTAATTCCTGTTGCCAAGCCATGAAGAAGAAGGGAGATCGATGGAAGTAAGATTACTGTGAGCGACAGGTAAAAGTTACGACTTACTATAAAGGAAGGAACTAGCGTAACTTAGAAGCCAACGGTATCTTGCCACCACTGAAGTTTTACCGTCTTTCCATGATTTGGGTTTGGCACATATTTCTATGAAATACATTAAGAACTTTGAGATAAGGAGGTAAAAGAAGCTTGTAGGCTAAGTCACCTACTTTCATTGAATTCAGATATAAGGCTCACAATATCTGGGAGATAACTTCTTATACTCCCCAAGAGATAAAGAACTTCTTTTGGGCCGTACTCGAATGAAAACCAAAACCTTGGTATCGAAAACACCGATTTTCACTTCTGAACTCATTGTTCTGAATCCTTAAAACAGCGTGACTCTTGAGAAGTATTCTAGGGAGAGGGTCTTCCTTTTTTAAACAGAATCTTTCTTTTATTTTAGAGAGGGAATAATTATAAGATCAAAAAGGAAGATTCTTACTCCTGTATACCTCGAAGGTTGGGAAAATAATTAGAATGGTCTCTAATTGGATCATCAATCCATAATGGATTGAATCATCAATATACATAAACTAAAAGCATAGAAAAAAGCCATTAATTTGGCCTCAATCATAGCTTAATCTTGGATTAAGGAAAAGCTTTATGAAAAGCTTCATTTGGATTGAGAATGGGTCATGAGTATGACCATTTCTTGAGTGAGAGAGAGAAATTACATAAAAACCATTAGAATTAAGCATAAATAAAAATTTATGTAATTCTTAACTATCATTAATCAATTAACTTCAATAGCATTCATCAAATTATGTAACTCTTCACTAACATTCATCAATTAACTTCAATAGCATTCAAAAACCATTCCAATTAAGCTTCTCAAGCTTGAGAGGGGTTGAGAAGAGAGAAACATTGAGGAATTATAGAAAAGATCAAAATTTACCATTTACCTTACAATTTGCTTGATTCTTTGTTCACGGTAGAGGCCCCCAACCAATCAATTGGTTAAGTATGTTGATGGAGCCACTAATGGGGATTGAAGAAAGAGGGAATCTCCAAAAACTAGTGAATTATTAATGAATTCACAGTTCTTGGCTTAGGTGGAGTAGAGTAACGATGCATAAACACTATATATTTTTCAACAAGGGGGAGGCTTCTATTTATAGGAAAAATTGAGCTCCTAACCAAACAAACTGATTCTAGAATTTTCCAAATCAGTTTGGTCAATTTTTGACCATTTTTAAGTCAGTTAAGCTAACTTTTTGGAACTAGTCTTGAATGAGGAGAGAGGAGAGATGAAATATCTCAATTTTTATGAGTTTAAAACTCATTCAAGCATGTGAAATATGCACCTCCTTTAAAGAACTCCCCTTCCTTACATATGTGTCAAAATGGAATCATTATACCCAAAATATCTCATATTTTTAATATTGCTCATAGTTTTTTATTAATAAACCTTGTACATTTTCAACTCTTCATCTTATGTGAAATATGCACCTCCTTTAAAGAACTCCCCTTCCTTACATATGTGTCAAAATGGAATCATTATACCCAAAATATCTCATATTTTTAATATTGCTCGTAGTTTTTTACTATTAAACCTTGTACATTTTCAACTCTTCATCTTATGTGAAATATGCACCTCCTTTAAAGAACTCCCCTTCCTTACATATGTGTCAAAATGAAATCATTATACCCAAAATATCTCATATTTTTAATATTGCTCATAGTTTGTTACTAATAAACCTTGTACATTTTCAACTCTTCATCTTATGTGAGCATTTACTCATTTTTGGATACCCAAAATATCTCATATTTTTAATATTGCTCATAGTTTTTTACTAATAAACCTTGTACATTTCCAACTCTTCATCTTATGTGAGCATTTACTCATTTTTGGGTATCTTCTTTTATAAAATTGGATTTATCTCCTCCCTACACATGGATTGATGCTATTGGCCCATAGGAACCTTAATTGGACCATAATCCAAAAATTTCTGAAAATTTAGACCCTTAGACTAAGGTCCTTCATACTCATTTCCAATTAATTCCAATTGCACATTGGAAAGTTCTTTTTGAATTTCTGTTTCAGGGGAACTTATTTTAATAAGATGAGATAATTTTCTATCCAAAAATATTAAAAATTTGAATATTCTCTCTCTAGAATATTTTCTCTCTCTAGGTTAAAACAGTTAGAAACAAGTCTTTTATATTTCTGAAGAGGGATTGATTACAGGGGAAGATGCTGGACATTTTGAGAGGCTGGGGAGGAATCTTACATGCTACATCTTGATGAGGCACTCATCCACCATGTGGACTAGCTTCCGACTGCAAAGGAGAAAAGGGATGAGCTTGATAAGCTCTATGGAGCTCGTGGAGTCCACTCAGCCCAACGACGATGCCACCCACCAATTTTGCCGCCAAACTTGGGTGGTGCGAGTACAGGGTTTCTTGCCCGAGTTTGCTGCCTCTCTGCCCTCGCCGTGCAAAGAAGGGTTTCTTGAGCAGAACAAAGATTTAGCAGAGAGCCCTCTGCACACATAACTTTGCCCATGGGTGGTCCTCTTTTTGTGGCGATGGCCTTAGCTTTGGAGCTGACTTTGGTGGAAGAGGAGGCAAAGGGCTTCGTAGCTTCCACGAGGCCGTGCGCATAGCACCACATGATGAACATGATGCTGCATGCGTTCTCTTGGGTTGTGTAAGGGTTGATGTGGCCGCGATGATGAAGAAAAAATTGATGACTATGGACGCGAGGCCGTTTTTATGTGTGAGTGTGATAAACGGTGATGTGGCCTTATGTCACTGCCCCAGGGAGGGTACCTGATGTGTGAAACAAGATAAGCCTATAAAAGCCAGTGTACTCTTTGAGGCTCATATAATAGCAGTACAGGTGATTGCCTACACCATGTAGTAGAGTATGGAAGTGTGATGTGTGTCTTTTCCCCCATACATGTCCACAAGATACTTGTAGTAGAGAGAGCTTAGCTTATTCCAAGCCTCAAGGAAGTACGACTCTTTTTGAGGGTGGTCCAGATGCTTAGTGCTGCCAACCGCACACATGTCGTGGGAAAGGTCCCATAATAGGTTGGCATGGCTGGCTAATCATTTTTTTCCCATACACTCGTCGAAATTGTTTGTTGTAAACTTGAGCTTGGCTTGACACCATATTGGAGGAGATACTTGTGTGTGTGTGTGTGTGTGTGTGTGTGTTGTAAACTTGAGCTTGGATTGCCACCATATTGGAGGAGATACTTGTGTGTGTGTGTGTGTGTGTGTGTGTGTGTGTGTGTGTGTTTACGTAAGTCTTCCATTGGAGGAGATACTTGTGTGTGTGTGTGTGTTTGCGTAAGTCTTCCATTGCCATTCTCTCTTTAGACTCTGTTGGTCTACAATTGCTTAAACCCTAGCAAGTTCCCGCCATTCCATCTGTGTGTGTTGATTGTTTGGCTAGGGAGGCAGCCCGTAGAGTCAAGAGAGCACATCCGGGTTTGAAGAAAGTTTGATTTTGTGTTAGTTTGTCCCAAGGTTCTTGTGAACATTTATTTTGCAGCATCCCATGAATGTTGCCTGCATGACTAGGGTGGAACCAAGGGAACATGTAAGGGTTTGGGGAAAGTCTCTTTTACTACTCGGTACCATTTGTTTCTCTTTACAGGTGTGAAGGATCAGATGATGGTTGCCCCTTGACCCGTATGTTGATAGAGTAGATGGCTGTTAAGGCCCGCACACAAGTCCAGCAGATGTTGGCTTTCAGTCAAGAGGTTGGTGCCTTGCACGGCGGGAAATTTGGACCCACGGAGCTCGAACTCTGCATCCATTGTTGCCCACCAATCCAAGCAGGAAGGCCACCACCACAAGCAAGAGGTGGACCAGCCTAAGCATGGTGAGCAACATTTGGAAGGTTGCTTTTGGTGGTTTTGGGAATGCTCGGGCTGGCATAAGCCCCAGCATGGGAGTCATCATTCGGATGGGTGATTCGGATGTATTCCGAATCACCCATGATGTATTTCGTGGACGGTCTTCATCATGGGATCCCTCCTTACCATGTTCCTTCTCTCTTGTATCATCACTTATATGTCACGGAGGGTCTGTAGGGATCCCAACCTCCTCTCACATGCAGCATGAGGAGTGGCCCCCCAAGTTCAATGGAAAGATGGATGTTGAGGCAGTTACAAATTGGGTCAAGGAGATGCCTGTCAATCTTTCAACTGCGGGCAGAGTTCAGATGTAATAATCATGAGATATTCAGCCTTACATAGCAATTGAGCAGCCAAAGCAAGGGCCAAGCATGCATTTGAAGGAAAAATCTATAGGAGATTGTGGACATCACATTTGTCATCAACTTGGCTGCATTTGTCGTTTGTTGATCATTTTGTATAATGATGAGGGAGTCGTCGTACATTGTTTTGTTTGTTTATTGAACTTGATTTCTTGGGGATGCACATTTGATTGGAGTAGATACCTATGTGTCTGTTTGTGTTTGCATAAGCCTTCCACTCTGATTCTCTATCTGTTAACACTCTCACTACAGTACTACATCTACAGTTGCTATTATAGCGTAGGATTCGCTAGAATATGTTTTTCTTTCTTAGCATTCTCTCGATGTGGTGATTGTTTGGATTAGGAAGCAGCATTTGGACTTATCCGAATTCGGGGAAGTTAGATTTGTGTTAGTTTGACCCAAGGTTCTTGCAAAATTTTTGTTTCCAGCATTCCATGTGGTGGACACGATTGTGGATGGTCAGAATCTTTGCTCATTCATCCATTTGAGCAGATTCTGCAGCTTCTAGATCTTGAGAGGAATTGGTCAGGGGTGTTCTCAATGAGAGGTTTATCTAGAGATTTTAGAGGAGGATTCTCATCAATGGCAGGTGCTTCCTCGGGAGGTGTTTGATTGGGGATCTCATGTGAAGATGCATTTACAAGTTCTTGTGTTTGAGGGAAGGATGTATAGTATTAAGGCATTAAAACTCCTCCAAAAGGCATCCAAAACTTTCAAATTTTGGGGGACGCCTGGGTGATAAAGTTGCACAATGCAGAAGCAAAACACATAGGAGGGAGGGAGAGAGGAAGAGACATCAGACAATGAACATCTTTAATAATAAGAGGCTTTACAATGGCAATACTAGCTAGCAGATGGTGTAGAGCAAGTGTGCCTATGAATAGGTTCAATGATTGACAAATGAGAAGGGAAGAGGACTTCATATAGGGAGGCTTGTGGGCTGGCTGATTGACCCCATGTAGCTAGCCGCAGATAGCAGCAGGTTGGCATAAATGTGAAAATACACGGGTCCAATAACAGATCTAGATCCCACATCACAATGAGATGCACAATATTCTAACACCCCCTCTATAGCTCATAGTGTGCAAAAGTCTGAAGGAGATAAGCTGATGAGGATGCAACCAACGGACACTCCACAGTACTGCAGATACCGGACAGCCTGACTCTTCAAAACAAAATGTCACCTTGGATAGCAAAGAAATCTACTTGCATTATAAACACCCCCAAGCTTGGAGGATGCAGTTGTTAATCGCCCGATAGAAGCTACGGACTAGTGCGGCTTGAAAAACTAGCCAACGAACATAGGCCGATAGTAGACGACAGTGCACATGCGACAACGCACATGCACTCACAAATCTGGTCCCTGAAGATGTCTATAGGAAACTGAAAACCACATGAACGGCCCCCAAAACATGGCCGAAATCAAAATCAAACCGCAAAACTTCAGTACAAAGTACTCCACACTTCACGGTCCTCTTTCTTCTCGTAGAAGGGCTCCTTGAACCAATTTAAGAAAACAGGCGACTTGGCATAAAGGGTAGGCAATATACTGGCAGCAAACGAGGGAGATAAACGTATGCTCTAATACCAAATGTTGAAAACAGGGTTGCAGGAATGTGCGCGCACGCACGCACGCACACACACACACACATAATGGAGAAGCTCAAGGGAGCACACAATAAGATGATAGATTGATAATGAATGTGTGCTATACAAACGTGATAAGTATACCCCAAGATGGGTGTATACTAGCACAGGGAAAAAAAACCTCCTAAAGAGGGAAAAAGTACCCCGATTGGTCCTAGTGTGTTCACACACATTATTATCATATATGGCTACTTTTTTAGCCTTCCCTGATAAATTTAGCCTCATATCAGAGTATACACTAGTGTTCATGGACATTTGGACTACCTACACGCCAAATTTGTTCCCAATCGGACATAGGTTGTTCACTGCCTATTTTTAGCCTTCCCTATTAAATTTAGCTTTAATTCTTAAAAAAGTGAGACTTAAGGATCCACATCATTGACATTTTGATATGAGAATTACTCTTGTTTATTATGAATTATATTTCTTATTTTATATTGGGGATGCTTGTGTGTGTCGTGCCTCTTGTACATGTAATTTGATTTCTATGGTTGCCTATTTTATCCTCAAAAAAGTGGGACTTAAGGATCCACACAGAGATTGACATTCTGATATGAGAATTAATTTTGTTTACTGGGAGTTATATTTCTTATTTTATATCGGGGACGCTCGTGTGTGTCATGCCTGGTACGTGTAATTTGATTTTTATGGTTGCTTATATCTCATGATGACATTGCAATTAATCGATGTGTTCAATTAATTGTTTAACTAACATGGATTTTGTCTATGAGTATAGGTACTTAGATATGCAAGGGTGCCGATTTAGGTGTCGCATGGCATACGATGTGCGAGGGTACCGATTGAGGTATCACACTATAGAAGGGTATCGAGATTAAGGTGTCATATGGATGGTGGATTGAGTGGTGGCGTGTAGATGGAGATCATTTTGTTAAATCATGTATTAGAATTTCATAAATTATTTATAGCTTTTCATGTAGCTAGGTTATTTTACGTGCAAGTGTGCACAAGGTTATTTCATGTGTAAAGGCCCATGGGTATTTATATTTGGGCAAAGGTTTTGATATGTATAAACCTTCAGAACCTTGATATGGTTATTAAAATATAAAGAAAAGTCCAAAATATGGGAAAAGAAAGCCCAAAATTGTACGCACCACTATTATTAGCTCCTTGGGCTATTTTTATGAAATAGAATTCTCTAAATACTCAAGTTGTGGAAGTGGGAGCTACACGCTTGATTGAGGGGAAAATTTCACCCAGCATTGGTCTCTTGTGTGTTACCTTCTACTCTATTAAATCTTGTTGCACATTTATTTCATGCATACTTTAGTCAATCTGTATTTAATTGAATGGTCATGTTCTTTGTATTATTTGAGTTTTGTATTATTCTTCATCAAGTATTTAAAGATCCTATAACACATTCTCAACATCCAACTTGTCAAATTTGGTGCATTTGGGCAAGTTACGAGGATCGACGGTTAGAGGCCTTTTTCGGTCTCTTTTGACCTTAAAAGCAAAAGTAAATCTAAGTCTACAACTCTGAAGCCATTAGGAGAAGAGTGTTCTTGGTTTGGCTATAACTTATAGACTATTGATCAGAACCAACCAAGGTTTTGCATAGAGGTGGTCCATACCACATAGGACCCTCTGTAGACAACTTACATTCTGGATGAGTGTTCAAAAACTAGCCAGGTTTCCATACCTGCTTTCAATTCCTCTGCCGCCTTGGACCCATATCAAATTCTAAGCATACACATGTGTTCACGACACCTTAAAGCACCTACACACCAAATTTGGTCCTAATCTGACATAGTTGGGTTACTATTTACTTTTAGCATTTCTTGCTAAAATTAGTAGATATTCATGAAAAAGTTGGGTTGAAGCATCTACAATGTGCATGGCACTCCAAAAAGCCCACCTATCAAGTTTGAGTTAAAAGCCTTTTGTAGCTTCTTTTTGGGAAAAAAGACCAAAAAAATTTCTAAGTCTAGAATTGAGAAAAACCTTAGAGAATGTTAGAAATGCACCAAAATATCATGTGACATTGGGGACATGAGCATATGGTTCATTAGGTTTATAGCCAACTTGGTGTGAACACTTCAAGTGTGAACTACCTCTTCGTTAGAGTTAAAAGATAGGGTTTGGTGCCTATAAAAGGGGATTGTACTTGGTGGTTCATTGATCTCAATCAGTATCCTCCTCAATGGGACAAATAGAAGGTAAAATTGGTATGGTGAGATATTGATATCTCGGTGCCAATAGTGTACTACATCATCGGGGAAAAACCACCTGAATTGTGCCTCTTGCCTCATGGTCCTAGGTGATACTATTGCTATTCTTTGACACGATGGTGGATAGAACACGCCCTTTGGGTTTCCACCTTCTACTAATGTAAGCTCACCTCATTTGCCTATTCTTTGACAATGGACATAACATCCCTTGGGTTTCCACATTCTACTCTGATGTAAGGAGTAGAAGCTCGTCCTCATGCGCCTATTATTTGACAATTGACATAACATCCTTTGGTTTTCCACCTTCTCCTTCGATGTAAGTAGGACAAGACTCCACTGGCAATAGTGCCTAATCAACTGGTCGTCTAACAAGCGAAGTTCAAGAAAGCTCTCATAAATATTTATTCTTACTATAACCACACAAATGCTAGTTAACAATCATGTTAGTTGCTTTTGTGGCTCACAACAATGAGTAGCATTCTACTTTGATCTATTATAACCCACATAGATCCCCAAATTCATTCTTATATAGAAGTTCTTGATGTGGAGGGAAGCAAGAAGAGGAAGAGATAATTGCAACACAGTAGATGTGAAGTCAGAATCCATTAGAGAAAATACACACACAAAATAGGATCAATGTAAGGAGAACATTCTAGATTGAAGAACAGGATGATGAGGTTGAACTGTAATGACATAGAATAACAAAGTCTTGATTTTAGTGGACAAAGGATGATAGACTTGGCTTACAGTTCTTGGGTATTTGGAGCCTCATGTGTGTGTGAACCTCCTCTTATAGCCATTTTATGTGTGAGTGTGAAAGTAGTGATGTCATATGTTTAGCAATGTGTCATTGTCCCAATGTATGTGATGTGTCAAAGATAAAGCTTTTAAGCCTATAAAAGGCATTTTACTCTTTAAAGCTCATATAACATCAATCAATAGAAGATATTATTAAGTCGTGCAATAGTTCTCTCTTAAGTATACTCTCTCTCTCTCTCTCTCTCTCTTTGCACTACCACACAACATAAATATCTTTCATCCTCCATTGCTGCTTGCCCCTAATCTCTCCTACATGGTATCAAAACTAGGCTTTCAAATCGTTATGCTTACTGTGATTGCCGAGAGGTTATTGCCCCGCTAATTTAAAACTGGGAGCCACTAGGAGTTGGCTGCCCAGAGCTATCTCGTGGGCTGCCACCAATTTTGGACGGTACTAGTGTAGAGTGCCCCACCTCCACTCAGCCCAACGGCACCGTCGCTTGCCAATTTCATTTCCAAACTTGGATCATGAAAGTGTTGAGACATATGCCGCCTTCGCCCAGTTCATCACCATGTCATCGCACCATGCTTCTTTGCCCTCTTTGCCGTGTCATCACTTCTTTGCCCAGTTTGCTACTTCTCCGCCCTGAGCACAAAGAGTTAGCAGAGAGCCCTCTGCACGTAACTTTGCCCACGGTTAGGAATATTTTTGGTGATGGTCTTAGCTATGGAGTTGACTTTGAAAGGGGAGGCGAAGGGCTTCGTAGTTCCGTGAGGCCATTCACCGGCACCACATGCATGTGTTCTTTATTGATGGACACGTGATGTGAAGAAAAATATGATGACTCCACACGAGAGACCGTGCACAAGCGTCGCATGATGAACATGAGTTCTCTGGTGTAAGAGTTGATGGCCACAATGATGGACGATTGCGGGCAAGTTGCAAGAGTTTATGTCTAGATCTGGTGGGTGATATTGAAGATGAAGATGAAGACTTTGGCATGCACTGGTATAGGTGAAAGCTGGGGCTTTGATGTGAGAATCTTTACCTTGACACAACCCTTAAAGGTTTCATCTTAGGGTTTTTTGAAAGTGTGACTAGATTTGTGCCCACATCTAGAGCTGTTGTAGAAGCCAAGCTCGCCATGAGCCAATTCAAAGAGAACAGCTTTGAGTCTCAGGATATTCAATGTGCTATCTGCAAGGAAGATTTCTTGGCCCATTAGCTATAGCAAGTCTCCCTCATTGAGGAAGACTATGATTAGGCATTCTAGTTGTTTACGTGTGTGTTTTGTGAGTTCTCTGTGCAGGGAGTCTCCGCAAAATCTGATTGTTGTGTTTTTCCTTTATATGTTTGTACTACCTTCACTTATAAAAGGCCCCGTGTTATCTTTCATCCCATATAGATCCCCAAATTCATTCTTATATAGGGAAGCAAGAAGAGGGAGAACAAATTGTAACCCCGTAGACATGAAGTTAGAATCCACCACAAGAAGCTACACACACACACACACAAAAATAGGGTCAATGTGAGGAGCACATTGTAGATTTAAAAATAGGATGAGCTTAAGCTACTCTTGGCTACTAATGTAGTAACATATAATAACAAAGTCTTGATTTAAGATGAGGTATTCGAAGCCTCGTGTGTCTGAAATAGCCCTTAGATGTCTTAGTGTGTTGTTGTGTGTGAACAACCTCTCATAGTCGTTTTATGTGTGAGCGTGGTAAGTAGTGATGTCATATGCTTAGCCATGTGTGATTGCCCCAATGTATGTGATGCGTCAAAGATAAAGTTTTTAAGCCTATAGAAGGCACTGTACTCTTTGAAGCTCATATAACATCATCAATAGAAGATATTATTGAGCCGTGCTATAACTCTCTCTCTCTCTCCATGTGTATCTCTGCACTACCACACAACATGGATATCTTTCATTCTCCATATACAAAATGCTCAACAAACTGACAAATGCAGCCAAGTTGATGACAAATGTGATGTCCACAATCTCCTATAGATTTTTCCTTCAAATGCATGGTTGGCCCTTGCTTTGCTGTTGGATTGCTATGTAAGGCTCCGAAGCACTGGGAGACCATTTTGTGTCCTACTTTGAAGCTAACATTAAGTCCTCGCCTTGTAAGCACAGAAGCTTGTAAATGCATCTCCACAGAAGACACCTAATCAAGCACCTCCCGAGGAAGCACCTGCCATTAATGAGAATCCTCCTCTAGAAGCCCCAATTAAAACCTGTCATTGAGAACACCCCGAGAAATTCATTTACAGAAGTTGCAAAAAAAAACATCCACTAGTGCATCTGCTCATATGGATGAATGAATCATAAAAGTAGACAACACTCCTTAGTACTGTTGAGTCAAACCTGTATCCACAAGTAACTCCTCAGCACCCTATGCTCGGACCATTATCCACCAACTCCACGGAAATATCCATGTACACCCAACCAGAATCTCTGGGTAATGTCAAAGGAGGCGAATCCGAGACATGAGAAAAACAGAGGAGGAGCTTTCCCATCGGAAACATGCCACATGCCCAAGACATGCAACGGCACTTCCAAACAAAACTTGGGAGAAAAACTCCTCCGCACATCCACCCAAGTCCACCAGCACACTTACATAATTACTCCTCCGTACATCCACCCAAGTCCACCATGGACTTTTTGCAATGCACTCGGGCATTGAAGAAATTGACAGCAGTGAAACCAAAGATCCTTCACCCAGCTCTTTAAGGCTCCGAAGACTCGTGTTAGTCCCCTGACTGAAAACTTCTTCCTTCCGTCGCCACAGCCTCGGGAAACCACTGGCCAGAAATACCCAGCTTTTCCATGCACTCAGCACAGTTGGGCACATGGTTTGTTCGATTAGTAAATTCAATCGATGGAAATCGTCCCCATTTACCATGGCATGATGCTGCAAATAATCCTGACCCACCATAACAAAGCAGCACCGTGAAAGTTGTCGGGATAAGACGACGATTATTACATCTGAACTGCCCGCAGTTGAAAGATTGACAGGCATCTCCTTGACCCAATTTGTAACTGCCTCAACATCCATCTTTCCATTGAACTTGGGGGCCCACTCCTCATGTTGCATGTGAGAGGAGGTTGGGATCCCTACAGACCCTCCGTGACATATAAGTGATGAAACAGGAGAGAAGGAACATGGTAAGGAGGGATCCCACGACGAAGACCGTCCACGGAATACATCCGAATCACCCATCCGAATGACGACTCCCATGCTGGGGCTCATGCCAGCCCGAGCATTCCGAAAACCACCAAAAGCAACCTTCCAAATGTTGCTCACCATGCTTAGGCTGGTCCACCTCTTGCTTGTGGTGGCCTTTCTGCTTGGATTGGCGGGCAACAATGGATGCAGAGTTCGAGCTCCGTGGGTCCAAATTTCCCGCCCCGCAAGGCACCAACCTCTTGACGGAAAGCCAACATCTGCTCGACTTGCGTGCGGGCCTTAACAGCCATCTACTCTGTCAACATATGGGTCAAGGGGCAACCATCATCTGATCCTTCACACCTGTAAAGAGAAACAAATGGTACCGAGTAGTAAAAGAGACTTTCCCCAAACCCTTACATGTTCCCTTGGTTCCACCCTAGTCATGCAGGCAACATACATGGGATGCTGCAAAATAAATGTTCACAAGAACCTTGGGACAAACTAACACAAAATCGAACTTTCTTCAAACCCAGATGTGCTCTCTTGACTCTACGGGCTGCTTCCCTAGCCAAACAATCAACACACACAGATGGAATGGCGGGAACTTGCTAGGGTTTAAGCAATTGTAGACCAACAGAGTCTAAAGAGAGAATGGCAATGGAAGACTTACGCAAACACACACACACACACACAAGTATCTCCTCCAATATGGTGGCAAGCCAAGCTCAAGTTTACCACACACACACACACACAAGTATCTCCTCCAATATGGTGTCAAGCCAAGCTCAAGTTTACAACAAACAATTTCGACGAGTGTATGGGAAAAAAATGATCAACAAACAGAGAGATGCCCCATGCTCATGTCCTTTGATTCCCTCGCAATTTCGCCTTCAGCTGCAGGCTTGGCCCTTGCTCTGACTGCTGCTTCACTGTTGCGTCCCCCCATATGACAGTGTGCGCCATCCACCTCCTGATATTCAAATGAGGGGAGAGATCTCACAGCCAATGAAGTGTGGGGCTAACTAACTAAGCAAGAAGGAGAACCTGGGGGGGACCAGGGATGAATCTGCCATGTGTGGTTGTGGTGGAAACCGATGATCCAAAGCCTCCTCCTTTATCCTGTAAAAAGGAGAGCAAGAGAGGAATGTCAGGAAGCAAAATCAAGAGCAGCAATGGTTCAGAACAAACATGTGGGTGAGGTCCATGGAGTCCCCTGCGCAGTCCAGTGGTGCTAGCCGAGGTGGCTGTCCGTAACTGGCAGCAGGTAGGAAGTGTAAGATCACAGAACTCTGGACTAGAAAGGCAGAGGCTATTCATTCATGTCAAGTGCACACTGGCTCCTCCTGCTGACAGATCCCATGACGGATGGCTGGGGCTCATGTCGCCTTTTGCCTCAACAACAGCAGCTGCAGCATGGAAAGGGTGGGATCTGTCTCCTTCTCCGTCGTAGGGCTGGTCTGTCTCCTTCTCCGTCGTAGGGTATGCGAACACAGCCGGTAGCCAACCTGTTATGGGACCTTTCCCACGACACGCGCAGCACTAAGCGTCTGGACCACCCTCAAAAAGAGTCGAGGCTTGGAATAAGCTAAGCTCTCTCTACTACAAGTATCTTGTGGACATGCATGGGGGAAAAGACACACATCACACTTCCATACTCTACTACTACATGGTGTAGGCAATCACCTGTACTGCTGTTATATGAGCCTCAAAGAGGACACTGCCTTTTATAGGCTTATCTTCTTTCACACATCACGTACCCTCCCTGGGGCAGTGACACAAGGCCACATCACCGCTTATCACACTCACACATAAAAACGGCCTCGCGTCCACAGTCATCAATTTTTTCTTCATCATCGCGGCCATCAACCCCTACACAACACGAGAGAACGCATGCAG
>NC_141063.1:27107993-27137993 GCF_041138505.1 Cibotium barometz | reverse complement strand
ATATTGAAGAGGTGGTTATGATTCAAGTAGATATTGAAGAGGCTTATGATCATATTAGTTGGTCTTTTCTTTCACAACTTATGCAGGCTATGGGATTTGGACCTCACATGTCTTCTTTGATTTATACTATTAGCCAAGATACAGTGGCTAGGCTTATGGTTAATGGTGGAGTGATTGATCCCATTCATTTGACGAGATCGGTCAGGTATGGATGCCCACTTCGCCCTCTCTTGTTTGCAATTGTTACATATCTTATCTTGTATCGACTGGATAAGCTAGTGGAGGACGGTGAAGTTAAAGGGCTTACTCTTCCAAGCAGAGAGCAAATAGTCAGCCAGGAATTGGCAGATGATTCTTTCATGTTTCTTAAGGCTCAAAGAGATAATGTTCAGAAGGCTATGGCTGTTTATCATACTTTGGTCTTGCTTCAGGGTACATTAATATGTAAAAATTTGCTCTTATAAGCTTTACCAAGAGCAATTTGCTTGGTTTTAGATGAAATGGGTAGGTCATACAAAGGATATGCATCACACGCCACTTGGGTTATCCGATTGGAGTTAATGTTGATTCACAGGCTTTGTTGGCATGGATTTCTGCAAGGAAAAATGAAAATTTTGTGTATTGGAAATCTCAAGGTTGGCGTATGTATGTTTGGCTCAAAGTGACACAATCCATTATGGTTAGCATGATATCTTTTTTCTTGCCTTTCTTGCCATGTATGAGCAAAGCTTTGCATCAGATACAAAAGCCAATTAGATTTATGCTATGGAAAAGAGCAGGAAATAAGCCAGGACAGATGTGAATTTCTTGGGAACATGTTAGTACTCCAAAGAGGAGTGGAGGGGCAGCCCTATTAGATGTTAGATTACATATGGTCACTAGGAGATGGCCTTTACTGCAAGATATGTGTGTATTTCAAGAGCCATGGGTGGTAATGTGGCTAAGGCCCTCCTAGAGGAGGTCACACTTGTGCATGGTAATACCAGGATTGATGGTACATGATGGGATGTAGTGAATGGTTCCCGACAGGTTTGAGTGGTGGCTTCACCTCTCCTTTCTCATTTGATGATCTCATGGAAGGAGGTGTTAAATGGATTCCTTCAGATTTGCGGATGCAGTTGAATTCTATGGTAGGTGAGGTGTTGGCTACTTCACAACTTCTGGAGTGGCTTGACAAACTTGTTGAGTGGCCAAAATTCAATAGAATGGCTCGATTGGGACTAGTGAGAATCATGGATGTCTTGTTGCCACATAGAGGCCGCTTATTTTCTTTTCAAAAAATTCATCAATATTTTCGGGTTCCATGTGGATATGTACAATTATGGGAGAAGGTGAGGGCAGGCCTTACACCATTTGATGATATTCCTTAGTTGGAGGATCAACAACCTTGGTTAGATTGGGCATTTAGAAAGCCTCAGGACATTGTCAGCATATAACAAATCAAGTGTACCATATGATGGTGGAAGATAAGCGGGCACTGGATCACTAAGAAGGCTAATCGGGTATGGAATATCAGGCAAAGTAAGGCCTGGTGGAAGGAAGTAATCTTACAGGGCTGGTAGTCTAAGATTCCATATCAAGGGAAGGTGTTTCTATGGCGTATGCTAGTTAGAGGCCTACCATTAGAGGCCTACCATTAGAGGCCTCTAATGGTAGGCCTCTAATGGTAGGCCTCTAATGCTAGTTAGAGGCCTACCATTAGAGAACCAGTTGTTGCGAAAGCGACGGATTGCTTCTGGTATTTGTACTACATGCTTGGAAACATGCTCGCTTCTTTTCATTTCATGTCTGGTGGCAAACAAGGTGTGGGATTTCCTTTCTTGCGTAAGGATTTTGTTGACAAATAGGCTCGTAAAGATTAAAGACTTGATTTTTTGCACGATTCTGAATGGGTCGGATAACCCAAAACATTCAATTTTCTTTCCTTTTTATAAGTGGATAGGTTTGTGGCATATTTGGTTAACTAGGAATGACTTCATATTTGATGCAAATTTGATGCAAAAGTGGGTATTACAGCTCACATAGGTCATATAAAAGGGCTACTATTGTGGCAAGTCTCTTCCTTGCGGTTAGCTCATTTGGTGAATGACACGGTTATGATTAGATGAGGGTACTATTGTGGCAAGTCTCTTCCTTGCGGTTAGCTCATTTGGTGAATGACGCGGCTATGATTGGATGAGGGTACTCCGAGCTACACCTGTGGTTCGTATAGTAATTAGTGAGGGAAAGCTAGTACATCACATTGTGGCCATGTGGCCATTTGTAAAGTAATTCTAGTAATATATCTTCTAGTACGAGAGAGAGAGAGAGAGAGAGAGAGAGAGAGAGAGAGAGAGAGAGAGAACCTATAGTCAAGAGAGAGAGTTATTGCACGACTTAATAATATCTTCTATTGATTGATGTTATATGAGCTTCAAAGAGTATAGTGCCTTCTATAGGCTTAAAAGCTTTATCTTTGACGCATCACACACATTGGGGCAATCACACATGGCTAAACACTTGACATCACTACTTACCACACTCACACATAAAACGGCTATAAAAGGTTGTTCACACACAACAACACACTAAGCCATCTAAGGGCTATTTCACACACACATAAGGCTTCGAATACCCAAGAGCTATAAGCCAAGTCTATTATCCTTTGAAATCAAGACCTTGTTATATGTCACTACATTAGTAGTAGCGAAGAGTAGCTTAACGTCATCCTATTCTTCAATCTACAATGTGCTCCTCACATTGGCCCTATTTTTGTGTGTGTGTAGCTTCTTCTGGTGAATTCTAGCTTCACGTCTACGGTATTGCAATTAGTTCTCCCTCTTCTTGCTTCCCTCTATAAGAATGAATTTGGGGATCTATGTGGCATAAAAGATAATACGGGGCCTAAGTAGTACAAGCATTTAAAGGAAAAACACACACACTCCGATTTCAGGGAGGCTCCCTGCACAGAGAACCCATGACACACACACATAAACAACTAGAATTCCTAATCATAGTCTTCCACACTAAGGGTGACTTGCTATAGCTAATGGGCCAAGAAAACCTCCTTGCAGATATAGCACACTGAATGTCTTGAGACTCAAAGCTATTCTTATTACTGAATTCGCTCATGGCGAGCTTGGCTTCTACAGCAGCTCTAGATGCAGGTAAGGATCTAGTTGCACTATGAAAGATTTAAGGCTTGTGTCAAGGTAGAGATTGTCACATCAAAGCCCCAACTTTGACCTATACCCATCGTGCAGGCCAAAGTCTTGATCTTCATCTTCAATATCACCCACCGGCTCTCTAGACATAAACTCTTGCAACCTGCTCGCAGTCCTACTCGCAGTCATCCATCATCGTGGCCATCGACTCTTACACCAAAGAACGCATGTTCATCATGCGATGCCTGTGCACGACTTCGCGTGTACAGACATCAAAATTTTCTTCATCATGCGATGCCTGTGCACGACTTCGCATGTGCAGACATCAATATTTTTTTCATCATCGTGGCCATAAACTTTTACACCAAAGAATGCATGCATGCGGTGCCGTGCACGGTCTCATGGAACTACGAAGCCCTTCACCTCCTCTTTCAAAGTCAACTTCATAGCTAAGAGCATCGCCAAAAATAGGCCCCCAACCATGGGCAAAGTTATATGCAGAGGGCTCTCTGCTGACACTTTGTGCTTAGGATGGAGAAGCAGCAAACTGGGCAAGAAGTAATGGCGCGAAAAAGAGGGTGAGAAAGCATGGTGCAATGACGCGGTGGCAAACTGGGTAGAGGCAAAAAATCTCTCAATGCTTGCATCACCCAATTTTGGCAATGAAATTGGCGAGCAGTATTATCTTGCTAGGCTGAGTGGAGGTGGTGCACTCTGCACTAGCACTGCCCAAAACTCGTGGTAGCCCACGAGATAGCTCTGGGCAGCAACTCCTAGTGGCTCTTGGTTTTACCTCTGGGGGCAGTAGCAATAAGCTAGCGGTAACAATTTAAAAGCCTAGCTTTGATACCATGTAGGGGAGATTAGGGGCAAGCAGCTATGGAGGATGAAAGATATGCATGTTGTGTGGTAGTGCAAAGACACACACACACACACAGAAAGACTATACTTAAGAGAGAGAAAACTATTACATAACTCAATAATATCTTCTATTTATTGATGTTGTATGAGCTTTAAATAGTACAATGCCTTTTATAGGCTTAAAAGCTTTATCTTTGACACATCACATACATTGGGACAATGATATGTGGCTAAACATATGACATCGCATACATTGGGACAATGATACGTGGCTAAACATATGACATCACTACTTATCACGCTCACACAGAAAATGGCTATAAGAGGTTATTCACATACGCATGAGGCTTCGAATACCTAAGAACTGTAAGCCAAGTCTATCACCCTTTGTCCACTAAAATCAAGACTTTGTTATTCTATGTCACTACATTAGTAACCAAGAGTAGTTCAACCTCATCCAATTCTTCAATCTACAATGTGCTCCTCACATTGATCCTATTTTTTTTGTGTGTAGTTTCTCTAATGGATTCTGACTTCACATCTATGGTGTTGCAATTATCTCTCTCTCTTCTTGTTTCCCTCTACATGAAGCACTTCTATATAAGAATGGATTTGGGGATCTATGTGGGTTATAATAGATTCCAAGTAGAATGCTACTTATTGTGAGCCACAAAATCAACTAACATGATTGTTAGCTAGCATTTGTGTGGTTATATTAAGAATAAACATTTATGAGAGCTTTTTCTAAACTTTTCTTTTTGGACCACTTGTAAAGCTTTGATTAGGCACTCTTGCCAGTGGAGGCTTGTCCTACTTACATTGGAGTAGACGGTGGAAACCCAAAGGATTCTATGTCCATTGTCAAAGAATAGGCACATGAGGATGAGCTTCTACTCCTACTTACATAGGAGTAGGAGGTGGAAACCCAAGGGATGTTATGTCCATTGTCAAAGAATAAGCACATGAGGATGAGCTTCTACTCCACTTACATCGGAGTAGAAGGTGGAAACCCAAAGGGTGTGTTCTACCCACCATCGTTAAAGAATAGGTGCAGTAGTACATGAAAATTATTCAAACTCATAATTTTTTGATGCTTGAACATGTTCGATAAGCTAAGGTGTTTCTACGAGTATCTTATGGATATGGAGGGCAAAGAGAGATAGCATATTTCCATACTCTACTCTATTACACGGTGTAGTCATCTATATTGTTGCCACCTACACCAAGTATCAATAATACTCATACCTTGACCAAAATACACGTATGATTGAGTATATTACATTAATATTTTTCTGATATATGCATGTTTAGTCGTCATTCTAAAAAGAGAGCACATTAATATTTGATTGAACTTTTTCATAGATCTTTAAGAGAAGGAATTTATGCATGCTTAATGATTGTTATAAAAAGAGAGCACAATAGTATTTGACAAAACGTTTCCACAGACCCTTAGGAGAAGCAACTTGGTAGGTAAGTTTCTAAAAGAGAGTGTAATAGCATTTGACAGAACTTTTCAACAAATCCTTAATAGAAACAACGTAGTTGTATGAACCCTTTCTTTATTTTAAGTTTACAATGAAGCCACGCAGATGCCTCCTCTAACCACAAGCTATTAGTGATCCATTAGCATAGCCTTCTTCACATCATGAGGTGTCAACTTATTCCATACAATTGAAATCCCCACCCCTAGCCTAGGAATAGTACACATTATCAAAAGCCAGCCATAAGCCTTTCATATATGGGTAGAGATAGGCAATGGGCACCCACTTAAGTTGGGTGGCTAGGTAAAGACCACTTGTATATATACAACTTTTGATGATGTGAACCGGGAAACTCAATCATTTTTAATTACAAAGCTTTCTTCTTCTCTTGAGCTCTTACTTTATTGCTTGCTTTTGGTTGTAGGATGCATGCTTGTGTGTGTGATTGGAATGTAACGAGTTCACTACCTTGAGAAAGAGCCTCCTCACTTTCATGTTTCTTGTTTAGGAGGGTACTCAATCCACCATGGGAAACATATATGCTCCCAATCTAAAAAACCCTCATCCTTCCATGTATGAAGATACACGAAAGATGGACTCTCCTATGACAAGCATTCATTTGTCTCATTTGGGCATTGTATGAGTTGCCCACTCTCAATGAGATTATAGATCCACCTTTGAAACCCCACAAGACACATAATTATCTCATAAACCAATTATAAGAGTAAAAGTGACATAATGCATGTATGTTACACTTAAGATTTACCTCTACACCAAAACGTCAAATGGTTTTTCAATTTCTAGCTATTTGTCCCCACCATAAGCCCACCATTCTTTAGTATGCAAAGGCTTGTTGGAAATGATGCATCCTCATGTCCTTGAAGTATGCCTTAGCACCCTCTTACAATGGCTCACCACCCCAATGTCTAGATCTCGGATAATCTCTAAAGCCCTCATACAAGCACGGTACAAATATGTCTCCTTCTTCATAAGGCATATTATCAGTTGGCATTCCCCAACTATCTCGCACTTCTTTAGGCCCTGATAAGATTTGTAATATATCCTTTTTCCTACACAAAGTTTTTTTACATGCACTACAATAAAGAAAGGCGAAAACAAGGATAAGAAACTATGTGAAAGTATAAGACATATACCTTATAGGACTAATTGTTGAAGCCGTTATCCATTGCAAGTTTTCCTTCTTCACCGCCTTGTTATTAATCCAATCAATGTTAAGACTCAAAAGAAATCGTGGCCATTATTTGGATTAGTAATAGTAGTAATTTTGTATGCCATACTAATGAATCTCTGCACCAATCACGCAAAATCTTATCCAACCTCTTAGAGTTTTTCATTTACATAATCGAAAGCTGATATTGCTATACATACCTTTTCCATTGCTCTTAAAGCAAGTGTGTTATGCTTTTCATATTCTTCATCTCCAAGTACTTATTGATTAAGCACATAAGTTTTAGCCAATTAAGTCCTCATGAAAATCTTTGGTTACACAAAGCAAAACAAGCTTGGTGAGTCACCTCGTCCCAAGCAACTAAACTCGTACCTTGAAGAATAACTGGACCATCATGCAAGCTAGATTGTTATACTAAGGCTTGACATGTGTATTTATTATCTCTAGAATCATTTCTCTTTCAATTATTGATCATGTCTTTGGTGGGAGAGCTACCATTATACTCTCTTTATTTGCGAATCCAAACTTTTGGAACATATAGATCTCATGCCTAAGAGTGGAAGGTGCATGAGTGCAAGTAACAGCTCTCCCTCTTGACCACGGGCCACATCCAAAAACTTGCACCTAAATCTTACGTATCTTGATATCTCATTTGCATAAGCTCCACACAATCCATTAATGTTATAAAAAATTGAGGATAAATACTATCAAGAAATTGCACTCTATAGTTCATAGAATGAAGACCTTAACACTTACCCTCATTTCATACAAGACAACTAAGATTTGAGGTGATGATTACCATCCCATACCAAAAACTTTTTTCCTCTCAAATTTGGCCACTCATCAGGGAGCTCTTCTTCAAACATAGTGTTGATTCTTATCCACATTGGACCCACTATTGCATATCATCATCGTTCACTTGAATAAAGCCCTCCCCAAGCCTTTTAAAACCAACAAGAAATGGTGCATTAGCCTCAATATGGCCGGCTCTATCAAATCTATCCATAAGAACGGTCACATCCACTTGTGATGTCCTAACAGCTTCATTCACAAACAAATGACACAATGAAATTAGAGGTGGATCGCTCTCCATCGTAACGTAGAACTTTGACAAGCAGTCTTGAAGAAGGCCAAGCTACATCTGTGCCTCGAGCCCATGAAGAATGAGAGGTGCTTGCTCTTGGTCTTTGTCTCTTTCGTTTTTTGCTACATTAGTAGCATTTTGTGTTAACTCTAGTGCATCACTTAGCTCCACCACATCTTCTTGCACTTGAGAAGTGGTAGGGACTATTGCTAATTTCTTTGTGGAGTGTTAGGGATGGGGACTATTGCTGATTCGTCAACAACGAAATGTTTCATATTGCTTCCTTAAGATGCATTTTTTTAAAACATCCTCCAATGTGGCCCTCAAAGGCAGTTTTCGCTACACCCTTTAAATACTTTGAAACACAACGACTTTGAAGGCCCATGATGCCTACTATCAAAGCCATCCATTTGAGTGTTGCCCATACAACACAAGGCAAAAAAAGGGGGCAAACTATGCTCTGATAGCCTTGCATTGTATGGAAACTTGCTACACCCCACACTATCCAGTAAAAAATATAAATAAACATACATCAAAGCTTCCCATGCTTAACATCAGCATTATCACTACTACAAAAGGTTCGCTTCATTATCTAACCATCTCAAAGAATAGGGTGGAATCTTTGACTTGTGCCAAATAATGTCATCCTATATTATCCATGGTGAATCTACATGAGCTTCTACAAGGCCACGAAAGTGTATTTCCACATATAAACCCATCTCACATTCAAGTCCATGTGCATCATACATAGCCAACACCTAGCTCATGGCCATTGCATCAAAGATGGAATGAATCTATGCATTACAAATCAATCTTTACATTACATAAGAAGTCTTGAAAAACTCCCTCTTCAAGCAAATAATTAGGAACCACCATCACACAATCAAACTATGGCCCATGCAAGTTAGATTCATCTAAATAACTAAAAAATTCAATAATAATAGCATCTTCTTCATCACAACTTCCTTGATCATAAGCAACCAACAAACCTTACTCTTATGCTATCCATCATCTAGTGCTAAGAAAAAACCCCCAACATTTTGCTTTAAATTTTCTTGAGAGACCCATCATCTACTGCTAATTAAAACGCACCATACAACATAAGGTTAAAAAAGGGTAGACTACACTTTGGAAGCTAGTGCATGCGCTGGCTTCCAAAGCACAGTTTGCACCTCCAAAGCACAGTCTGCCCCTTCTTTTTTCCTTGTGTTGTATGGAAACTTGCTAGCAAGTTTATCTTTTTTGTGTGATAAGAACGAGTTTAACTTTTGTGTGTGATGATTAGATAAGAGAAGCTTGTATGGTGAGTTGCTACATGCCATACCATTTCATAGAGTTGAGCTTGTACATTTGTGTGTGATGACTAACCTCTTTGTTATCACCAGGAGCATGCCATTTGATAGTGGCACAGTGAATGGAGTGTGACGGAGCTCAATGGAGTTCAAAGCGAGGGGTAGGTGACGGTAACTTTAGGGTTTACAGAGGCAAGCAATGGTAAAGTTTAGGGTTTAGAGAAAGAAATAGAAATGGCAAAGCGGGGGAAGAGATAGAAAGAAAGAAAGAGAGAGAAGAAGGGTGATTGTACATTGCGGGGAATCGATTTACTATAATGTCTTTCACATCAAGTAAAGCTTAATACTTACACATGTCAAAACTTTAGGTTGTCTCTGCCGAGGAGCTCACAAACACGCCAAGGACAAATCTTGCAGACTCTAAAGATGGGAGCTAGATGACAGGAGAGGGTCATAAGAGAAAGATAGCATTATATGATGCATGTGTATCACACATGGCCAACTCTCTATTGCAAAGTGCAAAGAAGCATGCATACATGCTGGGAAAGCATGTAGGATTTGGACATAATCTAGAGACATTGATGGCTAGGATTGCTAATAGGAATGTTCCTCGTGCACTCGAAGTGGCTCGTCTTGTGGAAGGAGGAGTTGGTGGAACTCCAATGTATCAAGATAATCGAGTATTAGAAGGTGATAGGGAAACTATGTATTGCAAAAGAAGGCCATCTCATGTGGTTAATGTGGAGGATAATAGTTCCCATCATCTCAAGTATAATTACGAAAATAAAATAGACAATCACGTGACCAACCAAGGAGAATCTATTTCACAGAGCAAGATACAACACTCCAACATGACACACCTACAACACAACTCTGATGTGGATGGAAGGTGTGGAGGGAAATTAGGAGGACACCTTTAAATAGTAAGGTAAAATGCCTTAGGTGGATGTCCATGTTTTTTTTAGAGAGAAATCACCTAGGACTAGGAGGTAAGAGGCACAACTCAGGTGGTTTTACCCCAATGATGTAGTACCCAGATAGTAATATCTCACCCATACCAATTTTACCTTATATTTGGCCCATTGAGGAGGGAACAAAATTGACTCAGGAAGAGGCAAATACATTGGTCCGCGCTGGATTTAGGTTAGCCACAACAAATGGCATAGCTCGTGAAATGTTATGCATCCTGGGATGGAAACATCATAGATGAAGGCACATGGGAAGGTATTGCTAGTGTTGCATCAAAGACTCCTGTGAGTGAATTCAACAAGATGGGCATAGACTCAATTGGGAGAAGTTGAGTTTGCATGAAATGGCGAACATGCATTGCAATAAGAGTAGAAAAGAGAATAGATTCTGCATTAATAATGGACCGAATAGTACTGATTGAAAAGGTTGTTAATTAGTATGAGTATGAGATATTTAAGATAGAAGCAGATGGACTAGATCGTAAGTCTTATGAAGTACATATACAGTCTCAACCTTGGTGTACATGCCCAGATTTTTAGAAACGTGTACAAGGGAAAAAGTCTTACTTATCAAAATGAAAACATGGTTATATACTAGCCAAAGATACCCAATCATAATGTGAGGAGGGAGGCTCTCTCATGTCCATGGACCTATCTATGATATGGCTCTTGGGTCATGACTCTATCGCATCGAGGGACCTATCCATGATTATGTGCTTGGTGGAAAAGAGAAAATCTACTCATGGCACTTATGTTGATGGTTGGATAATTTTTTGGCACTTATGATTGCATAGTTTTTTGGATAATGTATAGTTGATATTGTGACACCTAAAGTTGAACATTTTTTTTGGATAACATAAGCCTTGTTATTATGTTTTTGATTATGCAGATCTATCCACTTGCCATTGCCATGTTTTTTCAATAATTTACTTCAAATGTACTATGCTATTAATAATTTTTTGGATAACATAAGCCTTGTTATTAGGTTTTTGATTATGTAGATCTAAATATCCATTTACCATTGCCATGTTTTTTCAGTATGCAAAAATATATTCGCTTCAAAGGTGCTAGTTGTTAAATAATGTTTCTTGAATCAATATCCTACTAAAATATTTAGAAGAAAATCACGAGGCCTTACTCAAAATCTTGCTATAGATGCTCTAAAAAGCTCGAGTTGAAAAGCTTGCAAAAATTTACCGTTTCTAAGCACCCCTATCATGTTAAAAATCATGACATTGGAGTGTTCCTAAGCACCCCTATCATGTTTAAAAACCCGAAAAACATTTAGGAAAAACCCTGAAAAAATCTAAAATCTTCAAAGAGAACCCTTGACTCAGCTTGCAAAAATTCCCTGTTTCTAAGCACCCCTATCATGTTAAAAATCATGACATTGGAGTGTTGTTAAGAACCCCTATCATGTTTGTTTAAAAACCCAAAAAACATTTAGGAAAAACCCTGAAAAAATCTAAAATCTTCAAAGTGAACCCTTAACTCAGCTTGCAAAAATTCCCTGTTTCTAAGCACCCCTATCATGTTAAAAATCATGACATTGGACTATCATGTTTAAAAACCCAAAAAAAATTTAGGAAAAACCCTGAAAAAATCTAAAATCTTCAAAGAGAACCCTTGACTCAACATATAAACTCAATTAGAAATAAAGTGAGAATCCCCCTTGTTGATGACTAAAATGCAAATGAATATCTTCTTGATGTCAATGTAGATCCTGATCTAGATGTAGCTCTCGGTATTTTTCATCCTTGATTTCATTGTGTAATGAAATCCTTGTAGGCAAAGATGGATCATTTTATCAATGTGTTCATGAAGCCTAACATGATGATGATGCATATCCCTTTCAGATGATTTAGCCTTATCAATGGGGCCAGCGTCTTGCCCTTGTACAATTGATTTATGAGTATGTTAGATGAGTTACATCTAGCATTCAAGCTCAAAAATCCCATTGTCGTGAACAATGCTAATGGAGATTTATAGCCAGTTTTGGATTAACAAATTGATCACTCAAATCAAGGGGAAAATCTGATTTGATGATTTACAGATGTTTAGCAACACTTGAATGTGAGATATGACCCATTAATGGCCCTAAAAACCTCAAATGATTAGCACTAATCAAGGTATTAGTGAAATTAATTTTTTGATAACTATGCAAAGGATACCCTAATTTATAGAGCATCGTCAGAGGGGAAAATCAATTGGCTTTTTCAAGATGAAGCTTTGGCAAGCTGTAGCAAATCCCCAATGGTATCTTCGAACCCTTAATGGTAGAGCACCTTGATTGTAGAGCACTGTTGGAGGGGAAAATCAAGGGGCTTTTTCAAGATAAAGCTTTGGCAAGTTGTAATGGAATGAATATATGCATCACAAATCAATCTTTACATTACATAATAAGAAGTCTTGAAAAACTCCCTCTTCAAGCAAATCATTAGGAACCACCATCATACAATAAAACTATGGCCCATGCAAGTTAGATTCATCTACATAACTAAAAAAAATCAATAATAATAGGAGCTTCTTTATCACAACTTCCTTGATCACGAGTAACCAAAAACAAACCTTACTCTTACGCTATCCATGATCTAGTGCTTAAAAAAAGCCCCAACATTTTTCTTTAAATGACCCATCATCTAGTTCTAATAAAAACCCACTATACAACATAAGGCAAAAAAAAGGGGGTAGACCACGCTTCAGAAGCTAGTGAATGCGCTAGCTTCCAAAGCATAGTCTGCCCCTTTTTTTTTGCCTTGTGTTGTATGGAAACTTGCTAGGAAGTTTTCCTTTTTTGTGTGATGAGAGCAAGTTTATCTTTTGTGTGTGATGACTAGATAAGAGAAGCTTGTATGGTGAGTTGCTACACCCCACACCATTTCATAGAGTGGAGCTTGTAAATTTATGTGTGATAACTAACCTCTTTGTTATCACAAGGAGCACGACGTTTGATAGTGGCGTAGTGAATGGAGTGCAGCGATGGAGATCAAAGTGAGAGGCAGGTGACGGTAACTTTAGGGTTTACAGGGACAAGCGATGGAAAAGTTTAGGGTTTAGAGAAAGAAAGAGAAATGGCAAAGTGGGGGAAGAGATAGAGAGAAAGAGAAAGAGAGAAGAAGGGTGATTGTACATTGGGGGGAATTGATTTACCATAATGTCTTTCACGTCAAGTAAAGCTTAATACTTACACATGTCAAAACTTTAGGTTTTCTCTACTGAGGAGCTCACAAACACATCAAGGACAAATCTTGCAATCTAAAGATGGGAGTGGGATGGCAGGAGAGGGTCACAAGAAAAAGATAGCATTATATGATACATGCATATCATACATGGCCAACTCTTTATTACAAAGTGCAAAGAAGCATGCATATATGTTGGGAAAGCATGTAGGATTTGGACATAATCTAGAGACATTGATGGCTAGGATTTCTAATAGGAATATTTCTCGTGCAATCAAAGTGGCTTGGCTTGTGGAAGGAGCAATTGGTGGAACTCCAGTGTATCAAGATATTCAAGTATTAGAAGGTGATATGGAAACTATGTATTGTAAAATAAGGCCATCTTATGTCGTTAATGGGAGTTTGCATGAAATGGCAAACATGCATTGCAAGAAAAGTAGAAAAGAGAATAGATTCTACATTAATAATGGAGCTTGTAGTACTAATTGAAAAGGTTGTTAATTGGTATGAGTATGAGATATTTAAGATAGAAGCAAATGGACTAGATAGGAAGTCTTGTGAAGCAAATGGACTAGATAGGAAGTCTTGTGAAGCAAATGGACTAGATAGGAACATTAGTGTACATGCCCATATTTTAAAAGACGTGTACAAGGGAAAATGTCTTATGTGGCACACAAACATATTTATGCGAGTTTTGGGGCTTGAAAACATGTTTATACACCAACCAAAGATACCCAATCATAATGTGAGGGAGGCTCTCTCCTGTCTCTCCTGTCCATGGACCTATCCATGATATGGCTCTTGGGTCATGACTCTATTGCATCCAGGGGCGTATCCCATGATATGGCTCTTGGGTCATGACTCTATTGCATCCAGGGGCGTATCCCATGATATGGCTGATATGGCTCTTGGGTCATGACTCTATCGTGTCGAGGGGCCTATCCATGATTTTGTGCTTGGTGGAAAAGAGAAAATCTACTCATGACACTTGCGCTTCTAGTTGGATAATTTTTTGGCACTTATGATTACATAGTTTTTTTGGATAATGTAGAGCTGATATTAAGACACTTATAGCTGAATATTTTTTTTTGGATAACATAAGCCTTGTTATTATGTTTTTGATTATGTAGATCTATCCACTTGCCATGTTTTTGATTATGTAGATCTGTCCACTGCCATGTTTTTTCAATACAAAAATCTTATATTTACTTCAAATGTACCATGGTATTAATAGTTTTTTGGATAACATAAGCCTTGTTATTAGGTTTTTTATTATGTAGATCTAGATATCCAATTGCCATTGCCATGTTTTTTCAATATGCAAAAATATATTCACTTCAAAGGTGCCATGGTGTTAAATTATGTTTCTTGAATCGAGGTATCCTACTAAAATATTTGGAAGAAAAACATGAGGCCTTCCTCAAAAGCTTTCTAGATGCTCTGAAAATCTCACGTTGAAAAGCTCGCAAAAATTCCCTATTTCTAGCACCCCTATCATGTTAAAAATCATGACATTAGAGTGTTTCAAGCACCCCTATCATGTTTAAAATCATGACATTGGAGTGTTTCAAGCACCCCTATAATGTTAAAAATCATGACATTGGAGTGTTTCAAGCACCCCTGTCATGTTTAAAAACCCAAAAAACATTAAGAAAAACCCTTAAAAAATCTAAAATCCTCAAAGAGAACCCTTGACTCAACATATGAACTGAATTAGAAATAAAGGGAGAATCCCCCTCGATGATGACTAAAATGTGGATGAAGATCTTCTTGATGTCAATGTAGATCCTAATCTAGATAGTTCTCGGTCTTCTTCATCCTTGATTTCATTTGTAATGAAATCCTTGTAAGTAAAGATGGATGATTTTATCAATGTGTTCATGAAGCCTAACATGATGATGATGTATATCACTTTCAGATGATAATGCATTAAATATGCTTAAGTGGATCTTAGCCTTATCAATGGCTAGTTTTTCACGTTAATAATTGAGCTTTTAAGTTTTCTTCCTTTGAGGTTCTCTCATGGTTCAAGTGGTTTGTTAAAAAGGCTAGGTATGGTTTTCATTGGTTTTGGAACAACATTTTTTGGCTTGAAAAACTTGAAATACTCAGGGTGATCAGTTTCCACTAGTTTCTCACGTAAATGAACTTTTACATTGCCTATTTTTGAGGTGATTTTATGGTTCACCTAATCATTGTGAAGATCTAAGAATGACATTTTGAGTTTTTCACGGTGTGAATATGTCCACTGGTTTTTTACGCCAAACTGATTTTCTGAATTTCATGCTTTTGAGTGGCCTTTATTATTCCCCTAACTTTTAAGAAGTTCTAAGAATGTTTATCTTGAGATACTCATGGCATGATTATCTTATGAAGGTCAAGCATGAGAATTACATAGATGTTTAGTGCATCTTGCCTTTCATGGGTGTTAGGGAACTTTCTTATGCCTTTCGTGTGTGTCGTTCCTGTTGATACGTGTAATTTAATTTTTATGGTTGCTATCTCACGAGCGACGACGACGGGATTAATTGATGTGTTCAATTAATTTTTTAACTAACACGGATTGTGTCTATGAGTATAGGTACCGAGATATGCAAGGGTACCAATTTAGGTGTCACATGGCATGAGATGTGCGAGGGTACCGATTGAGGTGTTGCACTATACGAGGGTACCGATTAAGGTGTCATATGGATGGTGGATTGAACGGTAGTGTGTAGATGGAGATAATTTTGTTAAATCATGTATTAGAATTTCATAAATTATTTATAGCCTTTCATGTAGCTAGGTTATTTTATGTGAAAGTGTGCACAAGGTTATTTCATGTGTAAAGGCCCATGGGTATTTATATTTGGGAAAAGGTTTTGATATGTACAAACCTTAGGAACCTTGATATGGTTATTAAAATGTAAAGAAAAGCCCGAAAGTGGAAAAAGCAAGCCTAAAATTGTACGCACCACTATTATTAGCTCCTTGGGATATTTTTATGAAATAGAATTCTCTAAATACTCAAGTCATGGAAGTTGGAGCTACATGCTTGAGGGGGGAGATTGCACCCAGCATTCGTCTCTTGTGTGGTACCTTCTACTCTATTTCTTGTTGAAAATTTATTTCATGCATACTTTAGTCAATTTGTATTCAATTGAATGGTTATATTCTTTGTATTATTTGAAATTTGTATTATTCTTCATCAAGTATTTAAAGATCTTGTGACACATTCTCAACATCCAACTTGTCAAATTTGGTGCATTTGGGCAAGTTACGGAGAGCGACGGTTAGGGGCCTTTTTTGGTCTCTTTTGATCTTAAAAGAAAAGGCAAATCCGAGTCTGCAACTCTTAAACCACTAGGAGAAGACTATTCTTGGCTTGGCTATAACTTACAAACTATTGATCTTAGAACCAACCAAGGTTTTGCATAGGGGTGGTCCATACCACACAGGACCCTCTGTAGACAACTTACATTCTAGATCAGTGTAATACAGTTTGCCTGTGGACCAGATTCGAAAACTAGCCAGGTTTCCATGCCTGCTTCTAATTCCTCCGCCTTGGACCGATATGAAATTCTAAGCATACACATGTATTCACGACACCTCAAACCACCTGCACACCAACAAATTTGGTCCTAAACTGACATAGTTGTGATTCTAAACTCATGTTAACTCAGTGCCTCTTGAAGCTTTTTTGAAGAAGATTTGTGAGAGGGCTTCAATTTTACACACCATGTCGACCTTTATTAATCAGTGAGGTGATTAATCAACATTAATCCTAGTATTTATGGACCATTGAGGGTTCAACCCTACCATTGGGTACTTGCTACAACTTGCCAAAGCTTCATCTTGAAAAAGTCCCTTGATTTGTCCCAACACTGCTCTATAAATCAAGGTTCTCTACCATTGAGGGTCCAACGCTACCATTGGGGATTTGCTACAGCTTGCCAAAGCTTCATCTGGAAAAGGCCCCTTGATCTTCCCCTTCGGCAATGTTCTATAGATCAGGGTATCCTCTACACAGTTATATAAAAAAATTGCTTTCACTAATACCTTGACTAGTACTAATCATTATAGGTTTTTAGAGCCATTAATGGGTCATATAACATCAGAGGTTTTTAGAGCCATTAATGGGTCATATATCACATTCAAGTTTTGTTAAACCTCTGTAAAGCATTAAATCAAAATTCCCCCTTGATTTGAGTGATCGATTTGTTAATCCAAGACTGGGTATAAATCTCTATTAGCATTGTTCATAGGACAATGGGATTTTTGAGCTTGAATGCTTTATGTAACTCATCTAACATGCTCATAAATCAATTGTACAAGGGCAAGACACTGGCCATTGATAAGGCTAAGACTCACTATCATCTGAAAGGGATATGCATCAGCATCATGTTGGGCTTCATGAACACATTGATAAAATGGTCCATCTTTTCCTACATGGATTTCATTACACAATGAAATCAAGGATGAAGAAGACCCAGAGCTACATCTAGATCAGGATCTACATTGACATCAAGAAGCTCTTCATTCGCATTTTAGTTATCGAGGGGGATTCTCCCTTTATTTCTAATTTAGCTTATATGTTGAGTTAAGGGTTCTCTTTGAGGATTTTAGATTTTTTCAAGGTTTTTGTTAATGTTTTTTGGGTTTTTTAACATGATAGGGGTGCTTGACAACACTCCAATGTCATGATCTTTAACATGATAGGGGTGCTTAGAAATAGGGAATTTTTTAGAGCTTTTCAATGCAAGCTTTTTAGAGGATCTAACGAGCTTTTGCAGAAGGCCTCATGCTTATCTTCCAAATATTTAAGTAGAATACCTCGATTAAAGAAACATTATTTAACACCATGGCACCTTTGAAGCGAATATATTTTTACATATTGAAAAAACATGGCAATGGCAATTAGATATCTAGATCTACATAATAAAGAACCTAATAACAAGGCTTATGTTATCCAAAATTTTATTAATACCATGGTACATTTGAAGTAAATATATTATTTTTGTATTGAAAAAACATGGCAACGGCAAGTGGACAGATCTACATAATCAAAAACATAATAACAAGGCGGCTTATGTTATCCCAAAAAAATATTCAACTATAACTGTTACAATATCAGCTCTACATTATCCCAAAAACTATGCAACCATAAGTACCAAAAAAATTATCCAACCATAAGCATAAGTGTCATGAGTAGATTTTCTCTTTTCCACCAAGCACAAAATCACGGATAGGTCCTTGATGCGATAGAGTCATGACCCAAGAGCCATATCATAGATAGGTCCATGGACAGGAGAGAGCCTCCCTCATATTATGAGATTGGGTATCTTTGGCTAGTGTATAAACATGTTTTTCATTTTGATAAAGCCCCAAAACTTATTAAGGGACTAAGGTTATGTAGAAGGGGAAGAGAAGGGTGTGAGTGTGAATGGACTTAAGGTCCACTAGCTCACCTATTTAAAGGTGGAGCTATGAGGCATTTTGTATTGAGCAAGGCCTAGTTGTATTCATAAACAACTTAATAAGCAAGATATTGTTCTTGTATTTTGTGAGTCTCTCCTCTCCACACACTTGATCTAGCATGAGCACCACGTTTTCTCAACATGGTATCTAGAGCTTGGTTGATTAGAACCACTTGTGGTGTAGAATTGTGGTGTAGAATAGGTCAAAAATCTTCATTTTTTCTTATCTTCCCTTGTGTGTGGAGCTCAACCCCCAGCCATTGGAGACCTTCCAGCAACTTGTAAAGGGCATATCACTCAAAGATTTCTTCATGGGAGATGTAGAGTAGGATTAGGCAAATCTAATCGTATGGCAAATTGTCTGAATGCTCCTCTCCACGCGGCGGCATTTCGTCTGCAGTAGAGCCCGGTGCCATTTCCTGAAGCGCAGCTGGTCGTACATCAAATTCGCCGCCTTCAAGCAATGTGAAGCAACATTGCTTTAGAGCTTTTGAAGCCCAATGAGTCAGGAGTCTACAGCTTGATTTCTAGCCCTAATGGCTGCTCCATGCTCTCACAATCAGAGAAAAACCAGGCGTCCCTCTCTCTTTCTCCATGAAAGCTTACTCAAGCTTTGCTACTAGTGATTTTTTTTCACTAATCTCCTTCTCCCTTGCTCTAATCACTCAAGTGGTGTTGTGAATGTTTGTTGCTGAACCTTCATCTTGATTTTGAAGAGTGGCCAACCACATGAGGTATTCATAAACCTCATTCCCATCAAGCTTCATCAACAACATCAACTTTCAAGCTTTCAAAGTGTTCAAAGTGTTCAAAGTGTGCTTTTAAGCACTAATTATGCTGTTTAACACTAATTAAGCTATTAATCCAACAAAGGGAGGTTATTATAAAGTGTTGTTAAATACTAATAGTGTTATTAAACACTAATGGTGAACTAATCACCAAAATAAGTGTCATTTGACACTAAAAATATGCTTTTTAGCATTAATTGTGTTCTCTACACACTAATGGTGATCTTAATCACCAACCAAAGTGTTCATTAACACTAATGCAGCTAATCCCCATCAAAATTAGTAATTAAGCACAAACCCTAAGTGCTAAACCATAAAAAATTACTATTTTAATCTCCTATTTATGCAACATTCTCAACTTGATTAGGGTTGTTGCACTCTCATAAGCCTCTCTCTTACTAATTAAACCTAAATATCATAAATTTCTGGTTTTTTCTTCTTCATAATCAGCCCATTACTCTCTCATAATCTCTTTCAATACCCAATGTCAAAGGAATCAAGAAGTTCTCGGGAGAGGGCTTCCACACTTGGCAAGTCCTTGTCAAGTACAAGATGATGTCCAAAGGCTTTTGGTCATTCATCTCCGGCACCAAGGTTATTGATCGAGCAAAGGCTGAAGATGTTGAAGATGATGAGAGGGCACAAGCCATCATCATGCTATGTGAGATCCCTATTCGCACCGAGCAACGGATTCGGGGTACTAGCAGCAGCGGAAGTAGCACTTCTCGTGTGGGACAGGGGTCCCACACTCGGGGCCTCACCCACGGATATCCGGACAAGAGACTAATCCGACGGTTGTTCCAAAAATCGAACACGGGAAAACTTCCTTTACCCGGAAAGCACGGGCGATTCCACCAGGATAACTTTTTACTCTAACGTAGTCAAGACCATTACTGATCAAGCTGATCCAATTGCATCTACAAGATACTTGATCGGATCAAGGAAGAAACTTGCACTTGGATCATTGGGATCAACGCTTTTTTCCCCATTCAAGAGGCACAGCCGTTGATTCCTATCCATAGAACAATTACTATCCGGGATTTACTTCATCTATCGTAATAACAGAAATTGAGTCTCGATTTACGGATCCATCAGTCCAGCCTAACCCTATCTAATCCCATGGGTTAGCCAACCGCCCAACCACTGTAGTGATGGGATCCAATTTGGAATTTGGTTAGGTTTTGTCCCGGGTACCAAGGAAAAGAGTTCCAAGGCCCCCTAGCCGGAAGTTCATGCAAACATAAAATTAGGCACACCACTTACACACCCAATATGAAATTGCCTTTTTCTTAGTATCAGCTAACTTTAAAACAATCCTTTAATGAAACCATAGTACCACTGATCACAGTCTTCCAAATTATCCGGTTGATTCTCAAATTTCCCATCATTCCTTCAATCAGAGTATCTATGGCATCATTGGCAACTAGAACGCTCACAACCTGTCCACTCAGGGGCCTTTTTCCTAGCCCATAATACTCGGCAATATAATCACTTATAAAAATCAAGATGGACTCTCGTTGAAGATCAGCAAGATCAACCAACAGATCCATATAAAGAGCCATGGACTCATCCATTGAAGACCAGCAAGGTCAATCAACCAGATCCATGCCCGGTTTCACAAAACAACTCTTACTCCTCCTTGTTCCAATATCTTCCACGACGCACGTTTGGGTATCTTCGGCGACCCAGAGCCCGAGCACCGTATGGTCAGCACCCTCTAGGATCCTTCGCAGGTGACCTAGCGCTTCACTCATGGTCCCTCATCCACCGTACCGGAAGCTCACCATTTAAATCGAACCGAGGCTGGTCAAGACCTCGGTCGACCTTGCTACGTGAGACGTCCTCCATTGACTCTCCGTCAGCAGTTGCAACTTTATCAGTTAGGTCTTCATGACCTTAATCCACAAGACGGTCAAAATGCTTCCCCAGCATTCTTGACATAAAACAGTCATTTACAAATAGTCACAAAATACAGTTTCCAAATCGAACTCTCGTCTTTCCACATTATCCCTCCTTAGTCCACATTACTTATTCCACATTCCATTCAATGTTTACTCATTCTCATCCATTTCCTCATATCGACGACACATTAATTCACATACACATTCACATTCACATCCATACATCCACATCTACATGCATACATCCATTTTCACATCCTCATTTATACATCCACATCCCATATCCACATTCATACATACACATCCATACATCCACATCCACGTCCACATTCACATTCATACATCCACATCCACATTCTCATTCACATCTATACATCCACATCTACATCCACATACATACATACATCCACATCCGTATCTACATCCATACATCCACATCCACATTCACATTCACATCCATATATCCACATCTACATGCATACATCCATTATCATGTCCTCATTCATATATCCACATCCACATACATACATACATCCACATCCGTATCTACATCCATACATCCACATCCACATCCACATCCACATTCACATTCACATCCATATATCCACATCCACATCCACATTCACATTCATACATCCACATCCACATTCTCATTCACATCGATACATCCACATCTACATCCACATACATACATACATCCACATCCGTATCTACATCCATACATCCACATCCACATCCACATCCACATCCACATCCACATCCACATTCACATTCACATCCATATATCCACATCTACATGCATACATCCATTATCACGTCCTCATTCATATATCCACATCCACATACATACATACATCCACATCCGTATCTACATCCATGCATCCACATCCACATCCACATCCACATCCACATCCACATCCACATTCACATCCATACATCCACATCTACATCCACATTCATCCACATTCACATCTACGCATATACATCTTCATGCATACATCCATTTTCACATTCATACATCCACACTCCCATCTCCACATTCACACATCCACATACATACATCCATTTCCACATTCCCATTCATATAACCCCATATGCCTTCACATCTAATCTTTTACATCACATCCATTCTTGCCCTATCACAACCCATATACATCTTATCCTATCACATACACTTCTTACCTCATCTCATACACATCTTATCACATCTTAATTCATCTTATCACCTCTTATCACATCTTATACACCTCTTATCACGTCCTATCACATCTCATATCTATTTATAGAATACAAGAGAACTCTTATATTTGATATAAGATTTCTTTACACATTTATTTATGCATAAATTCCATTTAAGGAGATTAATACTTTCGAAGTAAAAATCAATCTTTTATGCATCTTCCTATGCATAAATTCATTTTAAATGAAAATGACACTTTTGAATTAAAATTCAATCTTTTATGCATTTCCTATGCATAAATTCAATTTAGATGAGAATGACACTTTTGAATCAATCTTTTATGCATCTTCCTATGCATAAATTCAATTTGGTAGGAATTACACTTTTAGAATAAAAGAATTTCTCTTATGCATCTAAGTTATGCATAAAATCCATTTATGATGAAAATCACACTTTTAGTATAAAAAGAATATCTTTTATGCATACTTCTATGCATGAAATCCAAATATGATAAAAGTAACACTTTTATAATAAAATAATCAACTCTTATGCATACTTCTATGCATGAAATTCAATTGTGATAAAAGTAACACTTTTATAATAAAATAATCAACTTTTATGCATACCTCTATGCATGAAATCCAAATATGATAAGAGTAACACTTTTATAATAAAATAATCAACTTTTATACATACCTCTATGCATGAAATCCAAATGTGATAAAAGTAACACTTTTATAATAAAATAATCAACTCTTATGCATACTTTTATGCATGAAATTCAATTGTGATAAAAGTAACACTTTTATAATAAAATAATCATCTTTTGTGCATACATCTATGCATGAAATTCAATTATGCTAAAAGTAACACTTTTGTAATAAAATAATCATCTTTTATGCATACCTCTATGCATGAAATTCAATTATGCTAAAAGTAACACTTTTATAATAAAATAATAATCTTTTATGCATACCTCTATGCATGAAATTCAATTGAGCTAAAAGTAACACTTTTGTAATAAAATAATCATCTTTTATGCATACATCTATGCATGAAAATCAATTATGCTAATAGTAACACTTTTATATTAATATAATAATCAATTTCTCTATGATTACAATGAATATCTTTCAATTAATCTAGGATGATAATTCCTAGAATATGGTAGGAAGTCCTCTTTTCGTGCTTTGAATGAAATTATTTTATGCGTAATTTTTATAAAAATTTTGCCATAGCTCCGCTGCTATGACTGATAAATCTCAATTTTTCTAAGAGATAAAGCTTATCATTAAGGAAATAATTAGAATGGTCTCTAATTGGATCATCAATCCATAATGGATTGAATCATCAATATACATAAACTAAAAGCATAGAAAAAAGCCATTAATTTGGCCTCAATCATAGCTTAATCTTGGATTAAGAAAAAGCTTTATGAAAAGCTTCATTTGGATTGAGAATGGGTCATGAGTATGACCATTTCTTGAGTGAGAGAGAGAAATTACATAAAAACCATTAGAATTAAGCATAAATAAAAATTTATGTAATTCTTAACTATCATTAATCAATTAACTTCAATAGCATTCATTAAATTATGTAACTCTTCACTAACATTCATCAATTAACTTCAATAGCATTCAAAAACCATTCCAATTAAGCTTCTCAAGCTTGAGAGGGGTTGAGAAGAGAGAAACATTGAGGAATTATAGAAAAGATCAAAATTTACCATTTACCTTACAATTTGCTTAATTCTTTGTTCACGGTAGAGGCCCCCAACCAATCAATTGGTTAAGTATGTTGATGGAGCTACTAATGGGGATTGAAGAAAGAGGGAATCTCCAAAAACTAGTGAATTATTAATGAATTCACAGTTCTTGGCTTAGGTGGAGTAGAGTAACGATGCATAAACACTATATATTTTTCAACAAGGGGGAGGCTGCTATTTATAGAAAAAATTGAGCTCCTAACCAAACAAACTGATTCTAGAATTTTCCAAATCAGTTTGGTCAATTTTTGACCATTTTTAGGTCAGTTAAGCTAACTTTTTGGAACTAGTCTTGAATGAGGAGAGAGGAGAGATAAAATATCTCAATTTTTATGAGTTTAAAACTCATTCAAGCATGTGAAATATGCACCTCCTTTAAAGAACTCCCCTTCCTTACATATGTGTCAAAATAGAATCATTATACCCAAAATATCTCATATTTTTAATATTGCTCATAGTTTTTTACTAATAAACCTTGTACATTTTCAACTCTTCATCTTATGTGAAATATGCACCTCCTTTAAAGAACTCCCCTTCCTTACATATGTGTCAAAATAGAATCATTATACCCAAAATATCTCATATTTTTAATATTGCTCGTAGTTTTTTACTATTAAACCTTGTACATTTTCAACTCTTCATCTTATGTGAAATATGCACCTCCTTTAAAGAACTCCCCTTCCTTACATATGTGTCAAAATGGAATCATTATACCCAAAATATCTCATATTTTTAATATTGCTCATAGTTTTTTACTAATAAACCTTGTACATTTTCAACTCTTCATCTTATGTGAGCATTTACTCATTTTTGGATACCCAAAATATCTCATATTTTTAATATTGCTCATAGTTTTTTACTAATAAACCTTGTATATTTTTAACTCTTCATCTTATGTGAGCATTTACTCATTTTTGGGTATCTTCTTTTACAAAATTGGATTTATCTCCTCCCTACACATGGATTGATGCTATTGGCCCATAGGAACCTTAATTGGACCATAATCCAAAAATTTCTGAAAATCTAGACCCTTAGACTAAGGTCCTTCATACTCATTTCCAATTAATTCCAATTGCACATTGGAAAGTTCTTTTTGAATTTCTGATTTAGGGGAACTTATTTTAATAAGATGAGATAATTTTCTATCCAAAAATATTAAAAATCTGAATATTCTCTCTCTAGAATATTTTCTCTCTCTAGGTTAAAACAGTTAGAAACAAGTCTTTTATATTTCTGAAGAGGGATTGATTACAGGGGAAGATGCTGGACATTTTGAGAGGCTGGGGAGGAATCTTACATGCTACATCTTGATGAGGCACTCATCCACCATGTGGACTAGCTTCCGACTGCAAAGGAGAAATGGGATGAGCTTGATAAGCTCTATGGAGCTCGTGGAGTCCACTCAGCCCAACGACGGTGCCACCCACCAATTTTGCCGCCAAACTTGGGTGGTGCGAGTACAGGGTTTCTTGCCCGAGTTTGCTGCCTCTCTGCCCTCGCCGTGCAAAGAAGGGTTTCTTGAGCAGAACAAAGATTTAGCAGAGAGCCCTCTGCACACATAACTTTGCCCATGGGTGGTCCTCTTTTTGTGGCGATGGCCTTAGCTTTGGAGCTGAGTTTGGAAGAGGAGGCAAAGGGCTTCGTAGCTTCCACGAGGCCGTGCGCATAGCACCACATGATGAACATGATGCTGCATGCGTTCTCTTGTGTTGTGTAAGGGTTGATGTGGCCGCGATGATGATGAAAAAATTGATGACTATGGACGCGAGGCCGTTTTTATGTGTGAGTGTGATAAACGGTGATGTGGCCTTATGTCACTGCCCCAGGGAGGGTACCTGATGTGTGAAACAAGATAAGCCTATAAAAGGCAATGTACTCTTTGAGGCTCATATAATAGCAGTACAGGTGATTGCCTACACCATGTAGTAGAGTATGGAAGTGTGATGTGTGTCTTTTCCCCCATACATGTCCACAAGATACTTGTAGTAGAGAGAGCTTAGCTTATTCCAAGCCTCAAGGAAGTACGACTCTTTTTGAGGGTGGTCCAGATGCTTAGTGCTGCCAACCGCACACATGTCGTGGGAAAGGTCCCATAATAGGTTGGCATGGCTGGCTAATCATTTTTTTCCCATACACTCGTCGAAATTGTTTGTTGTAAACTTGAGCTTGGCTTGACACCATATTGGAGGAGATACTTGTGTGTGTGTGTGTGTGTGTGTGTGTGTGTGTGTGTGTTGTAAACTTGAGCTTGGATTGCCACCATATTGGAGGAGATACTTGTGTGTGTGTGTGTGTGTGTGTGTGTGTTTGCGTAAGTCTTCCATTGGAGGAGATACTTGTGTGTGTGTGTGTGTGTTTGCGTAAGTCTTCCATTGCCATTCTCTCTTTAGACTCTGTTGGTCTATAATTGCTTAAACCCTAGCAAGTTCCCGCCATTCCATCTGTGTGTGTTGATTGTTTGGCTAGGGAGGCAGCCCGTAGAGTCAAGAGAGCACATCCGGGTTTGAAGAAAGTTTGATTTTGTGTTAGTTTGTCCCAAGGTTCTTGTGAACATTTATTTTGCAGCATCCCATGAATGTTGCCTGCATGACTAGGGTGGAACCAAGGGAACATGTAAGGGTTTGGGGAAAGTCTCTTTTACTACTCGGTACCATTTGTTTCTCTTTACAGGTGTGAAGGATCAGATGATGGTTGCCCCTTGACCCGTATGTTGATAGAGTAGATGGCTGTTAAGGCCCGCACACAAGTCCAGCAGATGTTGGCTTTCAGTCAAGAGGTTGGTGCCTTGCACGGCGGGAAATTTGGACCCACGGAGCTCGAACTCTACATCCATTGTTGCCCGCCAATCCAAGCAGGAAGGCCACCACCACAAGCAAGAGGTGGACCAGCCTAAGCATGGTGAGCAACATTTGGAAGGTTGCTTTTGGTGGTTTTGGGAATGCTCGGGCTGGCATAAGCCCCAGCATGGGAGTCATCATTCGGATGGGTGATTCGGATGTATTCCGAATCACCCATGATGTATTCTGTGGTGGACGGTCTTCATCATGGGATCCCTCCTTACCATGTTCCTTCTCTCCTGTATCATCACTTATATGTCACGGAGGGTCTGTAGGGATCCCAACCTCCTCTCACATGCAGCATGAGGAGTGGCCCCCCAAGTTCAATGGAAAGATGGATGTTGAGGCAGTTACAACTTGGGTCAAGGAGATGCCTGTCAATCTTTCAACTGCGGGCAGAGTTCAGATGTAATAATCATGAGATATTCAGCCTTACATAGCAATTGAGCAGCCAAAGCAAGGGCCAAGCATGCATTTGAAGGAAAAATCTATAGGAGATTGTGGACATCACATTTGTCATCAACTTGGCTGCATTTGTCGTTTGTTGATCATTTTGTATATATGAGGGAGTCGTCGTACATTGTTTTGTTTGTTTATTGAACTTGATTTCTTGGGGATGCACATTTGATTGATCTACAGTTGCTATTATAGCGTAGGATTCGCTAGAATATGTTTTTCTTTCTCAGCATTCTCTCGATGTGGTGATTGTTTGGATTAGGAAGCAGCATTTGGACTTATCCGAATTCGGGGAAGTTAGATTTGTGTTAGTTTGACCCAAGGTTCTTGCAAAATTTTTGTTTCCAGCATTCCATGTGGTGGACACGATTGTGGATGGTCAGAATCTTTGCTCATTCATCCATTTGAGCAGATTCTGCAGCTTCTAGATCTTGAGAGGAATTGGTCAGGGGTGTTCTCAATGAGAGGTTTATCTAGAGCTTTTAGAGGAGGATTCTCATCAATGGTGGCAGGTGCTTCCTCGGGAGGTGTTTAATTGGGGATCTCATGTGAAGATGCATTTACAAGTTCTTGTGTTTGAGGGAAGGATGTATAGTATTAAGGCATTAAAACTCCTCCAAAAGGCATCCAAAACTTTCAAATTTTGGGGGATGCCTGGGTGATAAAGCTGCACAATGCAGAAGCAAAACACATAGGAGGGAGGGAGAGAGGAAGAGACATCAGACAATGAACATCTTTAATAATAAGAGGCTTTACAATGGCAATACTAGCTAGCAGATGGTGTAGAGCAAGTGTGCCTATGAATAGGTTCAATGATTGACAAATGAGAAGGGAAGAGGACTTCATATAGGGAGGCTTGTGGGCTGGCTGACTGACCCCATGTAGCTAGCCGCCGATAGCAGCAGGTTAGCATAAATGTGAAAATACACGGGTCCAATAACAGATCTAGATCCCACATCACAATGAGATGCACAATATTCTAACACCCCCTCTATAGCTCATAGTGTGCAAAAGTCTGAAGGAGATAAGCTGATGAGGATGCAACCACGAACACTCCACAGTACTGCAGATACCGGACAGCCTGACTCCTCGAAACAAAATGTCACCTTGGATAGAAAAGAAATCTACTTGGTGACTCGTAGTATAGAATTATGAGTCTATGGAAAACACCGCTCCCATCATCCCCCAATAGGAGCTAGTGAACACATCACATCCAAAAAACCTCTAACAATGAACCTGGAACTTATCCACTCCATAATCTTTGATACAACAAGCAATAGACTTGGAACACATCCAGTCCATAGCTCCAAAAATGAACTCGTCTCGCCAGATATTTTACGTGCTTTTGAAACTCTGACACACTAGTCTCATGCACCAAAAATCAGGCTCCTCTCTTGCCCACAGGCTTCCTCTGCAAGAGCAGCAGTGACACCATCCTATCTTTTTGCATTGTTTGTAAGTCCTTGATCCTGTCCACTAGGAGGAAACCTTACCTTCTACATAGAAACAAGGAGAGTCATAGTATGGGACACTTTATGGGAAGAAAACGTAGATCATAGGGCTATTAAATGAGGAAAGAGTGTTCATTATAGGTTGGTGACATCATATGAAAAGAATGCACCATGCGTGGCTCATAGGCAATACACATATGGGTGAGAAAATGCAGCACATAAGGTGACCATATCAGCTGCGTGTGAGCATCAGTATTGAAAGCATATGGAAGATGGCTGTGTGAGCTTTTACAGGAGGAGATAAACACAGCTCATGAAGGTTGGTCAACCAACCAAGAAAACAAGGGGATTATATGTCAAAAGAGTTTCATGCATATATGGGTGAAAGAGGTATAAAACATAAATGCACGGTGTTTTACATGCCCTAGCAAAATGATGTGGTTGAGAGAAAGAATATCTCTCTCATAGAGATGGCATGTTGCATGGTTAAAGGCCAAGATTTGCCTCACGTTCTTTGGTTGGAGGTAATTTTGTGTGCGAGTTATGTGCCAAACACATGCCCCATAAAGGCCTTGCAGAGAATTATCACTTATGAAGCTTGGAATGGTACGAAGCCCTCTATGTCTCGTTTGCATATTTTTGGTTGTCTTACTTATACTCTTATTGCTAAACAACAATGCAATAGGTTACATGATTAGATGTTAAAATACATTTTTGTGGGATACAACTCAAAAAGAAAATGATATAAACTTTGCTTCGTGGTGGGCATGGCTTCTACAACAGCTCTAGATGCAGGCAAGGATCTAGTCACATTGTCTTCACTTTCTAAAAACCCTAAGATGAAAGCTTTAAGGCCTGTGTCAGGGTAGAGATATCTCACATCAAAAGCCTAGCTTCTAGTGTGCAGGCCAAAGTCATCATCTTTATTTGCAATATCACCCACTATCTTTAGACATCTTCATCTTCATC
>NC_141063.1:27087993-27102993 GCF_041138505.1 Cibotium barometz | reverse complement strand
TATGCTAAAAGTAACACTTTTGTAATAAAATAATCATCTTTTATGCATACCTCTATGCATGAAATTCAATTATGCTAAAAGTAACACTTTTATAATAAAATAATAATCTTTTATGCATACCTCTATGCATGAAATTCAATTGAGCTAAAAGTAACACTTTTGTAATAAAATAATCATCTTTTATGCATACATCTATGCATGAAAATCAATTATGCTAATAGTAACACTTTTATATTAATATAATAATCAATTTCTCTATGATTACAATGAATATCTTTCAATTAATCTAGGATGATAATTCCTAGAATATGGTAGGAAGTCCTCTTTTCGTGCTTTGAATGAAATTATTTTATGCGTAATTTTTATAAAAATTTTGCCATAGCTCCGCTGCTATGACTGATAAATCTCAATTTTTCTAAGAGATAAAGCTTATCATTAAGGAAATAATTAGAATGGTCTCTAATTGGATCATCAATCCATAATGGATTGAATCATCAATATACATAAACTAAAAGCATAGAAAAAAGCCATTAATTTGGCCTCAATCATAGCTTAATCTTGGATTAAGAAAAAGCTTTATGAAAAGCTTCATTTGGATTGAGAATGGGTCATGAGTATGACCATTTCTTGAGTGAGAGAGAGAAATTACATAAAAACCATTAGAATTAAGCATAAATAAAAATTTATGTAATTCTTAACTATCATTAATCAATTAACTTCAATAGCATTCATTAAATTATGTAACTCTTCACTAACATTCATCAATTAACTTCAATAGCATTCAAAAACCATTCCAATTAAGCTTCTCAAGCTTGAGAGGGGTTGAGAAGAGAGAAACATTGAGGAATTATAGAAAAGATCAAAATTTACCATTTACCTTACAATTTGCTTAATTCTTTGTTCACGGTAGAGGCCCCCAACCAATCAATTGGTTAAGTATGTTGATGGAGCTACTAATGGGGATTGAAGAAAGAGGGAATCTCCAAAAACTAGTGAATTATTAATGAATTCACAGTTCTTGGCTTAGGTGGAGTAGAGTAACGATGCATAAACACTATATATTTTTCAACAAGGGGGAGGCTGCTATTTATAGAAAAAATTGAGCTCCTAACCAAACAAACTGATTCTAGAATTTTCCAAATCAGTTTGGTCAATTTTTGACCATTTTTAGGTCAGTTAAGCTAACTTTTTGGAACTAGTCTTGAATGAGGAGAGAGGAGAGATAAAATATCTCAATTTTTATGAGTTTAAAACTCATTCAAGCATGTGAAATATGCACCTCCTTTAAAGAACTCCCCTTCCTTACATCTGTGTCAAAATAGAATCATTATACCCAAAATATCTCATATTTTTAATATTGCTCATAGTTTTTTACTAATAAACCTTGTACATTTTCAACTCTTCATCTTATGTGAAATATGCACCTCCTTTAAAGAACTCCCCTTCCTTACATATGTGTCAAAATAGAATCATTATACCCAAAATATCTCATATTTTTAATATTGCTCGTAGTTTTTTACTATTAAACCTTGTACATTTTCAACTCTTCATCTTATGTGAAATATGCACCTCCTTTAAAGAACTCCCCTTCCTTACATATGTGTCAAAATGGAATCATTATACCCAAAATATCTCATATTTTTAATATTGCTCATAGTTTTTTACTAATAAACCTTGTACATTTTCAACTCTTCATCTTATGTGAGCATTTACTCATTTTTGGATACCCAAAATATCTCATATTTTTAATATTGCTCATAGTTTTTTACTAATAAACCTTGTATATTTTTAACTCTTCATCTTATGTGAGCATTTACTCATTTTTGGGTATCTTCTTTTACAAAATTGGATTTATCTCCTCCCTACACATGGATTGATGCTATTGGCCCATAGGAACCTTAATTGGACCATAATCCAAAAATTTCTGAAAATCTAGACCCTTAGACTAAGGTCCTTCATACTCATTTCCAATTAATTCCAATTGCACATTGGAAAGTTCTTTTTGAATTTCTGATTTAGGGGAACTTATTTTAATAAGATGAGATAATTTTCTATCCAAAAATATTAAAAATCTGAATATTCTCTCTCTAGAATATTTTCTCTCTCTAGGTTAAAACAGTTAGAAACAAGTCTTTTATATTTCTGAAGAGGGATTGATTACAGGGGAAGATGCTGGACATTTTGAGAGGCTGGGGAGGAATCTTACATGCTACATCTTGATGAGGCACTCATCCACCATGTGGACTAGCTTCCGACTGCAAAGGAGAAATGGGATGAGCTTGATAAGCTCTATGGAGCTCGTGGAGTCCACTCAGCCCAACGACGGTGCCACCCACCAATTTTGCCGCCAAACTTGGGTGGTGCGAGTACAGGGTTTCTTGCCCGAGTTTGCTGCCTCTCTGCCCTCGCCGTGCAAAGAAGGGTTTCTTGAGCAGAACAAAGATTTAGCAGAGAGCCCTCTGCACACATAACTTTGCCCATGGGTGGTCCTCTTTTTGTGGCGATGGCCTTAGCTTTGGAGCTGAGTTTGGAAGAGGAGGCAAAGGGCTTCGTAGCTTCCACGAGGCCGTGCGCATAGCACCACATGATGAACATGATGCTGCATGCGTTCTCTTGTGTTGTGTAAGGGTTGATGTGGCCGCGATGATGATGAAAAAATTGATGACTATGGACGCGAGGCCGTTTTTATGTGTGAGTGTGATAAACGGTGATGTGGCCTTATGTCACTGCCCCAGGGAGGGTACCTGATGTGTGAAACAAGATAAGCCTATAAAAGGCAATGTACTCTTTGAGGCTCATATAATAGCAGTATAGGTGATTGCCTACACCATGTAGTAGAGTATGGAAGTGTGATGTGTGTCTTTTCCCCCATACATGTCCACAAGATACTTGTAGTAGAGAGAGCTTAGCTTATTCCAAGCCTCAAGGAAGTACGACTCTTTTTGAGGGTGGTCCAGATGCTTAGTGCTGCCAACCGCACACATGTCGTGGGAAAGGTCCCATAATAGGTTGGCATGGCTGGCTAATCATTTTTTTCCCATACACTCGTCGAAATTGTTTGTTGTAAACTTGAGCTTGGCTTGACACCATATTGGAGGAGATACTTGTGTGTGTGTGTGTGTGTGTGTGTGTGTGTGTGTTGTAAACTTGAGCTTGGATTGCCACCATATTGGAGGAGATACTTGTGTGTGTGTGTGTGTGTGTGTGTTTGCGTAAGTCTTCCATTGGAGGAGATACTTGTGTGTGTGTGTGTGTGTTTGCGTAAGTCTTCCATTGCCATTCTCTCTTTAGACTCTGTTGGTCTACAATTGCTTAAACCCTAGCAAGTTCCCGCCATTCCATCTGTGTGTGTTGATTGTTTGGCTAGGGAGGCAGCCCGTAGAGTCAAGAGAGCACATCCGGGTTTGAAGAAAGTTTGATTTTGTGTTAGTTTGTCCCAAGGTTCTTGTGAACATTTATTTTGCAGCATCCCATGAATGTTGCCTGCATGACTAGGGTGGAACCAAGGGAACATGTAAGGGTTTGGGGAAAGTCTCTTTTACTACTCGGTACCATTTGTTTCTCTTTACAGGTGTGAAGGATCAGATGATGGTTGCCCCTTGACCCGTATGTTGATAGAGTAGATGGCTGTTAAGGCCCGCACACAAGTCCAGCAGATGTTGGCTTTCAGTCAAGAGGTTGGTGCCTTGCACGGCGGGAAATTTGGACCCACGGAGCTCGAACTCTACATCCATTGTTGCCCGCCAATCCAAGCAGGAAGGCCACCACCACAAGCAAGAGGTGGACCAGCCTAAGCATGGTGAGCAACATTTGGAAGGTTGCTTTTGGTGGTTTTGGGAATGCTCGGGCTGGCATAAGCCCCAGCATGGGAGTCATCATTCGGATGGGTGATTCGGATGTATTCCGAATCACCCATGATGTATTCTGTGGTGGACAGTCTTCATCATGGGATCCCTCCTTACCATGTTCCTTCTCTCCTGTATCATCACTTATATGTCACGGAGGGTCTGTAGGGATCCCAACCTCCTCTCACATGCAGCATGAGGAGTGGCCCCCCAAGTTCAATGGAAAGATGGATGTTGAGGCAGTTACAACTTGGGTCAAGGAGATGCCTGTCAATCTTTCAACTGCGGGCAGAGTTCAGATGTAATAATCATGAGATATTCAGCCTTACATAGCAATTGAGCAGCCAAAGCAAGGGCCAAGCATGCATTTGAAGGAAAAATCTATAGGAGATTGTGGACATCACATTTGTCATCAACTTGGCTGCATTTGTCGTTTGTTGATCATTTTGTATATATGAGGGAGTCGTCGTACATTGTTTTGTTTGTTTATTGAACTTGATTTCTTGGGGATGCACATTTGATTGATCTACAGTTGCTATTATAGCGTAGGATTCGCTAGAATATGTTTTTCTTTCTCAGCATTCTCTCGATGTGGTGATTGTTTGGATTAGGAAGCAGCATTTGGACTTATCCGAATTCGGGGAAGTTAGATTTGTGTTAGTTTGACCCAAGGTTCTTGCAAAATTTTTGTTTCCAGCATTCCATGTGGTGGACACGATTGTGGATGGTCAGAATCTTTGCTCATTCATCCATTTGAGCAGATTCTGCAGCTTCTAGATCTTGAGAGGAATTGGTCAGGGGTGTTCTCAATGAGAGGTTTATCTAGAGCTTTTAGAGGAGGATTCTCATCAATGGTGGCAGGTGCTTCCTCGGGAGGTGTTTAATTGGGGATCTCATGTGAAGATGCATTTACAAGTTCTTGTGTTTGAGGGAAGGATGTATAGTATTAAGGCATTAAAACTCCTCCAAAAGGCATCCAAAACTTTCAAATTTTGGGGGATGCCTGGGTGATAAAGTTGCACAATGCAGAAGCAAAACACATAGGAGGGAGGGAGAGAGGAAGAGACATCAGACAATGAACATCTTTAATAATAAGAGGCTTTACAATGGCAATACTAGCTAGCAGATGGTGTAGAGCAAGTGTGCCTATGAATAGGTTCAATGATTGACAAATGAGAAGGGAAGAGGACTTCATATAGGGAGGCTTGTGGGCTGGCTGACTGACCCCATGTAGCTAGCCGCCGATAGCAGCAGGTTAGCATAAATGTGAAAATACACGGGTCCAATAACAGATCTAGATCCCACATCACAATGAGATGCACAATATTCTAACACCCCCTCTATAGCTCATAGTGTGCAAAAGTCTGAAGGAGATAAGCTGATGAGGATGCAACCACGAACACTCCACAGTACTGCAGATACCGGACAGCCTGACTCCTCGAAACAAAATGTCACCTTGGATAGAAAAGAAATCTACTTGGTGACTCGTAGTATAGAATTATGAGTCTATGGAAAACACCGCTCCCATCATCCCCCAATAGGAGCTAGTGAACACATCACATCCAAAAAACCTCTAACAATGAACCTGGAACTTATCCACTCCATAATCTTTGATACAACAAGCAATAGACTTGGAACACATCCAGTCCATAGCTCCAAAAATGAACTCGTCTCGCCAGATATTTTACGTGCTTTTGAAACTCTGACACACTAGTCTCATGCACCAAAAATCAGGCTCCTCTCTTGCCCACAGGCTTCCTCTGCAAGAGCAGCAGTGACACCATCCTATCTTTTTGCATTGTTTGTAAGTCCTTGATCCTGTCCACTAGGAGGAAACCTTACCTTCTACATAGAAACAAGGAGAGTCATAGTATGGGACACTTTATGGGAAGAAAACGTAGATCATAGGGCTATTAAATGAGGAAAGAGTGTTCATTATAGGTTGGTGACATCATATGAAAAGAATGCACCATGCGTGGTGTGAAGCGGCTCAGAAACACAAGAAGGCCACTATAGCTCGCCGACTCACCACCTTCAGAACACTCACAGGCACAAGGGGCACCACCAGCTTCTCTAGCTGGAAAGAAAAAAAAATCTCTCTCTCTCTCTACCACCCAGAGATACCCAAAGAAAGGCAACTTCAACAACTCACATGTCTTATTATAAAAGCCTTTTATCTGTCAGCAAGGCTAAGCCACTCACATGTCACACAAACTCTGTTTGTCCATTTACAAGGGGTAATCCATTACCGTAGATTTCATTAATTGACATGACATTCCCCAGCTGTTGTCAGCAGCTGCACCAACTCAAGCAAAACACAAAGCCCTTCTTCTAAAACTAAGGCAATACCTGTATCCACAGCCAGTCCACCACACTCTGTAGTGCATGCCAGAGGCTGCTTGTAGCTGTATCCAACCACACCAAAGCCACCACTTTTCCTACACTCTTGCAGCAGCTTCACTCGCTTTTCTCCAGGCGGCTTTCCTCACGCACAATCACCCTCCAGCCCTTCACTTCTACGAGGCAACTCTTCCCTCACATGAGGGGTCTTCTCAACCTGTCTCGCCAACCTCTCCTCGCCTCTGGTGTCTGCAGAATCCCAGCAGCAGCACCTACCCATTTTTTATCTCCAAGAGGCGGCCATCTTTTCTCCAGGCAACGCTCCACACTAGCCAACCTCCCAAGGCGGCGTCTCCACGTTTTCCAGTTTCCTCCTTGCACACAACTGTTATTCGCAGCCGGCCTCACACCCCAGGAATCCACACGTCAGCGCCTGCTGTCCACACCAGTAGGCGGCGCTCCACGTTACCACATGGCGACCATTTTTGTCTTCTCGCCCGTCTGCTGTAGAGCTTATTCAATCGCGGTCAGCAGCCACTACCTTCGACGCCAGTCGACCTCCATGCACCAGACGGCCCCTTCGCACAGCTAGCGGCCCACAGCAGCTTACCTCTCCCAGACTGGCCCTCACTTGCGCCTCCCTTCAGCGTCTCCAGTCGGCTCTCCCCTTTGCAGCTCCTCACGCACTTTTCACACAACAAGGCGGCTCACAGTACCCTCGCTAGCACTGCAGGGCACTCCTGGCTCTTTGTCCAGCTGCACCGACAGTTGCAGCCCACACACGGAAAAAAAACACCAGCGCCCAGGAAAAAAACAAACACCCTCTTTGCCCTCCAGCTGCGCTTCCTTCAGACCCACACAGTAGAACACACGGCGTCCCCTCTCTCCTCGTCTGCAGCTTTGTAGCCACGCCTCAGAAGGTCTCCTTGTCTGCGCCAGCCAGGTCCAGCTTCCATAGCAACCCGCAAGCCCTTCTGCTCTCTGCAGCAAGCCTCTCTTGCGAAGGCGACGACTCCTCTTTTTTTCCTCCCAGCGGCCACGACCGTTTTTCTCTCGCCCTCCAGCTCTCCACCACCTTCTCGAAGCAAGCTGGCAGCCCTTTTTTGCCTCCACGTATCTCTTCAAGCTGGCTACCTATTTTATATATTTTTTTAAAACTTCTTTCCCCAAACCACACTAATGGCCACCACACCACTTACTACTAGTTTCACCTAAGTATATGGTGCATACAACACTCCAATACAATGCTAGGGTTGCTCACAACCATAATCATCAACTTCAGAACTACCAAGCCATCAAATTCCCAGTCTCGGTGCTCTGCTTTTAGCAACCACCGGCACACCACACAATTGCTATAAAGCTCTAGATTTTCAGCATTTTCTCCCAACAAAAGAACACGTGCATAAAACGACCTTCAACCAAATCATTCAGGCTGTACATTTGCCAGGGCATTCAGGGCAAAGTTTTATTGCACACCATCCACACCATATGTACACTGACTCAAAACAGCTTTACAGAAAAAGCCTGACATACTTTGCCCAACCCCCAGCCTGCTGAATCATTCATGATCAGCAGCAAAAAGCATTTCCAGACCTAAATCCATATCCAAAAACTGCCCTTCATCTGGAATCACATCTTCAGACACTGCATCCTGCACCATTACCATCAGACGTGCATAATACTTCTTCAGCCTGTATCCATTTACCCTGGAAGCATGTAAAGTCCCATCTAAATCTGCCAATTGATAAGTGCCATTAGTAAATCCTTGCATCACCAAGAAAGGTCCTTCCCACTTAATTTGAAACTTTTTATGAAAGGCATTATCCAGTCTGCTATTATAGCGTAACACCAGATCATTCTTCATAATTCCTTTGCTTTTAATCTTCTTGTTGAACTTCTCCAGCGTCTTTGCCTGCATATCTTCATAATGCTTCAAAGCATTATCTCTGTTCAGCTGTGCTTCTTGTAAATATAACAGCCGCTCTTTGAAGACATCTTCAGGTTTTTCCAAAAGCTTTCCCAACATTCTAACAGCTGGTATCTCCACCTCAATAGGCAATAAGGCTTCCTTTCCAAAAACAAGACAAAATGGAGTGAAACCCGTACCAGTTTTAATGGCTGTTCGGTATGCCCACAAGGCAGCAGGCAACTCCAGATCCCAAATCTTCCCTTGTTGCTCTGTCACTTTAGATAAAATCTTGATCAATTCACCATTGAACCGCTCATTCAGGCCATTACACTGTGGATAATAAGGTGTAGTAAAGCTGCGGCTGATCTTCATTTTTGTACACAAATAATCCATAAGCTCTGCTCTGAATCCTGGACCCTGATCAGAAAGCAATTCCAATGGCACACCAAATTTACAACAGATATCTTGATATACAAATTTTGCTACCTCCTTAGCAGTAATTTGTTTAACTGCCTTTGCTTCCGCCCATCTAGAAAGGTAATCAACTGCAGTTAAGATATAACACTTCCCTCGGCTGGTAATAGGTAATGGTCCCACAGCATCAATTCCCCATTTTTCAAAAACATCATAAGCAAGAATTGTCTTCCTCATCTCAGGCTTTAAAATCCGTTTACTGTGAGCTTGGCATTGTTTGCATGACCTGCACCAATGATTAATATCCTTATGCACACTTGGCCACACATAACCTTCCTGTAATACCTTATGCAAGGTAATCTTTGATGCAAAATGTCCACCGCATGCTCCTTCATGGTTTTCTTTGAGAATTTTGTAGATTTCTTCCTTCCAAGGTACCCGTCGCATTATCAAATCAATTCCTTTCAAATACAAAGCATCACCAATCATCACATACCTTGTAGCTTTCCTGATGAAACCATATTTTTTTGATCTGTCAATACCATTGGGAATCATCCCGGTTAACAAAAACTTTTCCACATCCTGTAAGTTCTCCCTGCCACAATAAAATGATGCATGAGCTTTAAGAACAAATACTTCACCAATCATTCCCTGGGCTGCTTCATGAGCCTCCTCATTATGGCCTCGATCCACATGCTTCAGGCTCCAAGCTTCAAATCCCTTCAGTAGACCCTTAATCTTGAAACACATTTCTTTGAGTAACAAATTCTTTGACTTCCAAACTCCCAATACCTGTTTTACCACCAGCAATGCATCTCCTCGAATGCGAATCCTGTGTACACCATGCTTCAAGCATATTTGCAATCCAACTTCCAGAGTCAGATACTCCGCTTCATTGTTGCTATGTGCATCCACTTTAACACCCTTTTTAAAAACAAGGCAACCCTGTGGATCATAAAGCACCAAACCTCCTGAGGCTGCATCATGGCTTTTCCTGTAAGAACCATCAAAATATAATAAGTGTGCATTCACCAACTCAGCCGCATCCTCAACTGGCTTCTTGATGGTTTCCTCCTTTATAAGAAGAGGACTCTCCTTATATGTCAGTAGATCCGCTAAGGTAGCCCTGGTACTCTCTTCCACCAGAAATGAAAAGGTAAATTCCTGCAGCTCAATCACCCACTTCATCATAGCCTTAGATAAATTTGTACCATTTATCAACTGAGGCAAAAAAGTGTAACTTGTCAAAAACACAAAGGGGCGAGGCAATAAGTAATGGCGGAACCGCCTGCATGCATAAAGTACACTGACCATAACAAGTTCCACCTCTGATAGCAACCTCTCTCTGGCAAGTTTTACTCTGCTAGCACAGTAGACTGGTTGCATATAATGTGATTCTTTCCCCTTCTGTAACAGCATAGCTCCAATTGCATCCTCACCTACTGAAAGATTGACATAAAATACCTGTTCCCAATTAGGTGCCTGCATTGTAGGAATAGCTCCCAACACCTCTTTCACTTTCTGGAAAGCCACTTTACACTCCTCCGTCCAATGCAAAGGATCATGCTGTGCTGCTTGCTGCAAAGGATATAACAACTGTGAAGATAAAGAAATGAATCGAGCCATATACTTCACCTTTTGCACAAAAGTGGCCAGTTGCCTTGTATTCTTTGGTGTAGGAAGAAGAAGAAGAGACTTGACTTTATCAGGATCTGGATCAATACCATTCTCTGATATAATATGGCCCAAAAGCTTCACCCTCGGTTGAGCTAAAAAGCACTTTTTTGGATTTAATTGACCACCACACTCATCATAACGCTGAAAGACTGTAGCCAGCTTGTCACAATGTTCTTGCCTGGAGCTGTATATACAAAAATCATCAATAAAATCCTTCACAAACTTATTCAAAAAAGGAGATAATACCCAATTTGCCCTTCTTTGATAGTAGGCTGGTCCATTCATCAATCCAAAAGGAAGAACTTTGTAGCAGAAACATCCCCACGGTGTAATAAAAGTCGTCTTGCACTGATCTTCTTCTGCAATCTTTAACTGAAAATAACCTGAATATCCATCACAAACACTATACCTTTCATATCCAGCTACAGTATCCAAGATTTCATCCAAAAAGGGTAGGGGGTAAGAATCCTTCTTCGTAGCAGCATTCAAAGGCTTGAAATCCACACATATACGCCACCTGCCATCTTTCTTTGGACTCACCACCGTAGGACTTACCCACTCAGCTGTATCCACTGGTGTAATGAAACCTGCACTCAACAGCTTATCAACTTCCTCTCTCAGGGCCTGCATTTGTTCTCGTCCCATCCTGCGAAGCTTCTGCCTAACAGTTTTTACACCCTCCTTCAATTCAATCCTCAGGTCTGGCCCTTTAAATCCTCGAATCTCTCTATAAGAAGTGATGAATAATTCTGGGAAATGAGAAAGCATATTAACATATCTAACCTTTTCTCCACTTGAGAGATCCGGACTCAGCATTCCTTCAATCAGCTCCTGCTTCTTTTTCACTTCTATCTTTGGCTGCAGTAATTCCTCGATCACTTCATATGACCCCATAGTATCTTCTCCCTCAGCACCCACTTCATGCACTGCTTTATCTTCATTACTTTGTTGCTCTGATATAAGAAAAGCCACATCTGCCCCTTCTCCACTAGAAGCAGTGGTCGATGAATCCGTCTCTGATTCAGAAGTAGTGGTGGTAGTTTCCTCTTCACTTGAATCCTGTGGCCTCTCCCATACATCATTTAAAGATCTCCTACTATGCATCTCAAAAGATTTTTTATTACCCTGCTTATTATGTAAAGAAATGGTCCCATACCTCCAATCCTGTACTGCACCCACCACTCGCAACCAGGGTCGTCCAAGGATAATTGGAAAAGCACCCAGACCCGCAGGCATCACATGAAAATCTACAGTAGCTTTGACATTAAAAGCTTCAATTTCCAATTCCTTTATCATACCAAGACATTTTACCTTTTGATGATTAGCCATCCTGATTCGAAACCCAGAAACCCCAGACACCCTCAAGCCTGACTGCTCCACACATAACTGGGTAATCACACAGATTTGAGCCCCTCCATCTATATAGGCCTCACCAAGGTTTCTACCCTTACTCCACACCTCCACAATAGGACAAATATCTGGAAGCTCCTCTAAAGATAGGACCTTGACTGACCTCTTCTCTGACTCCTTTTCCATTGGATTCACCAGTCTCTTCCATTGTCTTCTCAATTTTGGCACCATCTCCACCAACTGCCCAAAGGTGATGTTTGCCTTCCTGTTCACCAAATCAGATTTCAAGTCATAGCTGGTTTGCCCATCCCCCAGTGGGAAGTCTGACACCTGGAACTTTCTACGAGGTTTCCGTTTCCTTTTGGCTTTCACATCTTCTCCTTCCTGTTGCTTCCCCTTCTTACGGCTGGGTCCAGCCACCCCTTTTCCTTCTCTTTCATCTGTGGTGCGCTTGCCAACAGGCATCACATCCCCTTCTTCTCTCACCTGAACATTCTCCAGTGTGACAACATTCATAACCTTTGCCTTCCCCTTCTCCTCAGCTGTGATTCCACTGGGGCCTGCTTGATCCCTGATATCAATACCATAATCTTTTGACCTATCAGGTAACTGTGAAGGTAGTGGGTACATATCACCACCCATACGCTGAGGCTTATCACAATCCGTACTCAGATGACCAAGCTCACCACAGTTCCAGCATGTAGGAATGAAACGGCGGCCCCTACCGCGACCACGTCCATACCCTGCTTGTCCATCTCCCCCCTCATGATTGTGGCCACGGCCTCTACCACGTCCATCACCTGTACTTCCCATTAAATTCAAGCTCAAATTCTTCATAAGATCAACCATCTGTTTCATATCCTGCCGCAATCCCTCATCAGAACCTGCAGGAACCATAGGTACTCCTTGACTAGCTTGAGGCATCATCTGCATAGCTTGGGCTTCAGTGGGCTTCATCCTCTCGATCACTGCACTCATGGGTGTAGCCTCCACTCTACGAATCTCCGGCTGTGCTACAACTGGAATCATCCCCAGCTGATTCATTCGTTGCAGCTTCCAATCTTTTGACTTAGCAATTTCTACTGCATCTTCAAAAGACCTGGGCTTTTTCAATTCCACTTTCCAGCGAATACTCCTCTTAAGTCCGGCTACAAACTTATTCTTTTTCATCATATCAGGCGGCACCTGGTCTTCCCCTAAAGCCCTGCATAGAGTTTCCCAAAGCAAAGAAAATTTCTTCATATAATCATCTAATGATTCAAACTCACCTTGTGTCAGAGCTTGCACCTCATGCCAAACCTTGTCGGGGTCTTCCACCTTCTTGAACCTGTTGCTGAGTGCTGTCTTTAATCCATTTTCAGTCATATCTAGATGTGGAACAGCAGCCCTCAATGATTCTTCATAAGTCCTGTACCAGGTCCTTGCATCCCCTTTCAAACAGATGCTCAGAAGCCGCAACACCTGTACCGACTCATTAATATGGTTGCTGATGCATGCAACCTCCATCCTTTCCAAAAAGTCTGCCACATCCTCATTCGGACCACCATAAAACTCTGGATAAGACATCATTTTCACCCCCCAAACTTCACCTCAGATCCCAAGAAAGCACCCTCTCTGAAACTCTCAACACCTAGGGCACACACCCTGATAACTGAAGGAAATAACAGAGCCACTCCTCAGTGGGGGCACCAGAAAGATGTGAAGCGGCTCAGAAACACAAGAAGGCCACTATAGCTCGCCGACTCACCACCTTCAGAACACTCACAGGCACAAGGGGCACCACCAGCTTCTCTAGCTGGAAAGAAAAAAAAATCTCTCTCTCTCTCTACCACCCAGAGATACCCAAAGAAAGGCAACTTCAACAACTCACATGTCTTATTATAAAAGCCTTTTATCTGTCAGCAAGGCTAAGCCACTCACATGTCACACAAACTCTGTTTGTCCATTTACAAGGGGTAATCCATTACCGTAGATTTCATTAATTGACATGACATTCCCCAGCTGTTGTCAGCAGCTGCACCAACTCAAGCAAAACACAAAGCCCTTCTTCTAAAACTAAGGCAATACCTGTATCCACAGCCAGTCCACCACACTCTGTAGTGCATGCCAGAGGCTGCTTGTAGCTGTATCCAACCACACCAAAGCCACCACTTTTCCTACACTCTTGCAGCAGCTTCACTCGCTTTTCTCCAGGCGGCTTTCCTCACGCACAATCACCCTCCAGCCCTTCACTTCTACGAGGCAACTCTTCCCTCACATGAGGGGTCTTCTCAACCTGTCTCGCCAACCTCTCCTCGCCTCTGGTGTCTGCAGAATCCCAGCAGCAGCACCTACCCATTTTTTATCTCCAAGAGGCGGCCATCTTTTCTCCAGGCAACGCTCCACACTAGCCAACCTCCCAAGGCGGCGTCTCCACGTTTTCCAGTTTCCTCCTTGCACACAACTGTTATTCGCAGCCGGCCTCACACCCCAGGAATCCACACGTCAGCGCCTGCTGTCCACACCAGTAGGCGGCGCTCCACGTTACCACATGGCGACCATTTTTGTCTTCTCGCCCGTCTGCTGTAGAGCTTATTCAATCGCGGTCAGCAGCCACTACCTTCGACGCCAGTCGACCTCCATGCACCAGACGGCCCCTTCGCACAGCTAGCGGCCCACAGCAGCTTACCTCTCCCAGACTGGCCCTCACTTGCGCCTCCCTTCAGCGTCTCCAGTCGGCTCTCCCCTTTGCAGCTCCTCACGCACTTTTCACACAACAAGGCGGCTCACAGTACCCTCGCTAGCACTGCAGGGCACTCCTGGCTCTTTGTCCAGCTGCACCGACAGTTGCAGCCCACACACGGAAAAAAAACACCAGCGCCCAGGAAAAAAACAAACACCCTCTTTGCCCTCCAGCTGCGCTTCCTTCAGACCCACACAGTAGAACACACGGCGTCCCCTCTCTCCTCGTCTGCAGCTTTGTAGCCACGCCTCAGAAGGTCTCCTTGTCTACGCCAGCCAGGTCCAGCTTCCATAGCAACCCGCAAGCCCTTCTGCTCTCTGCAGCAAGCCTCTCTTGCGAAGGCGACGACTCCTCTTTTTTTCCTCCCAGCGGCCACGACCGTTTTTCTCTCGCCCTCCAGCTCTCCACCACCTTCTCGAAGCAAGCTGGCAGCCCTTTTTTGCCTCCACGTATCTCTTCAAGCTGGCTACCTATTTTATATATTTTTTTAAAACTTCTTTCCCCAAACCACACTAATGGCCACCACACCACTTACTACTAGTTTCACCTAAGTATATGGTGCATACAACACTCCAATACAATGCTAGGGTTGCTCACAACCATAATCATCAACTTCAGAACTACCAAGCCATCAAATTCCCAGTCTCGGTGCTCTGCTTTTAGCAACCACCGGCACACCACACAATTGCTATAAAGCTCTAGATTTTCAGCATTTTCTCCCAACAAAAGAACACGTGCATAAA
>NC_141063.1:27077993-27082993 GCF_041138505.1 Cibotium barometz | reverse complement strand
GGTGGATGTTTTGCTCTAGAGAGAGAAGGCATTGAGGATCCTACACAATATTGTAAGGAAACAGGGTGATGGTGGTACCTCTCATTGATAGGCTTTCTGTTTTATGGATTATGAAGATTACTCTTTGGAATGTAAAAGGTGTGTGTTCCCCGTCCAAGAAATATCGCATGTGGCTTACTATGTTTCAAGGTCAATGGGATATGTTTTATGCTATGGAGCATAAACAACATTCCATGGCTGGACAAGTGTATGATTATAAGGAATTTCGTGTGTTTTATAGTGGGCACCCCACTACACAATCAGGGTTCATGATTGCAGTGAAATGTTAGTTTAAGCCATCATTGGTTATGCAGGATGTCCGGGGGCAGTTCATTGTTGTGCAAGTGGAGTTTATAGATGAAACATTATGGCTTGTGGGGCTATATGAGGTTAATGGTGTTGCACATCATCATCAGCTATGGGAAAATTTATTGTGTTTGTGCAACGCTAATCCTAGCTTTGTGTTGGGCGATTTTAATGTATGTGAATTTTCGAAGCATGCTTCTACACCTCACTCTATTATGGATGGTCTGGAGAGGCTCAGCTGGAATGTGTTTCCCAATCAAGTTTTGAAACAAGATATGCGGTCATGGCTACACCCGCATGAGAGAGGATTTACATATGCCTCTCAACAGTTCGTGGGTACAAGAGCTCGTTTGGACAGAATGTATATTTGCTAGCATGATTTGTTTCTGCTAGAGATATTGTCCATGCAGGCGGAATATAATAATATTTTGTCAAATCATTTCTCTTTGGTATTGGAGATGCATAGCCATTCTGTGGATTCTTATAGGCCATTATTGGGAAAGGCTCCTCTTAAGGTTAACCTGACTTTCTTGGAGCATATTGTTTTCTATTAGCTTATGTGGCAGGTGTTACAAAACTTTAGAGGCCATGTTATCTCTATTCGGGTGTTAGCTTGGGAGTGTTGTATGTTCAATATTCAAAAGCTTGCTCGCTAGTATGGGATTCATAATGCATCATATTTTAGGGAGATGTTGCGGAACCTAGAATTGTTGTTGGTTGAACCAGGTGGTTCAAGAGGACGGTTATTGCCATAACATTGAGATAGCTATTGATTGGTTGTCCCATCAGGTTGTAGCATTGCACGAGAATCAATATGTGAGATATAAGCTTATGGCTCCAATGGATTCTAATTGTCACTCACCTACGTTCTTTGCTCGTTTGCAGCAAAAGCATGCACGTGAGAATATTGTCAAGATGCAAGATAGGAAAGGAGTATTGATTATTGATTCTACTTGTGTTCTAAATGTGTGTATGGACTTTTATCACCATTTGTTTGTTGAAATATACAAGTGAATAGGGTGTGTGTGGGAACAAGCTCTTGGATAGAGGCTGTAAAAGAGGAGATGTAATTGTGAAAGAACCTATGAAAAGGTTAGAAGAATCTACTGGGAGAGAATAATGGGTAGCATGAGGGAATTTAGGAGTGTGGAGATATTCTGGGAGATATTCAGGGAAAAGAGAAGAGGTGGAGAGAATCAGGCAAAAGGTGGAGATATTCTGGGAGTGAATCATGGAGAAATCAATGGGATTTGATGCTTGATGTAAACTCTATAAATTGAGGCATAGCCCTAATGAGAATTTGCTGGTTTTTGAGTATCCATGCCTACATTAATCTATGTGCTAATTATTCACTAATTACGTCTTAATTATTTCTTAATCACTTTGTTAATCATGTTGATTCTAGTGTTTGATCCACCATAGCTCATCATTTTGCTCAAATTTCAACATGGTATCAGAGCCATGCCTAGAATCAACCAGATTTATGAGCCCATTAGTGAATTAATTAGGATTAGTAGGTAATTAGTAAAAAAATCAATTTTTAGTGAGTTTTTTATCTTCCCCTTCACCCCCAGCCAGTGGAGGAGCTCCCTCTCCTTGCACACATAAAATTAGGCCAAACCCTTCTAGGACATGATAGCCATCTCAGTGCTCTTCAAGCTCATCAAAAAAGAAGTGTAAACCGTCAATGGAGCTGGGAGAAATCGCTGTTTTAGCAGGCTACGTTTTTCTGCAGCAAATCACTAATTCCCACTTCATCAAATCAAATTGCTCTAATTCCTCTTAGCCCCGGGGGTTTTCAAGCATGCTCTACAAGCTGGTGAAGTCAGAATTGAGTTTCATCAAGTCTACAAAGAGATCCAAGCTCTTCATCAAATCTGCAGGTGACTTTGGTAAAACAGAGATTAAGCTTTCATTATTTGGTCAAATCTTGTGTTTATTGGCTTAATCCTCTACTAGACTCATTGCTATTGATGCCTTTGAAAGCATTTGAGCTCATTTGAAGTGGAAGGCACCAGATCTGGACTCCCCGCATACTCTGTTTTCTGCACACAAACCAGAGCATTAATTTGCTAATCAGTGATTAATCAGTGCTAATCACTGTACTTTGGTGCAATTGAGGGTTCAAATTAACCATTAGGTATCTGATACAGATCCCTATAACTTCAGATTGCAAATCAGAGTTGGTTTGATACTCCAACCATCCCGTACAAATTGGTTACCCTTAATTTAATGTAATTTCTGGGAAAATTGTGCTGATAAAATTGTGAAAATCATCATTTTGCATTTAACCCTTGGTTAATGCCTGTAAATCTCACTCAAATTCAAGATTATTCACAGCCAGAGTTGCATTTGGAATGTGCATGAGAATGAATGCTATACGCATTATGTATTGGGCACATTTTATCAGTGTAAAAATGGGAACAGACACTGCCCTTGTCCAGATTAAGGCAAGAGGTAAGACCTCCCGCATAAATTTGGGTTTGCATTGCATAATGACACAAGATGAACATAAAAAGCCCAAAGAAACTGTCAGCAAAACATTGAAACATGTTGCTCACATGGAGCAAAAAGACCTGACGGACGAGCTCATGGCTCCAGCCATGAAAGAAGAAGAATATCTCTTTCCAAGAAGAGGTTCCACACCAAGAAGAAGATCTGAAGGAAGACATGGACATGAGAAGAGAAGCTGCCACGAGAAGAGAAGCTGCCACGACAAGAAGACTGAAGACAAGAGAAGATGTGAGGCTCCAAAGAGTGAGGAGCCATGTGAAAATCTCTGAGAGAGAGAGAGAGAGAGAGAGAGAGAGCCCACAACCCAATGTAACCTGCCCCAATAAAGTAAAACCACCTCTGAGCCACCGATGATGTAGGCCCACGTGGTAGAGAGATGTATGTGTGAGCACTTTAGTCAAGGTCGCGGGCAACTATAGTAAGCCTTGGACACATAGAGAGAGAGAGTGTCAAGGACTATGGGTTTAGGGATCTGAGGCACTGGTCGCAGGCTATCAAGTAAGAGAGAAACTTGATATAGGGTCCAGGTGTGCTGAGATAACTTGAGGGGAGGAGTAGACACTGGTCGCGGACTATCAAGTAAGGGGAGGCAAACTTGGTATAGGGTCTAGGTGTGCTAGGATTATTCACTTGAGGGGAGGTGTTGAAATATACAAGTGAATAGGGTGTGTGTGGGAACAAGCTCTTGGATAGAGGCTGTAAAAGAGGAGATGTAATTGTGAAAGAACCTGTGAAAAGGTTAGAAGAATCTACTGGGAGAGAATAATGGGTAGCATGAGGGAATTTAGGAGTGTGGAGATATTCTGGGAGATATTCAGGGAAAAGAGAAGAGGTGGAGAGAATCAGGCAAAAGGTGGAGATATTCTGGGAGTGAATCATGGAGAAATCAATGGGATTTGATGCTTGATGTAAACTCTATAAATTGAGGCATAGCCCTAATGAGAATTTGCTGGTTTTTGAGTATCCATGCCTACATTAATCTATGTGCTAATTATTCACTAATTACGTCTTAATTATTTCTTAATCACTTTGTTAATCATGTTGATTCTAGTGTTTGATCCACCATAGCTCATCATTTTGCTCAAATTTCAACATTGTTGAGTCCGCATGAGGTCATATCTCCTGATGCCATTGCAGCTAGAGAGTTTTTGTTTCACTTGGTTTGTCACCAGGTATCCGCCGACGTTTTTGCAAATGAATTGGAAATAGATATTTCTATGGATGAGGTGGAAGACGTGTTAAAGCTTTTGCTTAAAGGGAAAAGTCCAGGATGGGATGGGCTCCCCAATGGCTTTTCATGAAGTATGTTGATGAGTTGAAGGTCCCTCTCACTTCTATTTTTTAGGAGGTGTGGAACATAGGTATCATTCCCGCGAGTTGGAAGATTGGGCTTGTACGTTTATTGCCTAAAGTTCCATCCCCGATTAATCTAGGTCAATGGAGACCAATCACATTGATGGGAGCCATGTATAAGATATTTGCAAAGGTCTTGGCCAAGAGGTTACAAGATTTCTTCCTACTTTGATTCATCCAAGGCAATATGGATTTATTAAAGGTCAAAATATTTTGCATAATATATTGAATATACAAATTGGAATTGATTATGCAAGGGCTTCAAGGCAAGAGGTGGTTATGATTCAAGTAGATATTGAAGAGGTGGTTATGATTCAAGTAGATATTGAAGAGGCTTATGATCATATTAGTTGGTCTTTTCTTTCACAACTTATGCAGGCTATGGGATTTGGACCTCACATGTCTTCTTTGATTTATACTATTAGCCAAGATACAGTGGCTAGGCTTATGGTTAATGGTGGAGTGATTGATCCCATTCATTTGACGAGATCGGTCAGGTATGGATGCCCACTTCGCCCTCTCTTGTTTGCAATTGTTACATATCTTATCTTGTATCGACTGGATAAGCTAGTGGAGGACGGTGAAGTTAAAGGGCTTACTCTTCCAAGCAGAGAGCAAATAGTCAGCCAGGAATTGGCAGATGATTCTTTCATGTTTCTTAAGGCTCAAAGAGATAATGTTCAGAAGGCTATGGCTGTTTATCATACTTTGGTCTTGCTTCAGGGTACATTAATATGTAAAAATTTGCTCTGATAAGCTTTACCAAGAGCTATTTGCTTGGTTTTAGA
>NC_141063.1:27060493-27070493 GCF_041138505.1 Cibotium barometz | reverse complement strand
ACAGTTCGTGGGTACAAGAGCTCGTTTGGACAGAATGTATATTTGCTAGCATGATTTGTTTCTGCTAGAGATATTGTCCATGCAGGCGGAATATAATAATATTTTGTCAAATCATTTCTCTTTGGTATTGGAGATGCATAGCCATTCTGTGGATTCTTATAGGCCATTATTGGGAAAGGCTCCTTTTAAGGTTAACCAGACTTTCTTGGAGCATATTGTTTTCTATCAGCTTATGTGGCAGGTGTTACAAAACTTTAGAGGCCATGTTATCTCTATTCGGGTGTTAGCTTGGGAGTGTTGTATGTTCAATATTCAAAAGCTTGCTCGCTAGTATGGGATTCATAATGCATCATATTTTAGGGAGATGTTGCGGAACCTAGAATTGTTGTTGGTTGAACCAGGTGGTTCAAGAGGACGGTTATTGCCATAACATTGAGATAGCTATTGATTGGTTGTCCCATCAGGTTGTAGCATTGCACGAGAATCAATATGTGAGATATAAGCTTATGGCTCCAATGGATTCTAATTGTCACCCACATACGTTCTTTGCTCGTTTGCAGCAAAAGCATGCACGTGAGAATATTGTCAAGATGCAAGATAGGAAAGGAGTATTGATTATTGATTCTACTTGTGTTCTAAATGTGTGTATGGACTTTTATCACCATTTGTTGAGTCCGCATGAGGTCATATCTCCTGATGCCATTGCAGCTAGAGAGTCTTTGTTTCACTTGGTTCGTCACCAGGTATCCGCCGACGTTTTTGCAAATGAATTGGAAATAGATATTTCTATGGATGAGGTGGAAGACGTGTTAAAGCTTTTGCTTAAAGGGAAAAGTCCAGGATGGGATGGGCTCCCCAATGGCTTTTCATGAAGTATGTTGATGAGTTGAAGGTCCCTCTCACTTCTATTTTTTAGGAGGTGTGGAACATAGGTATCATTCCCGCGAGTTGGAAGATTGGGCTTGTACGTTTATTGCCTAAAGTTCCATCCCCGATTAATCTAGGTCAATGGAGACCAATCACATTGATGGGAGCCATGTATAAGATATTTGCAAAGGTCTTGGCCAAGAGGTTACAAGATTTCTTCCTACTTTGATTCATCCAAGGCAATATGGATTTATTAAAGGTCAAAATATTCTGCATAATATATTGAATATATAAATTGGAATTGATTATGCAAGGGCTTCAAGGCAAGAGGTGGTTATGATTCAAGTAGATATTGAAGAGGTGGTTATGATTCAAGTAGATATTGAAGAGGTGGTTATGATTCAAGTAGATATTGAAGAGGCTTATGATCATATTAGTTGGTCTTTTCTTTCACAACTTATGCAGGCTATGGGATTTGGACCTCACATGTCTTCTTTGATTTATACTATTAGCCAAGATACAGTGGCTAGGCTTATGGTTAATGGTGGAGTGATTGATCCCATTCATTTGACGAGATCGGTCAGGTATGGATGCCCACTTTGCCCTCTCTTGTTTGCAATTGTTACATATCTTATCTTGTATCGACTGGATAAGCTAGTGGAGGACGGTGAAGTTAAAGGGCTTACTCTTCCAAGCAGAGAGCAAATAGTCAGCCAGGAATTGGCAGATGATTCTTTCATGTTTCTTAAGGCTCAAAGAGATAATGTTCAGAAGGCTATGGCTGTTTATCATACTTTTGGTCTTGCTTCAGGGTACATTAATATGTAAAAATTTGCTCTGATAAGCTTTCCCAAGAGCAATTTGCTTGGTTTTAGATGGAATGGGTAGGTCATACAAAGGATATGCATCACACGCCACTTGGGTTATCCGATTGGAGTTAATGTTGATTCACAGGCTTTGTTGGCATGGATTTCTGCAAGGAAAAATGAAAATTTTGTGTATTGGAAATCTCAGGGTTGGCGTATGTATGTTTGGCTCAAAGTGACACAATCCATTATGGTTAGCATGATATCTTTTTTCTTGCCTTTCTTGCCATGTATGAGCAAAGCTTTGCATCAGATACAAAAGCCAATTAGATTTATGCTATGGAAAAGAGCAGGAAATAAGCCAGGACAGATGTGGATTTCTTGGGAACATGTTAGTACTCCAAAGAGGAGTGGAGGGGCAGCCCTATTAGATGTCAGATTACATATGGTCACTAGGAGATGGCCTTTACTGCAAGATATGTGTGTATTTCAAGAGCCATGGGTGGTAATGTGGCTAAGGCCCTCCTAGAGGAGGTCACACTTGTGCATGGTAATACCAAGATTGATGGTACATGATGGGATGTAGTGAATGGTTCCCAACAGGTTTGAGTGGTGGCTTCACCTCTCCTTTCTCATTTGATGATCTCATGGAAGGAGGTGTTGACACACACTAAATGGATTCCTTCAGATTTGCAGATGCAGTTGAATTCTATGGTAGGTGAGGTGTTGGCTACTTCACAACTTCTGGAGTGGCTTGACAAACTTGTTGAGTGGCCAAAATTCAATAGAATATGTGGATATGTACAATTATGGGAGAAGGTGAGGGCAGGCCTTACACCATTTGATGATATTCCTTAGTTGGAGGATCAACAACCTTGGTTAGATTGGGCATTTAGAAAGCCTCAGGACATTGTCAGCATATAACAAATCAAGTGTACCATATGATGGTGGAAGATAAGCGGGCACTGGATCACTAAGAAGGCTAATCGGGTATGGAATATCAGGCAAAGTAAGGCCTGGTGGAAGGAAGTAATCTTACAGGGCTGGTAGTCTAAGATTCCATATCAAGGGAAGGTGTTCCTATGGTGTATGCTAGTTAGAGGCCTACCATTAGAGAACCAGTTGTTGCGAAAGCAACGGATTGCTTCTGGTAATTGTGTGTTTTGTACTACATGCTTGGAAACATGCTCGCTTCTTTTCATTTCATGTCTGGTGGCAAACAAGGTGTGGGATTTCCTTTCTTGCGTAAGGATTTTGTTGACAAATAGGCTCGTAAAGATTAAAGACTTGATTTTTTGCACGATTCTGAATGGGTCGGATAACCCAAAACATTCAATTTTCTTTCCTTTTTACAAGTGGATAGGTTTGTGGCATATTTGGTTAACTAGGAATGACTTCATATTTGATGCAAATTTGATGCAAAAGTGGGTATTACAGCTCACATAGGTCATATAAAAGGGCTACTATTGTGGCAAGTCTCTTCCTTGTGGTTAGCTCATTTGGTGAATGACACAGTTATGATTAGATGAAGGTACTATTGTGGCAAGTCTCTTCCCTGCGGTTAGCTCATTTGGTGAATGACACGGCTATGATTGGATGAGGGTACTCCGAGCTACACCTGTGGTTCGTATAGTAATTAGTGAGGGAAAGCTAGTACATCACATTGTGGCCATGTGCCCATTTGTAAAGTAATTCTAGTAATATATCTTCTAGTACGAGAGAGAGAGAGAGAGAGAGAGAGAGAGAGAGAGAGAGAGAGAGAGAGAGAGAGAGAGAGAGAGAGAGAGAACCTATAGTCAAGAGAGAGAGTTATTGCACGACTTAATAATATCTTCTATTGATTGATGTTATATGAGCTTCAAAGAGTATAGTGCCTTCTATAGGCTTAAAAGCTTTATCTTTGACGCATCACACACATTGGGGCAATCACACATGGCTAAACACTTGACATCACTACTTACCACACTCACACGTAAAACGGCTATAAAAGGTTGTTCACACACAACAACACACTAAGCCATCTAAGGGCTATTTCACACACACATGAGGCTTTGAATACCCAAGAGCTATAAGCCAAGTCTATTATCCTTTGAAATCAAGACCTTGTTATATGTCACTACATTAGTAGTAGCGAAGAGTAGCTTAACCTCATCCTATTCTTCAATCTACAATGTGCTCCTCACATTAGCCCTATTTTTGTGTGTGTGTAGCTTCTTCTGGTGAATTCTAGCTTCACGTCTACGGTATTGCAATTAGTTCTCCCTCTTCTTTCTTCCCTCTATAAGAATGAATTTGGGGATCTATGTGGCATAAAAGATAATACGGGGCCTAAGTAGTACAAGCATTTAAAGGAAAAACACACACACTCAGATTTCAGGGAGGCTCCCCGCACAGAGAACCCATGACACACACACATAAACAACTAGAATTCCTAATCATAGTCTTCCACACTAAGGGTGACTTGCTATAGCTAATGGGCCAAGAAAACCTCCTTGCAGATATAGCACACTGAATGCCTTGAGACTCCAAGCTATTCTTATTACTGAATTCGCTCATGGCGAGCTTGGCTTCTACAGCAGCTCTAGATGCAGGTAAGGATCTAGTTGCACTATGAAAGATTTAAGGCTTGTGTCAAGGTAGAGATTGTCACATCAAAGCCCCAACTTTGACCTATACCCATCGTGCAGGCCAAAGTCTTGATCTTCATCTTCAATATCACCCACCGGCTCTCTAGACATAAACTCTTGCAACCTGCTCGCAGTCCTACTCGCAGTCATCCATCATCGTGGCCATCGACTCTTACACCAAAGAACGCATGTTCATCATGCGATGCCTGTGCACGACTTCGCGTGTGCAGACATCAAAATTTTCTTCATCATGCGATGCCTGTGCACGACTTCGCATGTGCAGACATCAATATTTTTTTCATCATCGTGGCCATAAACTTTTACACCAAAGAATGCATGCATGCGGTGCCGTGCACGGCCTCATGGAACTACGAAGCCCTTCACCTCCTCTTTCAAAGTCAACTTCATAGCTAAGAGCATCGCCAAAAATAGGCCCCCAACCATGGGCAAAGTTATATGCAGAGGGCTCTCTGCTGACACTTTGTGCTTAGGATGGAGAAGCAGCAAACTGGGCAAGAAGTAATGGCGCAGAAAAGAGGGTGAGAAAGCATGGTGCAATGACGCGGTGGCAAACTGGGTAGAGGCAAAAAATCTCTCAATGCTTGCATCACCCAATTTTGGCAATGAAATTGGTGAGCAGTATTATCTTGCTAGGCTGAGTGGAGGTGGTGCACTCTGCACTAGCACTGCCCAAAACTCGTGGTAGCCCACGAGATAGCTCTGGGCAGGCAACTCCTAGTGGCTCTTGGTTTTACCTTTGGGGGCAGTAGCAATAAGCTAGCGGTAACAATTTAAAAGCCTAGCTTTGATACCATGTAGGGGAGATTAAGGGCAAGCAGCTATGGAGGATGAAAGATATGCATGTTGTGTGGTAGTGCAAAGACACACACACACACACACAGAAAGACTATACTTAAGAGAGAGAAAACTATTACATAACTCAATAATATCTTCTATTTATTGATGTTGTATGAGCTTTAAATAGTATAATGCCTTTTATAGGCTTAAAAGCTTTATCTTTGACACATCACATACATTGGGACAATGATACGTGGCTAAACATATGACATCGCATACATTGGGACAATGATACGTGGCTAAACATATGACATCACTACTTATCACGCTCACACAGAAAATGGCTATAAGAGGTTATTCACATACGCATGAGGCTTCGAATACCTAAGAACTGTAAGCCAAGTCTATCACACTTTGTCCACTAAAATCAAGACTTTGTTATTCTATGTCACTACATTAGTAACCAAGAGTAGTTCAACCTCATCCAATTCTTCAATCTACAATGTGCTCCTCACATTGATCCTATTTTTTTTGTGTGTAGTTTCTCTAATGGATTCTGACTTCACATCTATGGTGTTGCAATTATCTCTCTCTCTTCTTGTTTCCCTCTACATGAAGCACTTCTATATAAGAATGGATTTGGGGATCTATGTGGGTTATAATAGATTCCAAGTAGAATGCTACTTATTGTGAGCCACAAAATCAACTAACATGATTGTTAGCTAGCATTTGTGTGGTTATATTAAGAATAAACATTTATGAGAGCTTTTTCTAAACTTTTCTTTTTGGACCACTTGTAAAGCTTTGATTAGGCACTCTTGCTAGTGGAGGCTTGTCCTACTTACATTGGAGTAGACGGTGGAAACCCAAAGGATTCTATGTCCATTGTCAAAGAATAGGCACATGAGGATGAGCTTCTACTCCTCCTTACATAGGAGTAGGAGGTGGAAACCCAAGGGATGTTATGTCCATTGTCAAAGAATAAGCACATGAGGATGAGCTTCTACTCCACTTACATCGGAGTAGAAGGTGGAAACCCAAAGGGTGTGTTCTACCCACCATCGTTAAAGAATACGTGCAGTAGTACATGAAAATTATTCAAACTCATAATTTTTTGATGCTTGAACATGTTCGATAAGCTAAGGTGTTTCTACGAGTATCTTATGGATATGGAGGGCAAAGAGAGATAGCATATTTCCATACTCTACTCTATTACACGGTGTAGTCATCTATATTGTTGCCACCTACACCAAGTATCAATAATACTCATACCTTGACCAAAATACACGTATGATTGAGTATATTACATTAATATTTTTCTGATATATGCATGTTTAGTCGTCATTCTAAAAAGAGAGCACATTAATATTTGATTGAACTTTTCCATAGATCTTTAAGAGAAGGAATTTATGCATGCTTAATGATTGTTATAAAAAGAGAGCACAATAGTATTTGACAAAACGTTTCCACAGACCCTTAGGAGAAGCAACTTGGTAGGTAAGTTTCTAAAAGAGAGTGTAATAGCATTTGACAGAACTTTTCAACAAATCCTTAATAGAAACAATGTAGTTGTATGAACCCTTTCTTTATTTTAAGTTTACAATGAAGCCACACAGATGCCTCCTCTAACCACAAGCTATTAGTGATCCATTAGCATAGCCTTCTTCACATCATGAGGTGTCAACTTATTCCATACAATTGAAATCCCCACCCCTAGCCTAGGAATAGTACACATTATCAAAAGCCAGCCATAAGCCTTTCATATATGGGTAGAGATAGGCAATGGGCACCCACTTAAGTTGGGTGGCTAGGTAAAGACCACTTGTATATATACAACTTTTGATGATGTGAACCGGGAAACTCAATCATTTTTAAGTACAAAGCTTTCTTCTTCTCTTGAGCTCTTACTTTATTGCTTGCTTTTGGTTGTAGGATGCATGCTTGTGTGTGTGATTGGAATGTAACGAGTTCACTACCTTGAGAAAGAGCCTCCTCACTTTCATGTTTCTTGTTGGGAGGGTACTCAATCCACCATGGGAAACATATATGCTCCCAATCTAAAAAACCCTCATCCTTCCATGTATGAAGATACACGAAAGATGGACTCTCCTATGACAAGCATTCATTTGTCTCATTTGGGCATTGTATGAGTTGCCCACTCTCAATGAGATTATAGATCCACCTTTGAAACCCCACAAGACACATAATTATCTCATAAACCAATTATAAGCCTTAAAAGTGACATAATGCATGTATGTTACACTTAAGATTTACCTCTACACCAAACGTCAAATGGTTTTTCAATTTCTAGCTATTTGTCCCCACCATAAGCCCACCATTCTTTAGTATGCAAAGGCTTGTTGGAAATGACACATCCTCATGTCCTTGAAGTATGCCTTAGCACCCTCTTACAATGGCTCACCACCCCAATGTCTAGATCTCGGATAATCTCTAAAGCCCTCATACAAGCACGGTACAAATATGTCTCCTTCTTCATAAGGCATATTATCAGTTGGCATTCCCCAACTATCTCGCACTTCTTTAGGCCCTGATAAGATTTGTAATATATCCTTTTTCCTACACACTCAAAGTTTTTTTACATGCACTACAATAAAGAAAGGCGAAAACAAGGATCAGAAACTATGTGAAAGTATAAGACATATACCTTATAGGACTAATTGTTGAAGCCGTTATCCATTGCAAGTTTTCCTTCTTCACCGCCTTGTTATTAATCCAATCAATGTTAAGACTCAAAAGAAATCGTGGCCATTATTTGGATTAGTAATAGTAGTAATTTTGTATGCCATACTGATGAATCTTTGCACCAATCACGCAAAATCTTATCCAACCTCTTAGAGTTTTTCACTTACATAATCGAAAGCTGATATTGCTATACATACCTTTTCCATTGCTCTTAAAGCAAGTGTGTTATGCTTTTCATATTCTTCATCTCCAAGTACTTATTGATTAAGCACATAAGTTTTAGCCAATTAAGTCCTCGTGAAAATCTTTGGTTACACAAAGCAAAACAAGCTTGGTGAGTCACCTCGTCCCAAGCAACTAAACTCGTACCTTGAAGAATAACTGGGCCATCATGCAAGCCAGATTGTTATACTAAGGCTTGACATGTGTATTTATTATCTCTAGAATCATTTCTCTTTCAATTATTGATCATGTCTTTGGTGGGAGAGCTACCATTATACTCTCTTTATTTGCGAATCCAAACTTTTGGAACATATAGATCTCATGCCTAAGAGTGGAAGGTGCATGAGTGCAAGTAACAGCTCTCCCTCTTGACCATTGGTCACATCCAAAAACTTGCACCTAAATCTTACGTATCTTGATATCTCATTTGCATAAGCTCCACACAATCCATTAATGTTATAAAAAATTGAGGATAAATAGTATCAAGAAATTGCACTCTATAGTTCATAGAATGAAGACCTTAACACTTACCCTCATTTCATACAAGACAACTAAGGTTTGAGGTGATGATTACCATCCCATACCAAAAACTTTTTTCCTCTCAAATTTGGCCACTCATCAGGGAGCTCTTCTTCAAACATAGTGTTGATTCTTGTCCACATTGGACGCACTGTTGCATATCATCATCGTTCACTTGAATAAAGCCCTCCCCAAGCCTTTTAAAACCAACAAGAAATGGTGCATTAGCCTCAATATGGCCGGCTCTATCAAATCTATCCACAAGAACGGTCACATCCACTTGTGATGTCCTAACAGCTTCATTCACAAACAAATGACACAATGAAATTAGAGGTGGATCGCTCTCCATCGTAACATAGAACTTTGACAAGCAGTCTTGAAGAAGGCCAAGCTACATTTGTGCCTCGAGCCCATGAAGAATGAGAGGTGCTTGCTCTTGGTCTTTGTCTCTTTCGTTTTTTGCTACATTAGTAGCATTTTGTGTTAACTCTAGTGCATCACTTAGCTCCACCACATCTTCTTGCACTTGAGAAGTGGTAGGGACTATTGCTAATTTCACTTGTGGAGTGTTAGGGATGTGGACTATTGCTGATTCGTCAACCACGAAATGTTTCATATTGCTTCCTTAAGATGCATTTTTTTAAAACATCCTCCAATGTGGCCCTCAAAGGCAGTTTTCGCTACACCCTTTAAATACTTTGAAACACAAGACTTTGAAGGCCCATGATGCCTACTATCAAAACCATCCATTTGAGTGTTGCCCATACAACACAAGGCAAAAAAAAGGGGGCAAACTATGCTCTGATAGCCTTGCATTGTATGGAAACTTGCTACACCCCACACTATCCAGTAAAAAATATAAATAAACATACACCAAAGCTTCCCATGCTTAACATCAGCATGATCCCTACTACAAAAGGTTCGCTTCATTATCTAACCATCTCAAAGCATAGGGTGGAATCTTTGACTTGTGCCAAATAATGTCATCCTATATTATCCATGGTGAATCTACATGAGCTTCTACAAGGCCACGAAAGTGTATTTCCACATATAAACCCATCTCACATTCAAGTCCATGTGCATCATACATAGCCAACACCTAGCTCATGGCCATTGCATCAAAGATGGAATGAATCTATGCATTACAAATCAATCTTTACATTACATAAGAAGTCTTGAAAAACTCCCTCTTCAAGCAAATAATTAGGAACCACCATCACACAATCAAACTATGGCCCATGCAAGTTAGATTCATCTACATAACTAAAAAATTCAATAATAATAGCATCTTCTTCATCACAACTTCCTTGATCATAAGCAACCAACAAACCTTACTCTTATGCTATCCATCATCTAGTGCTAAGAAAAAACCCCCAACATTTTGCTTTAAATTTTCTTGAGAAACCCATCATCTACTGCTAATTAAAACGCACCATACAACATAAGGTTAAAAAAAGG
>NC_141063.1:26971200-27060470 GCF_041138505.1 Cibotium barometz | reverse complement strand
ATGTTGTGGGATACTAGGAAGCCCCCTGACCTCGATAATTGAGGTGATGCGTGAATGGATTTGACTCTTTGTATTTCGAATTAAAGTGGGGATTGTTTGCAAGCCATTTGCTTTCGTTGTGGGGAGATGGGTCACTTCATTTCAGAGTGTCCAGAGGAGGTGAATGCTCAGCCACAACCGAATGTGTCCTAGGGTCCGACTTATAAGGATAAATTAGCTCCTGTTTTGCCATCTGGTTTGAATATAGAGAAGATAAAAAAAGTAGCAAAATAAAGTGAGCAAGTGGTAGATAAAGGTAAACAAGTTTTGGCAAATACAAAAGTTAGACCTTGGCTTGCGCTGGCGAAGAGAGACGCTCGCGAGACAGCTACTTCCGGTGGTAATCAAAATGTGGGTGTTGGTCATGGTGCCTCTTCATCATTTCGTCCTGGTGCCACAAGATAGACTCAAGAGAAAGATAACCAAGGTAGGGTATCACACTCTCGGTATAATCTGAGACCTCGAGTTACGAAAGAAAATCAAGTAAATTTTCCTTATCTATTTGATAAAAAAGGGGATATGATCTCAGCATGGGACAAGAAGTATGCGGATGTCAAGTGGACATAGGATACATCACTAATGATGCCCATACTTTAGGTGAGAAAGAACGGGTGGATGTTTTGCTCTAGAGAGAGAAGGCATTGAGGATCCTACACAATATTGTAAGGAAACAGGGCGATGGTGGTACCTCTCATTGATTGGCTTTCTGTTTTATGGATTATGAAGATTACTCTTTGGAATGTAAAAGGTGTGTGTTCACCGTCCAAGAAATATCGCATGTGGCTTACTATGTTTCAAGGTCAATGGGATATGTTTTATGCTATGGAGCATAAACAACATTCCATGGGTGGACAAGTGTATGATTATAAGGAATTTGGTGTGTTTTATAGTGGGCACCCCACTACACAATCAGGGTTCATGATTGCAGTGAAATGTTAGTTTAAGCCATCATTGGTTATGCAGGATGTCCGGGGGCAGTTCATTGTTGTGCAAGTGGAGTTTATAGATGAAACATTATGGCTTGTGGGGCTATATGAGGTTAATGGTGTTGCACATCATCATCAGCTATGGGAAAATTTATTGTGTTTGTGCAACGCTAATCCTAGCTTTGTGTTGGGCGATTTTAATGTATGTGAATTTTCAAAGCATGCTTCTACACCTCACTCTATTATGGATGGTCTGGAGAGGCTCAGCTGGAATGTGTTTGCCAATCAAGTTTTGAAACAAGATATGCGGTCATGGCTACACCCGCATGAGAGAGGATTTACATATGCCTCTCAACAGTTCGTGGTGGGTACAAGAGCTCGTTTGGACAGAATGTATATTTGCTAGCATGATTTGTTTCTGCTAGAGATATTGTCCATGCAGGCGGAATATAATAATATTTTGTCAAATCATTTCTCTTTGGTATTGGAGATGCATAGCCATTCTGTGGATTCTTATAGGCCATTATTGGGAAAGGCTCCTCTTAAGGTTAACCTGACTTTCTTGGAGCATATTGTTTTCTATCAGCTTATGTGGCAGGTGTTACAAAACTTTAGAGGCCATGTTATCTCTATTCGGGTGTTAGCTTGGGAGTGTTGTATGTTCAATATTCAAAAGCTTGCTCGCTAGTATGGGATTCATAATGCATCATATTTTAGGGAGATGTTGCGGAACCTAGAATTGTTGTTGGTTGAACCAGGTGGTTCAAGAGGACGGTTATTGCCATAACATTGAGATAGCTATTGATTGGTTGTCCCATCAGGTTGTAGCATTGCACGAGAATCAATATGTGAGATATAAGCTTATGGCTCCAATGGATTCTAATCGTCACTCACATACGTTCTTTGCTCGTTTGCAGCAAAAGCATGCACGTGAGAATATTGTCAAGATGCAACATGTATAAGATATTTGCAAAGGTCTTGGCCAAGAGGTTACAAGATTTCTTCCTACTTTGATTCATCCAAGGCAATATGGATTTATTAAAGGTCAAAATATTCTGCATAATATATTGAATATACAAATTGGAATTGATTATGCAAGGGCTTCAAGGCAAGAGGTGGTTATGATTCAAGTAGATATTGAAGAGGTGGTTATGATTCAAGTAGATATTGAAGAGGCTTATGATCATATTAGTTGGTCTTTTCTTTCACAACTTATGCAGGCTATGGGATTTGGACCTCACATGTCTTCTTTGATTTATACTATCAGCCAACATACAGTGGCTAGGCTTATGGTTAATGGTGGAGTGATTGATCCCATTCATTTGACGAGATTGGTCAGGCATGGATGCCCACTTCGCCCTCTCTTGTTTGCAATTGTTACATATCTTATCTTGTATCGACTGGATAAGCTAGTGGAGGATGGTGAAGTTAAAGGGCTTCCTCTTCCATTTAGGAAAAACCCTGAAAAAATCTAAAATCTTCAAAGAGAACCCTTGACTCAACATATAAACTCAATTAGAAATAAAGTGAGAATCCCCCTTGATGACTAAAATGCAAATGAATATCTTCTTGATGTCAATGTAGATCCTGATCTAGATGTAGCTCTCGGTATTTTTCATCCTTGATTTCATTGTGTAATGAAATCCTTGTAGGCAAAGATGGATCATTTTATCAATCTGTTCATGAAGCCTAACATGATGATGATGCATGTCCCTTTCAGATGATTTAGCCTTATCAATGGCCAGTGTCTTGCCCTTGCACAATTGATTTATGAGTATGTTAGATGAGTTACATCTAGCATTCAAGCTCAAAAATCCCATTGTCGTGAACAATGCTAATGGAGATTTATAGCCAGTTTTGGATTAACAAATTGATCACTCAAATCAAGGGGAAAATTTGATTTGATGATTTACAGATGTTTAGCAACACTTTAATGTGAGATATGACCCATTAATGGCCCTAAAAACCTCAAATGATTAGCACTAATCAAGGTATTAGTGAAATTAATTTTTTGATAACTATGCAAAGGATACCCTAATTTATAGAGTACGTCAGAGGGAAAAATCAATTGGCTTTTTCAAGATGAAGCTTTGGCAAGCTGTAGCAAACCCCCAATGGTATCTTCGAACCCTTAATGGTAGAGCACCTTGATTGTAGAGCACTGTTGGAGGGGAAAATCAAGGGCCTTTTTCAAGATAAAGCTTTGGCAAGTTGTAATGGAATGAATATATGCATCACAAACCAATCTTTACATTACATAAGAAGTCTTGAAAAACTCCCTCTTCAAGCAAATCATTAGGAACCACCATCATACAATAAAACTATGGCCCATGCAAGTTAGATTCATCTACATAACTTAAAAAATTCAATAATAATAGGAGCTTCTTCATCACAACTTCCTTGATCACGAGCAACCAACAAACCTTACTCTTACGCTATCCATGATCTAGTGCTTAAAAAAAGCCCCAAAATTTTTCTTTAAATGACCCATCATCTAGTTCTAATAAAAACCCACCATACAACATAAGGCAAAAAAAAGGGGGTAAACTACGCTTCGGAAGCTAGTGAATGCGCTAGCTTCCAAAGCATAGTCTGCCCCTTTTTTTTTGCCTTGTGTTGTATGGAAACTTGCTAGGAAGTTTTCCTTTTTTGTGTGATGAGAGCAAGTTTATCTTTTGTGTGTGATGACTAGATAAGAGAAGCTTGTATGGTGAGTTGCTACGCCCCACACCATTTCATAGAGTGGAGCTTGTAAATTTATGTGTGATGACTAACCTCTTTGTTATCACAAGGAGCACGATGTTTGATAGTGGCGCAGTGAATGGAGTGCGGCGATGGAGATCAAAGTGAGAGGCAGGTGACGGTAACTTTAGGGTTTACAGGGACAAGCGATGGAAAAGTTTAGGGTTTAGAGAAAGAAAGAGAAATGGCAAAGTGGGGGAAGAGATAGAGAGAAAGAAAGAGAGAGAGAAGAAGGGTGATTTTACATTGGGGGGAATTGATTTACCACATAATGTCTTTCACGTCAAAGCTTAATACTTACACATGTCAAAACTTTAGGTTTTCTCTACTGAGGAGCTCGCAAACACATCAAGGACAAATCTTGCAATCTAAAGATGGGAGTTGGATGGCAGGAGAGGGTCACAAGAAAAAGATAGCATTATATGATACATGCATATCATACATGGCCAACTCTTTATTACAAAGTGCCAAGAAACATGCATATATGTTGGGAAAGCATGTAGGATTTGGACATAATCTAGAGACATTGATGGCTAGGATTTCTAATAGGAATATTCCTCGTGCAATCAAAGTGGCTTGGCTTGTGGAAGGAGCAATTGAACTCCAGTGTATCAAGATATTCAAGTATTAGAAGGTGATATGGAAACTATGTATTGTAAAAGAAGGCCATCTCATGTCGTTAATGTGGAGTTTGCATGAGATGGCAAACATGCATTGCAAGAAAAGTAGAAAAGAGAATAGATTCTACATTAATAATGGAGCTTGTAGTACTAATTGAAAAGGTTGTTAATTGGTATGAGTATGAGATATTTAAGATAGAAGCAAATGGACTAGATAGGAAGTCTTGTGAAAAACATATATAGGCACCGGCAAATGATCTCTGATTGAGGATCTTTCTTCGCGGGAGTAAAGCTAAAGGGCAACTATACAGTCCTATCGGACTGATATTTTCAAAAAAAGGGGGTAGACTACGCTTCGGAAGCTAGTGAATGCGCTAGCTTCCAAAGCATAGTCTGCCCCTTTTTTTTTGCCTTGTGTTGTATGGAAACTTGCTAGGAAGTTTTCCTTTTTTGTGTGATGAGAGCAAGTTTATCTTTTGTGTGTGATGACTAGATAAGAGAAGCTTGTATGGTGAGTTGCTACGCCCCACACCATTTCATAGAGTGGAGCTTGTAAATTTATGTGTGATGACTAACCTCTTTGTTATCACAAGGAGCACGATGTTTGATAGTGGCGCAGTGAATGGAGTGCGGCGATGGAGATCAAAGTGAGAGGCAGGTGACGGTAACTTTAGGGTTTACAGGGACAAACGATGGAAAAGTTTAGGGTTTAGAGAAAGAAAGAGAAATGGCAAAGTGGGGGAAGAGATAGAGAGAAAGAAAGAGAGAGAAGAAGGGTGATTCTACATTGGGGGGAATTGATTTACCACATAATGTCTTTCACGTCAAGTAAAGCTTAATACTTACACATGTCAAAACTTTAGGTTTTCTCTACTGAGGAGCTCGCAAACACATCAAGGACAAATCTTGCAATCTAAAGATGGGAGTTGGATGGCAGGAGAGGGTCACAAGAAAAAGATAGCATTATATGATACATGCATATCATACATGGCCAACTCTTTATTACAAAGTGCAAAGAAGCATGCATATATGTTGGGAAATCATGTAGGATTTGGACATAATCTAGAGACATTGATGGCTAGGATTTCTAATAGGAATATTCCTCGTGCAATCAAAGTGGCTTGGCTTGTGGAAGGAGCAATTGGTGGAACTCCAGTGTATCAAGATATTCAAGTATTAGAAGGTGATATGGAAACTATGTATTGTAAAAGAAGGCCATCTCATGTCGTTAATGTGGAGTTTGCATGAAATGGCAAACATGCATTGCAAGAAAAGTAGAAAAGAGAATAGATTCTACATTAATAATGGAGCTTGTAGTACTAATTGAAAAGGTTGTTAATTGGTATGAGTATGAGATATTTAAGATAGAAGCAAATGGACTAGATAGGAAGTCTTGTGAAAAACATATATAGTCTTGTGAAGCAAATAGACTAGATAGGAACATTAGTGTACATGCCCATATTTTAAAAGACATGTACAAGGGAAAATGTCTTATGTGTCTTTCGAGACTACACCCTTGTCGGGAGCTCTACGGGAGGCACCGGCAAATGATCTCTGATTGAGGAGCTTTCTTCGCGGGAGTAAAGCTAAAGGGCAACTACATAGTCCTATTGGACTGATATTTTCAGGCCGAAAACGCGTTTCGGGCGCGTCTGGACCTCCGTTTTTCAGAAAGCAGGCGATTTCGAGCACTGCGGGTAAGTCATCGATTTTCTGCAGAACTCTATTTTAAGAACTGCAGGAAGACAGATTGGCTGTGCAAGCACTGTGGGTGCTGCAAAGAGGTTAACAGTTGCCATTGGGGTGTATGTATGCACATTGAGGTCACTGGTTGTGACATTTGAGTGTACTGCAATACCGCTGCAAAAAATACAGCAGTTTATGCAGGACAAAATCCAGAGTGCTGTTTCTGGTAAAATTGTGTGTTTGGCAAGATGTCAAATGATGGGATAACCCAGATTGTGGCTGAGAAGCTTGATAAGAATAACTTCCATGCTTGGAGGTTCAGGTTGATGAATTTCCTGATGGGAAAGGGCTATTGGGACTACATAGAAGGTGAGCATGAAGAGGCACCAGAGATACCGGCGGACATAAATCCGACTGCTCTGCAGATGTGAAAGAGTTTAAAGACTGGAACCAAGGAGCCAGGAAAGTTATGTATTGGCTTTCCATTAGTATACAGGACACCATGATTGGGCACATTCAGGATGCCAAGTCCCCCAAGGAGGCGTGGGACACCTTGGTAAAGCTCTATGAAACAAATACCAAGGCACGTAAGATACAGTTGAAGAATGAACTTCATACTGTGGAGAAAAAGAGCATGTCTGTGAATGACTATGCGCTGAAGATAAAGGGTATTGTGGAATCCCTTGCATCTATTAGTGTGTCAGTAGATGATGATGACAAGGTGGAAGTCTGTCTACGTGGTCTCGGGCCACAATACAAGGCGTTCAAGACGTCTATTCAAACTCGAGAAAACATTCCCAACTTTACAGATTTGGTGTCTATGCTGATTATAGAAGAGAAGAGCTTGGGTGAAGACCAACAGTCTTCACAAACCAAAAACAGTTCGGAGCAACAGGCCTTCTACACAAGTTCAGGAAGAGGACGAGGAAGAGGAGGCCGTGGACGCGGTCAAGGAGGTGGCCGAACAGGTAATCAGAATTATGGCCAGCAGAGCAGCAACAACAACAGTCCCAAAATACACAACAACAACAACAACAACAACAACACACAGGTGGAAGAGGCAAATTCAGAGGTAGGGGGAGTCAAAGAGGCCGTGGAAATTGGCAAAGGCAATATAATGATGCACGTGAATGCTATTATTGTGGTAAGCCTGGACATGTGCAGGCAGACTGTTATAAGAAGCAAGCTGACATGCAAAATGGGAAAGTGCAACAAAACAACTATGCATCCTCAAGCAGAAATGATGAGGACAATGAAAGGTTGTTTGTTATGCAGCATTTCGTGAATGCCATGTCTGAAAATGTTGAAGCAGCACAAAAAGATGATGTGTGGTATGTGGATTCAGGTGCTTCGAACCACATGACAAGTCATGGGGAGTGGTTCAAGGAGATGAAAAACCTGGAAAGACCAGGTTTTGTGGAAACAGGGGATGACACTGCTCATCCAATTGCCCATGTTGGAGATGTGCCATTGTCTATGCAGGATGGCAAAGTGAAGTACCTTGCAAATGTACTTCACGTTCCGAACATAACAAAGAATCTGGTTTCAGTTGGCCAGATGATTGAGCAGGGTTTGCAGGTTCGGTTTAACCCTGATGGTTGTTATGTTGAAGACTTTAAAGACAAGTGCAGGTTGGTTGCAAAAGGCAACAGAGTGGGCAGAATGTTTACGTTGAATGTAGACATGCCTGAAATGAGTGCTGCGATGTTTGCAAATGGTTCAGGAATTGTTGCAGACACAGACATTTGGCATAAAAGAATTGGACATGTGAATGTGCAGCGAATGAAGTCTATGCAGACTAAAGGAATTGTGACAGGGCTGCCAAAGTTTAAAGTGGAAGGTATGCAAAGAATATGTGAAGCATGCCAATTTGGAAAGCAAACAAAGCATATACTTCCACGTAATAGATATGTGAGCAGAAATGCACTAGATGTTGTGCATTCAGATGTATGGGGTCCTACGAAGACCATGTCTATGGGAGGCTGCAGATATTATGTGACATTTATTGATGACCACACAAGGAAAGTGTGGGTATATTTCATGAAGGAGAAGAGTGAGGTGTTCACTCACTTTCAGAATTTCAGGTTTTTGGTTGAAAAGCAAACAGGGAAATATATAAAGTGCCTAAGGTCAGATGGAGGGGGAGAGTACTTCTCCAATGAGTTCTCTGAATTTTTGAAGAAGAATGGTATTCGGAGACAGTTTACATGCAGATACACTCCGTAGCAAAATGGAGTTGCTGTGAGCGAAAAAACAGGCACATTGCTGAGATTGCACGAGCATTGATGGAAGAGAAGAATATGCCGCATAGCTATTGGGCTGAGGCTGTTTCTACAGCAGTATACATCATGAACAGGACTCCAACTGCAGCCATACATGATGTAACTCTAGAGGAGAGGTTTACAAGCAGAAAACCTGATTTATCTTATCTGAAAGTCTTTGGATGTATTGCATATGTGCATGTGCCAGATGAGCTGAGAACTAAGCTGGATCCAAAAGCTGAAAAATGTGTGTTTATTGGATATTCCCTTGAGCAAAAGGGTTACACATGTTATAACCCTGCTACACGTGAGTTGAGGGTAAGCAGGGATGTTGTTTTTGATGAAATGAGGAGCTGGTATGCTGCTAAAAAAGAAGCTATTGGGGATGATGTGAGTGTAAGTGTGGTTGCACAGAATGCAGGTCAGAAATCACAGTCTTTGAGTGGACCAGGAGAGTCCTCATCTAGTGGGTCTGTTGATAAGCCATGGAGTGGCAGGCTGCGTCATAATACCAGTCCTACAAATGTGATTAGTACATCACGTAAAGGAAAAGAGAAAGTGGTTGAGCCCCTTGGTATGCCTGACATTTCTGCAGGGCATTCTCATGTTGATGGAGAGTCTAGTGGCTCAGAGATGAGCCTTGATGAGGAGCTTGGGATCCCAGCTATGAGAACACCTGGTGTAAAGAAGGCTATGGAAGCCATGAATGAAAAGCTGCGAAGATCTGGGAGAGTGAAAAATCCTGTGCAGAGATTTACTTATGATGGTTATGTGGCACATCACTATGCATATATGGCAAAAGTTGTGCAGGTTGTAGAGCCCACATGCATTGATGAGGCTGTTGGAAATGTGTATTGGGAGAAAGCTATGGATGAGGAGATGAATGCACTATATGGAAATGAGACTTGGGATTTAGTGCAATTGCCTGAAGGCAAGAAAGCCATTGGATGCAAGTGGGTGTACAAAGTAAAACATAACAGTGATGGAAGCATAAACAGGTACAAGGCTAGATTGGTAGCCAAAGGATATGCGCAAACATATGGCATTGATTATAAGGAAACTTTCAACCCAGTTGCCAAGATGGCAATAGTGAGAGTTGTGATAGCAGTGGCTGCATCACAGCAATGGTCTTTACATCAGATGGATGTAAAGAATGCATTCTTACATGGGGATTTGCAAGAAGAGGTGTATATGTTGCAGCCACCTGGTTATGAGGATGTGAGTCACCCCGAGCATCAGGTTGAAGAAAGCCTTGTATGGCTTAAAACAAGCACCAAGAGCATGGTCTAACAAGATTTCTGAATATCTTGTCATATTGGCTTTCATGTAGCCAATGCAGATTTCTCGCTGTATCTGAGACATGGTGATAGAGGAGTTGTGCTTGTTGTCATCTATGTAGATGACTTGATCATTACGGGGGACCATGATGCAGAGATCTTTGATGTAAAGATCTTGCTTAGACAGAAGTTTGAGATGAAGGATCTGGGGGAGCTCAGATATTTCTTGGGCATTGAGGTGATTAGGTCACCACATGGTATTGGATTACTGCAGAGACAGTATGGCTTGGACATGTTGTCCAAGTATGGTATGACAGGCTGTAAGCCTATCTCAGTGCCATTGGATCAGAATGGCAAGTTGAGTGCAGATTCAGGAGAGATTCGGGAGGATCCTACTATGTATAGACGCATAGTAGGAAGCTTGATATACATGACGATCACCAGGCCAGATTTGAGCTATGCTGTTGGGTTGGTGAGTCAGTTTATGCAGGTTCCACGGAAACCGCATTTGGATGCATTGAGACGCATACTGAGGTATGTGAGGTCTACTTTGCATTGTGGACTATTCTATGAGACTGGGACAGAGATATGTGTACATGGGTACACAGATGCTGATTGGGCTGGTAGTATCTCAGATAGAAGATCTATCAGTGGATTCATGTTTTCTTTGGGGAGTGCTGCTGTGACTTGGAGCAGCAAGAAGCAGCCTACGGTTGCTCTATCCAGTACAGAGGCCGAGTACAGAGGAGCTGCTATGGCAGCATGTGAGGTAGCTTGGTTGAGAAAGCTACTTGTAGATTTGGGTCTATCAGTGGATAGACAAGTTGTCATTTTCTGTGACAACATTAGCACTATACAGTTGGCCAGGAACCCAGTCTTTCATGCGCGTACGAAGCATATAGAGGTCCACTACCACTTCGTCAGAGAGAAGGTCTTGGCAGGAGACCTTGACCTTATGCTATCCATCATCTAGTGCTAAGAAAAACCCCCCAACATTTTGCTTTAAATTTTCTTGAGAAACCCATCATCTACTGCTAATTAAAACGCACCATACAACATAAGGTTAAAAAAGGGTAGACTACTCTTTGGAAGCTAGTGCATGCACTGGCTTCCAAAGCACAGTTTGCACCTCCAAAGCACAGTCTGCCCCTTCTTTTTTCCTTGTGTTGTATGGAAACTTGCTAGCAAGTTTATCTTTTTTGTGTGATAAGAACGAGTTTAACTTTCGTGTGTGATGATTAGATAAGAGAAGCTTGTATGGTGAGTTGCTACACGCCATACCATTTCATAGAGTTGAGCTTGTACATTTGTGTGTGATGACTAACCTCTTTGTTATCACCATTTGATAGTGGCACAGTGAATGGAGTGCGACGGAGCTCAATGGAGTTCAAAGCGAGGGGTAGGTGACGATAACTTTAGGGTTTATAGAGGCAAGCAATGGTAAAGTTTAGGGTTTAGAGAAAGAAATAGAAATGGCAAAGTGGGGGAAGAGATAGAGAGAAAGAAAGAGAGAGAAGAAGGGTGATTGTACATTGTGGGGAATTGATTTACCATAATGTCTTTCACATCAAGTAAAGCTTAATACTTACACATGTCAAAACTTTAGGTTGTCTCCGTCGAGGAGCTCACAAACACGCCAAGGACAAATCTTGCAGACTCTAAAGATGGGAGCTAGATGGCAGGAGAGGGTCATAAGAGAAAGATAGCATTATATGATGCATGTGTATCAGACATGGCCAACTCTCTATTGCAAAGTGCAAAGAAGCATGCATACATGCTGGGAAAGCATGTAGGATTTGGACATAATCTAGAGACATTGATGGCTAGGATTGCTAATAGGAATGTTCCTCGTGCACTCGAAGTGGCTCGGCTTGTGGAAGGAGGAGTTGGTGGAACTCCAATGTATCAAGATAATCGAGTATTAGAAGATGATAGGGAAACTATGTATCGCAAAAGAAGGCCATCTCATGTGGTTAATGTGGAGGATAATAGTTCCCATCATCTCGAGTATAATTATGAAAATAAAATAGACAATCACGTGACCAACCAAGGAGAATCTATTTCACAGAGCAAGATACAACACTCCAACATGACACACCTACAACACAACTTTGATGTGGATGGAAGGTGTGGAGGGAAATTAGGAGGACACCTTTAAATAGTAAGGTAAAATGCCTTAGATGAATGTCCATGTTTTTTCAGAGAGAAATCACCTAGGACTAGGAGGTAAGAGGCACAACTCAGGTGGTTTTACCCCAATGATGTAGTACCCAGATAGTAATATCTCACCCATACCAATTTTACCTTATATTTGGCCCATTGAGGAGGGAACAAAATTGACTCAGGAAGAGGCAAATACATTGGTCCGTGCTGGATTTAGGTTAGCCACAACAAATGGCATAGCTCGTGAAATGTTATGAATCATGGGATGGAAACATCATAGATGAAGGCACATGGGAAGGTATTGCTAGTGTTGCATCAAAGACTCCTGTGAGTGAATTCAACAAGATGGGCATAGACTCAATTGGGAGAAGTTGAGTTTGCATGAAATGGCGAACATGCATTGCAATAAGAGTAGAAAAGAGAATAGATTCTGCATTAATAATGGACCGAATAGTACTGATTGAAAAGGTTGTTAATTAGTATGAGTATGAGATATTTAAGATAGAAGCAGATGGACTAGATCGTTAGTCTTATGAAGTACATATACAGTCTCAACCTTGGTGTACATGCCCAGATTTTTAGAAATGTGTACAAGGGAAAAAGTCTTACTTATCAAAATGAAAACATGGTTATATACTAGCCAAAGATACCCAATCATAATGTGAGGAGGGAGGCTCTCTCATGTCCATGGACCTATCTATGATATAGCTCTTGGGTCATGACTCTATTGCATCGAGGGGCCTATCCATGATTATGTGCTTGGTGGAAAAGAGAAAATCTACTCATAGCACTTACGTTGATGGTTGGATAATTTTTTGGCACTTATGATTGCATAGTTTTTTGGATAATGTAGAGTTGATATTGTGACACCTAAAGTTGAACATTTTTTTTGGATAACATAAGCCTTGTTATTATGTTTTTGATTATGCAGATCTATCCACTTGCCATTGCCATGTTTTTTCAATATGAAAATAATATATTTACTTCAAATGTACCATGCTATTAATAATTTTTTGGATAACATAAGCCTTGTTATTAGGTTTTTGATTATGTAGATCTAAATATCCATTTACCATTGCCATGTTTTTTCAGTATGCAAAAATATATTCGCTTCAAAGGTGCTAGTTGTTAAATAATGTTTCTTGAATCAATATCCTACTAAAATATTTGGAAGAAAATCACGAGGCCTTCCTCGAAAGCTTGCTATAGATGCTCTAAAAAGATCGCGTTGAAAAGCTTGCAAAAATTTCCCGTTTCTAAGCACCCCTATCATGTTAAAAATCATGACATTGGAGTGTTGCTAAGCACCCCTATCATGTTTAAAAACCCGAAAAACATTTACGAAAAACCCTGAAAAAATATAAAATCTTCAAAGAGAACCCTTGACTCAGCTTGCAAAAAATTCCCTGTTTCTAAGCACCCCTATCATTTGAAAATCATGACATTGGAGTGTTGCTAAGCACCCCTATCATGTTTAAAAACCCAAAAAAACATTTAGGAAAAACCCTGAAAAAATCTAAAATCTTCAAAGAAGAGAACCCTTGACTCAGCTTGCAAAAATTCCCTGTTTCTAAGCACCCCTATCATGTTAAAAATCATGACATTGGAGTGTTGCTAAGCACCCCTATCATGTTTAAAAACCCGAAAAACATTTAGGAAAACCCCTGAAAAAATCTAAAATCTTCAAAGAGAACCCTTGACTCAACATATATACTCAATTAGAAATAAAGTGAGAATCCCCCTTGATGACTAAAATGCAAATGAATATCTTCTTGATGTCAATGTAGATCCTGATCTAGATGTAGCTCTCGGTATTTTTCATCCTTGATTTCATTGTGTAATGAAATACTTGTAGGCAAAGATGGATCATTTTATCAATCTGTTCATGAAGCCTAACATGATGATGATGCATGTCCCTTTCAGATGATTTAGCCTTATCAATGGCCAGTGTCTTGCCCTTGCACAATTGATTTATGAGTATGTTAGATGAGTTACATCTAGCATTCAAGCTCAAAAATCCCATTGTCGTGAACAATGCTAATGGAGATTTATAGCCAGTTTTGGATTAACAAATTGATCACTCAAATCAAGGGGAAAATCTGATTTGATGATTTACAGATGTTTAGCAACACTTGAATGTGAGATATGACCCATTAATGGCCCTAAAAACCTCAAATGATTAGCACTAATCAAGGTATTAGTGAAATTAATTTTTTGATAACTATGCAAAGGATACCCTAATTTATAGAGCATCGTCAGAGGGGAAAATCAATTGGCTTTTTCAAGATGAAGCTTTGGCAAGCTGTAGCAAACCCCCAATGGTCGAACCCTTAATGGTAGAGCACCTTGATTGTAGAGCACTGTTGGAGGGGAAAATCAAGGGGCTTTTTCAAGATAAAGCTTTGGCAAGTTGTAATGGAATGAATATATGCATCACAAATCAATCTTTACATTACATAAGAAGTCTTGAAAAACTCCCTCTTCAAGCAAATCATTAGGAACCACCATCATACAATAAAACTATGGCCCATGCAAGTTAGATTCATCTACATAACTAAAAAAATTCAATAATAATAGGAGCTTCTTCATCACAACTTCCTTGATCACGAGCAACCAATAAACCTTACTCTTACGCTATCCATGATCTAGTGCTTAAAAAAAGCCCCAACATTTTTCTTTAAATGACCCATCATCTAGTTCTAATAAAAACCCACCATACAACATAAGGCAAAAAAAAGGGGGTAGACTACGCTTCGGAAGCTAGTGAATGCGCTAGCTTCCAAACCATAGTCTGCCCCTTTTTTTTTTTGCCTTGTGTTGTATGGAAACTTGCTAGGAAGTTTTCCTTTTTTGTGTGATGAGAGCAAGTTTATCTTTTGTGTGTGATGACTAGATAAGAGAAGCTTGTATGGTGAGTTGCTACGCCCCACACCATTTCATAGAGTGGAGCTTGTAAATTTATGTGTGATGACTAACCTCTTTGTTATCACAAGGAGCACGACGTTTGATAGTGGCGCAGTGAATGGAGTGCGGCGATGGAGATCAAAGTGAGAGGCAGGTGACGGTAACTTTAGGGTTTACAGGGACAAGCGATGGAAAAGTTTAGGGTTTAGAGAAAGAAAGAGAAATGGCAAAGTGGGGGAAGAGATAGAGAGAAAGAAAGAGAGAGAAGAAGGGTGATTCTACATTGGGGGGAATTGATTTACCACATAATGTCTTTCACGTCAAGTAAAGCTTAATACTTACACATGTCAAAACTTTAGGTTTTCTCTACTGAGGAGCTCGCAAACACATCAAGGACAAATCTTGCAATCTAAAGATGGGAGTTGGATGGCAGGAGAGGGTCACAAGAAAAAGATAGCATTATATGATACATGCATATCATACATGGCCAACTCTTTATCACAAAGTGCCAAGAAGCATGCATATATGTTGGGAAAGCATGTAGGATTTGGACATAATCTAGAGACATTGATGGCTAGGATTTCTAATAGGAATATTCCTCGTGCAATCAAAGTAGCTTGGCTTGTGGAAGGAGCAATTGGTGGAACTCCAGTGTATCAAGATATTCAAGTATTAAAAGGTGATATGGAAACTATGTATTGTAAAAGAAGGCCATCTCATGTCGTTAATGTGGAGTTTGCATGAAATGGCAAACATGCATTGCAAGAAAAGTAGAAAAGAGAATAGATTCTACATTAATAATGGAGCTTGTAGTACTAATTGAAAAGGTTGTTAATTGGTATGAGTATGAGATATTTAAGATAGAAGCAAATGGACTAGATAGGAAGTCTTGTGAAAAACATATATATAGTCTTGTGAAGCAAATGGACTAGATAGGAACATTAGTGTACATGCCCATATTTTAAAAGACGTGTACAAGGGAAAATGTCTTATGTGGCACACAAACATATTTATGCGAGTTTTGGGGCTTGAAAACATGTTTATACACCAACCAAAGATACCCAATCATAATGTGAGGGAGGGGCTCTCCTGTCTCTCCTGTCCATGGACCTATCCATGATATGGCTCTTGGGTCATGACTCTATTGTATCCAGGGGCGTATCCCATGATATGGCTCTTGGGTCATGACTCTATTGCATCCAGGGGTGTATCCCATGATATGGCTGATATGGCTCTTGGGTCATGACTCTATCGTGTCGAGGGGCCTATCCATGATTTTGTGCTTGGTGGAAAAGAGAAAATCTACTCATGACACTTGCGCTTCTAGTTGGATAATTTTTTGGCACTTATGATTACATAGTTTTTTTGGATAATGTAGAGCTGATATTAAGACACTTATAGCTGAATATTTTTTTTTGGATAACATAAGCCTTGTTATTATGTTTTTGATTATGTAGATCTATCCACTTGCCATGTTTTTGATTATGTAGATCTGTCCACTGCCATGTTTTTTCAATACAAAAATCTTATATTTACTTCAAATGTACCATGGTATTAATAATTTTTTGGATAACATAAGCCTTGTTATTAGGTTTTTTATTATGTAGATCTAGATATCCAATTGCCATTGCCATGTTTTTTCAATATGCAAAAATATATTCACTTCAAAGGTGCCATGGTGTTAAATTATGTTTCTTGAATCGAGGTATCCTACTAAAATATTTGGAAGAAAAACATGAGGCCTTCCTCAAAAGCTTTCTAGATGCTCTGAAAATCTCACGTTGAAAAGCTCGCAAAAATTCCCTATTTCTAGCACCCCATATCATGTTAAAAATCATGACATTAGAGTGTTTCAAGCACCCCTATCATGTTTAAAATCATGACATTGGAGTGTTTCAAGCACCCCTATAATGTTAAAAATCATGACATTGGAGTGTTTCAAGCACCCCTGTCATGTTTAAAAACCCAAAAAACATTAAGAAAAACCCTTAAAAAATCTAAAATCCTCAAAGAGAACCCTTGACTCAACATATGAACTGAATTAGAAATAAAGGGAGAATCCCCCTCGATGATGACTAAAATGTGGATGAAGATCTTCTTGATGTCAATGTAGATCCTAATCTAGATAGATCTCGGTCTTCTTCATCCTTGATTTCATTTGTAATGAAATCCTTGTAAGTAAAGATGGTGGATCGTAGCCTTATCAATGGCCAGTGTTTTGCCCTTGTACAATTTTATAAGTATCTTAGATGACTTACATGAAGCATTAAAGCTCAAAAATCCCATTGTCGTGAACAATGCTAAGAGAGATTTATACCCAATTTTGGATTAACAAATTGATCACTCAAATCAAGGGGAAAATCTGATTTGATGCTTTACAAAGGTTTAGCAACACTTGAATGTGAGATATAACCCATTAATGGTCCTAAAGACCTCAAATGATTTAGCACCAATTAAGATATTAGTGAAAGTAATTTTTTAATATCTATGCAGAGGATACCTTGATCTATAAAGCATCGTTAGAGGGGAGAATCAAGGGGTTTTTTTAAGATGAAACTTTGGCAAGCTGTAGCAAATCCCCAATGGTAGCGCTGAACCCTTAATGGTAGAGCTGAACCCTTAATGGTAGAGCACCTTGATTTGTAGAGCACCGTTGGAGGGGAAAATCAAGGGACTTATTCAAGATGAAGCTTTGGCAAGTTGTAGCAAGTCCCCAATGGTAGGGTTGAACCCTCAATGGTCCATAAATACTAGGATTAATGTTGATTAATCATTGATTAATAGAGATAATTAACTATTTGCAATATAAAGAAGAGGTCGACTTGCTATGTGAAATTGAATCCCTTTCACAAATCTTCTTTAAAAAAGCTTTAAGAAGCAACTAGAGCACTGTGTTAACATGAGTTTAGAATCACTAAACATATGATTAGCCAAAATAATGACTCCTTAATCACCTCTATGCCAAAGTGTATCTTTGTTTAGTGCACAAGGCTAGAACGGCTCATACATGCATTAAAAAAAAAACCAATGTTGTAGCCATGTTTTCCATCGTTGAAAACCCTTGTGAAGGTGACGAATTGAGTCAAAATGCATAGATCCAACCGCTATTGCATTTCCCCCAAAAAAAAAGTAATGTTTTGTTAATGGCTTGTAGCCGCCGGCAATGTTGTGTGTGAATTCGTGGAATTGAATCTGCTAGGAGTTGTGCCTATGCGGAGCTCGGAAGAGGCCCTAAAGATTTGTCTTGAGCTTTAGTTGCTCCTATGAGGAGCAATCAAAGATCCACTGATTATGGGAAAAGCTGCATTTTTATATAAGGAAGAGAAAAAAACTCAAAAAATAGTTCAATAAAGAGATTACTAGATCAATCATTGGATGGCTATGTGAGGAGCAATCTAAGCTTTATTAAGCATGGGTTTGAGGTGATCACCTAAATGGGGAAAAAAATATTAACTATTAATCATGATTAGTTTAAACGATAAGCTAAAGCTAATCAAGTTGAAGGAGAGTAGAGTAGATGATAAGCATAAACACTGAGAATATCATGTTTGCAAATCATAGGTATTCAATCATGGAGCTATGGAGGATCAAATCTCTCCATGATTGAGGAGTGTGAAGAAAAGTGAGAAGAGGAATCTTAAGCACAAAATGAAGTGAATATTGGGAAAATACAAGATGATTGTATTATGATTGAGATGAATGAACCACCAAGTACAATACCCTTTTATAGGCACCAAACCCTATCTTTTGACTCTAACTAAGAGGTAGTTCACACTTAAAGTGTTCACACCAAGCTGGCTATAGACCTAATGAACCATATGCTCATATCCCAAATGTCACATGATATTTTGGTGCATTTCTAACATTCTCTAAGTTTTTTCTCAATTCTAGACTTAGAAATTTTTTGGCTTTTTTCCCAAAAAGAAGCTGCAAAAGGCTTTTAACTTAAACTTTATAGGTGGCCTTCTTGGAGTGATATGCACATTGAATATTCTTCAACCCAACTTGTTCGTGAATATTTGCTAATTTTAGAAAGAAATGCTAAAAGTAACTAGTAACCCAACTATGTCAGAATAGGACCAAATTTGGTGTGTAGGTGGTCTGAGGTTTCGTGAACACATATGTATGCTTAGAATTTGATATGGGTCCAAGACGGAGGAAATAGAAGTAGGCATGGAAACCTCGCTAGTTTCTCACTGTGCTACACAAATCCATAATGTAGGTTGTCTATACAGAGAGGGTCCTATGTGGTAAGGACCACCTCTGTGCAAAACCTTGGTTGGTTCTAAATCAATAGTCTGTAAGTTTTAGCCAATCCAAGAGTGCTATTCTCCTAGTGGCTTCAGAGTTGCAAACTTAGATTTTTTTTTTTGCTTTTAAGGTCAAAAGAGACCGAAAAGGCCTCTAGCTGCTGATCCTCGTAACTTGCCCAAATGCACCAAATTTGACAAGTTGGATGTTGAGAATGTCAATCTCCCTGTGGATCCTTAAGTCCCACTTTTTTGAGAATAAAAGTTAAATTTATGAGGGAAGGCTAAAGATAGGCAGTGAACTACCTATGTCCAATTCGAACCAAATTTGGCATGTAGGTAGTCCAAGCGTCCATGACCATTGGTGTATGCTTTGATATGAGGTTAAATTTATCACGGAAGGCTAAAACTATAGCCATATTTGCTAATGATGTGTGTGAACACACTAAGACCAACTGGGGTACTTTTTCCCTCTTTAAGAGGTTTTTTTCCCTGTGCTAGTATACTCCCATCTTGGGGTATACTTATCATCTTTGTACAGCACACATTCATTATCTATCTATGTCTAATTCGAACCAAATTTGGCATGTAGGTAGTCCAAGCATCCATGACCATTGGTGTATGCTTTGATATGAGGTTAAATTTATCACGGAAGGCTAAAAATGTAGCCATATTTGCTAATGATGTGTGTGAACACACTAGGACCAACTGGGCTACTTTTTCCCTCTTAAGGAGGTTTTTTCCCTTGTGCTAGTATACTCCCATCTTGGGGTATACTTATCATCTTTGTATAGCACACATTCATTATCTATCTATCATCTCATTGTGTGCTCCCTTGAGCCTCTCCATTGTGTGTGTAAGATTCCTCCCCCCAGCCTTCAAGGTATGCAGGAGTAAGAATCTCCCTATCTGATCTTATAATTATTCTCTCTCTAAAATAAAAGAAAGATTCTGTTTAAAAAAGGAAGACCCTTTCCCTAGAATACTTCTCAGGAGTCCCACTTGTTTTAAGGATTCAGAACAATGAGTTCAGAAGTGAAAATTGGTGTTTTGGATATCAAGGTTTTGGTCTTCATTCGAGTATGGCCCAAAAGAAGTTCTTTATCTCTTAGGAAGTATAAGAAATTATCCCCCAAATATTGTGGGCCTTATCTAAATTCAAAGAAAGTAGGTGACGTAGCCTACGAGCTTCTTTTATCTCCTCATCTCAAAGTTCATAATGTATCTCATGTAAGCCTTCTATAGAAATATGTGCCAAAACCAAATCATGGTAAGACGGTAAAACTTCAGTGGCAAGATATCCCGTTGGCTTCTAGGTTACGCTAGTTCCTTCTTTATATAAGTCGTAACTCTTACTTGTCGCTCGTAGTAATCTTACTTCCATCGATCTCCTTTCTTTCTTAATCTCCTTTATGGCTTCGCAGCAAGAACTGGTTTTATCCATGATGATTTCTCACCTTCAAGACGCAAGTGAGTCTGTGAAGAACGATTTTATAGAACTGTATGAGCGCTCACTTTTCCCTCACTTGGGAACTTCTGTAGCTCAGACCAAATGGCGGACCTATCAAGACATAACTAGGGTAACACCGTGGGGTCAACAGCACTTTCGTAACAATGTTCACTTGGCTATGGTTATTGAAGCTTTGGGTTTAGGACCCCGATACTACTGCGTGGTGAGATCAAGGCATGTTGGGTTTTCTGAGCGGGTCTTCTTACTGGCGTGTTTTCTTCCTCATCAGAAGATATGCCTTTATCCCGTTTTTGGCTTGCCTCTCAGAGGTCCTTTTAATAGGTCACCTCATACGAGTGAGATAGGTGCTGCAATAACCGGCCGAATTATTCCCATAGATGAATTACCTTATACGTGTGCAGCTTGTGAGTGCTGCTTTTGTAACCATATGATAGACGGGCTTATGGAAGTGTAAAAAGTTCTTCTATCTTTACTGTATATGTTCCAAGAATGAATAAAGTTGAAATCTTTGTTCTTGTCTTTAGTATTAAAAATATGAGATATTTTGGGTATAATGATTCCATTTTGACACATATGTAAGGAAGGGGAGTCCATTAAAGGAGGTGCATATTTCACATGCTTGAATGAGTTTTAAACTAAAAAATAATGTGATATTTTTATCTCTCCTCTCTCTTGAACCAAACCAAATCAAAATGAAACCAAACCGAATCAAAAAGTAACCAAACTAGGTCCAAATCTAGTCCAAATTTAACCAAACTGAATTTGGAAAATTCTAGAATTCAGTTAGCTTTGGTTAGAGCTTCCCTCTCCTATAAATAGAACATGAGTTCTTTGAAAAAAATAGAAGAATTTTACTATACTAGAGTTATGCTGAAATAATGCTAATTTCTACTATTCTCTAAAATTCTCTCCAATTTGAAGAAATTGGAGCTTCCCTCTTTCTTCAATCCCCATTGGTGGCTCCATCAACATACTTAACCAATTGATTGGTTGGGGGTCTCTATCGTGAACAAAGGATCAAGCAATTTGTAAGGTAAATGGTGAATTTTGATCTTTTCTATAATTTCTCAATGTTTCTCTCTTCTCAACCCCTCTCAAGCTTGAGAAGCTTAATTGGAATGATTTTTGAATGCTATTGAAGTTAATTGATGAATGGTAGTGAAGAGTTACATAATTTGATGAATGCTATTGAAGTTAATTGATTAATAATAGTTAAGAATTATATAAATTTCTATTTATGCTTAATTCTAATGGTTTTTATGTAATTTCTCTCTCTCACTCAAGAAATGGTCATACTCATGACCCATTCTCAATCCAAATGAAGCTTTTCATAAAGCTTTTCCTTAATCCAAGATTAATCTATGCTTGAGGCTAAATTAATGGTTTTTTTCTATGCTTTTAGTTTATGTATTTCATGAATATTGATGATTCAATCCATTATGGATTAATGATCCAATTAGGGATCATTCTATTTATTTCCTTAATGATAAGCTTTATCCCTTAGAAAATTTGAGATTTATCAGTCATAGTAGCGGAGCTATGGCAAAATTTTTATAAAAATTACGCATAAAATAATTTCATTCAAAGCATGAAAAGAGGACTTCGTACCATATTCTTGGAATTATCATCCTAGATTAATTGAAAGATATTCATTGTAATCATAGAGAAATTGATTTTTATATTATGCATAATTGATTTTCATGCATAGAGGTATGCATAAAAGATTATTATTTTAACATAAAATTGTTACTTTTATCATAATTGGATTTCATGCATAAAGGTATGCATAAAAGATTATTATTTTAATGTAAAAGTGTTACTTTTATCATATTTGGATTTCATGCATAGAAGTATGCATAAAAGATATTCTTTTTATACTAAAAGTGTGATTTTCATCATAAATGGATTTTATGCATAACTTAGATGCATAAGAGAAATTCTTTTATTCTAAAAGTGTAATTCCTACCAAATTGAATTTATGCATAGGAAGATGCATAAAAGATTGATTCAAAAGTGTCATTCTCATCTAAATTGAATTTATGCATAGGAAGATGCATAAAAGATTGAATTTTAATTCAAAAGTGTCATTTTCATTTAAAATGAATTTATGCATAGGAAGATGCATAAAAGATTGATTTTTACTTCGAAAGTATTAATCTCCTTAAATGGACTTTATGCATAAATAAATGTGTAAAGAAATCTTATATCAAATATAAGAATTCTCTTGTGTTCTATAAATAGATATGAGTTGTGATAGGATGTGATAAGAGGTGTATAAGATGTGATAAGAGGTGATAAGATGCTTATGAAATAAGTTAGCAAGTGATAAGATGAATTAAGATGTGATAAGATGTGTATGAGATGAGGTAAGAAGTGTATGTAATAGGATAAGATGTATATGGATAGTGATAGGGCAAGAATGGATGTGATGTAAAAGATTAGATGTGAAGGCATATGGGGATATATGAATGGGAATGTGAAAATGGATGTATGTATGTATGTATGTATGTGGAAATGGATGTATGTATGTGGATGTGTGAATGTGGAGATGGGAGTGTGGATGTATGAATGTGAAAATGGATGTATGCATGAAGATGTATATGTGGATGTATGTATGTGTGTGGATGTATAGATGTGAATGGGAATGCGGATGTGGATGTATGTATGTATGTGGATGTAGATGTGAATGTATAGATGTGAATGGGAATGTGGATGTGGATGTATGTATGTATGTGGATGTGGATATATGAATGAGGACGTGATAATGGATGTATGCATGTAGATGTGGATATATGGATGTGAATGTGAATGTGGATGTGGATGTGGATGTGGATGTGGATGTATGGATGTAGATACGGGTGTGGATGTATATATGTATGTGGATGTAGATGTGGATGTATAGATGAGAATGGGAATGTGGATGTGGATGTATGAATGTGAATGTGGATGTGGATGTGGATGTATGGATGTGGATATGGATGTGTATGTATAAATGTGGATATGGGATGTGGATGTATAAATGAGGATGTGAAAATGGATGTATGCATGTAGATGTGGATGTATAGATGTGAATGTGAATATGTATGTGAATTAATGTGTCGTCGATATGAGGAAATGGATGAGAATGAGTACACATTGAATGGAATGTGGAATAAGTAATGTGGACTAAGGAGGGATAATGTGGAAAGACGAGAGTTCGATTTAGAAACTGTATTTTGTGACTGTTTGTAAATGACTATTTTATGTCAAGAATGCTGGGGAAGCATTTTGACCGTCTTGTGGATTAAGGTCATAAAGACCTAACTGTTAAAGTTGCAACTGCTGTGACGAAGAGTCAATGGAGGACGTCTCGCGTAGCAAGGTCGACCGAGGTCTTGACCAGCCTCGGTTCGATTTAAATGGTGAGCTTCCGATACGGTGGATGAGGGACCAAGGAAGCGGCCTATGAGTGAAGCGCTAGGTCACCTGTGAAGGATCCTAGAGGGTGCTGACCATACGGTGCTCAGGCTCTGGGTCGCCTAGGATACCCACACGTGCATCGAGGAAGATATTGGAACAAGGAGTAAGAGTTGTTTTCTGAAACCGGGCCTGGATCTGATTGATTGACCTTGCTGGTCTTCAATGGATGAGTCCATGGCTCTTTATATGGATCTGTTGGTTGATCTTGCTGATCTTCAACGGAGAGTCCATCTTGATAAGTGATTATATTGCCGAGTATTATGGGCTAAGAACTATTGAAAAGGCCCCTGAGTGGACAGGTGGTGAGCGTTCTGGTTGCCAATGATGCCATAGATACTCTGATGAAGGAATGATGGGAAGTTAAGAATCAACCGGATAATTTGGAAGATTGTGATCAGTAATACTATGGTTCATTAAAGGATTGTTTTAAAACTGGTTGAATCTGTGAAAAAGGCAATTTCATATTGGGTGTGTAAATGGTGTGGCTAGTTTTATTTTTGCATGAACATCCGGCTAGGGGACCTGGGAACTCTTTTCCCTGGTATCCGAGACAAAAATCAAATTCTAAATTGGATCCCATCACTACAGTGGTTGGGCGGTTGGCTAATCCATGGGACTGGATGGGGTTAGGCTGGACTGATGGATCCGTAAATCGAGACTCAATTTCTGTTACTACGATAGATAAAATAAATCCCGGATAGTAATTGTTCTATGGATAGGAATCAACGGCTGTGCCTCTTGATGGGGAAAAAAGCGTTGATCTCAATGATCCAAGTGCAAGTTTCTTCCTTGATCTGACCGAGTATCTTTATAGGTGCAGTCGGATCAGTTTGATCACTAATGGTCTTGACTACGTTAGAGTAAAAAGTTATCTTGGAGGAATCGCCCGTGCTTTCCGGATAAGGGAAGTTTTTCCGGGTTCGGTTTTGGAAAAACCGACAGATTAGTCTTTTGTCCGGATATCCGTGGACGAGGCCCCGAGTGTGGGACCCTGCCTCGTGCATGAAGTGCTACTTCCGCTGCTAGTACCCCGAACAGGGATCTCATAGTTGGTATCAGAGCCAATTGGCTAATAAAGATTAACTGAGAAGCCAAATATGTCAAAAATTTATCAAGAAGCACAAAAAGATTGTAATTGTGTGATATAATTCATACAATTCGATATTCAAACTGAAATTCGTAATTTGGTAATTGAATCTTCAGATGGAAGTACCGCAATTATATAGAATCCCTGACTTGCTTGAGACCTAGACATGATGGTATTTACCTTATAGTTCCAAGTATTATGATGACCTGTATATACCGAGGGTATAACTGCAGCTCTTTACCGGCAGTATATACGAGTAAATCTAAGACTTGAAATTATAAGCGTTAATGTTATCCAGATGATGATTTCGAATGTGGTTGATATGATTTTAATTTTGTTTGAGAACTGATGAATTGATTTGGATTCTGATTGAAAAATGATGATTTTTGAAATTTAGTTGAAATATAATAACCTGAGCAAAACCACAATGAGGATGAATGGGACGAGTCCCTGTGATGATAAATGATGATAATGATTTTAGCAAATCACTATGAGATTAGTGGATTGTGCTGTCAAATTGCTACTGTTAATACTTGACACGGATGATCAAATTAAGGGATGTCAAATTGAGAACTTACTTAACTGAAATTCCTGTGGAGGAATGTTCAGAAGGAAATTTTTCGGTCTAATGGACCATTATCGTGTTAAAGATATGAATGATATGATCTGAATGAATTGTTATTTAATGATGAGTTCTATATAAGGGATATTTATCCCCGTATTCTGTTGGGTTGACCTGAATATAAGGAACCCCACAATAAATTGGATCTTAAGAAAATGAGTTGTCCTCTACTTGAGATGAGGATATCTCGCACTTTTTAAGTGGGGTAGAATGTAAGATTCCTCCCCCCAGCCTTCAAGGTATGCAGGAGTAAGAATCTCCCTTTCTGATCTTATAATTATTCTCTCTCTAAAATAAAAGAAAGATTCTGTTTAAAAAAGGAAGACCCTTTCCCTAGAATACTTCTCAGGAGTCCCACCTGTTTTAAGGATTCAGAACAATGAGTTCAGAAGTGAAAATTGGTGTTTTGGATATCAAGGTTTTGGTCTTCATTCGAGTACGGTCCAAAAGAAGTTCTTTATCTCTTAGGAAGTATAAGAAATTATCCCCCAAATATTGTGGGCCTTATCTGAATTCAAAGAAAGTAGGTGACGTAGCCTACGAGCTTCTTTTATCTCCTCATCTCAAAGTTCATAATGTATCTCATGTAAGCCTTCTATAGAAATATGTGCCAAAACCAAATCATGGTAAGACGGTAAAACTTCAGTGGCAAGATACCCCGTTGGCTTCTAGGTTACGCTAGTTCCTTCTTTATATAAGTCGTAACTCTTACTTGTCGCTCGCAGTAATCTTACTTCCATCGATCTCCTTTCTTTCTTAATCTCCTTTATGGCTTGGCAGCAGGAATTGGTTTTATCCATGATGATTTCTCACCTTCAAGATGCAAGTGAGTCTGTGAAGAACGATTTTATAGAACTGTATGAGCGCTCACTTTTCCCTCACTTGGGAACTTCTGTAGCTCAAACCAAATGGTGGACCTATCAAGACATAACTAGGGTAGCACCGTGGGGTCAACAGCACTTTCGTAACAATGTTCGCTTGGCTATGGTTATTGAAGCTTTGGGTTTGGAACCCCGATACTACTGCGTGGTGAGATCAAGGCATGTTGGGTTTTCTGAGCGGGTCTTCTTACTGGCATGTTTTCTTCCTCATCAGAAGATATGCCTTTATCCCATTTTTGGCTTGCCTCTTAGAGGTCCTTTTAATAGGTCACCTCATACGAGTGAGATAGGTGCTGCAATAACCGGCCGAATTATTCCCATAGATGAATTACCTTATACGTGTGCAGCTTGTGAGTGCTGCTTTTGTGACCATATGATAGACGGGCTTATGGAAGTGTAAAAAGTTCTTCTATCTTTATTGTATATGTTTCAAGAATGAATAAAGTTGAAATCTTTGTTCTTATCTTGAGTCTTGCTCTCTTTGAGACTTTTCTTGGTGGTTAATCTTAATTAAAAATTTTCTCTCAGTCTCATATTCGTGCATCTTGCGAAATTACCCCCAGTTTGCGAGATTACTCCCAGTTTGCGAGATGAGAGCATCTCGCGTTTTTCAAGTGGGAGAGAATGTAAGATTCCTCCCCAGCCTCTCAAGATGTCCAGCATCTTCCCCTGTAATCAATCCCCTCTTCAGAAATATAAAAGATCTTGTCTCTACCTATTTTGAGAGAAAATATTCTAGAGAGAGAATATTCAGATTTTGAATATTTTTAGATAGAAAAATTTCTTATATTATTAAAATGAATTCCCTTGAAACAGAAATTCAAAAAGAACTTTCCAATGTGCAATTGGAATTTATTGGAAATGGGTATAAAGGACCTTAGCCTAAGGGTCTAGATTTTCAGAAATTTTTAGATTATGGTCCAATTAAGGTTCCTATGGGCCAATAGCATCAATCCCTGTGTAGGGAGGAGATAAATCCAATTTGTAAAAGAAGATACCCAAAAATGAGTAAATGCTCACATAAGATGAAGAGTTGACTATGTACAAGGTTTATTAGTAAGAAACTATGAGCAATATCAAAAATATGAGATATTTTGGGTATCCAAAAATGAGTAAATGCTCACACAAGATGAAGAGTTGAAAATGTACAAGGTTTATTAGTAAAAAACTATGAGCAATATTAAAAATATGAGATATTTTGGGTATCCAAAAATGAGTAAATGCTCACACAAGATGAAGAGTTGAAAATGTACAAGGTTTATTAGTAAAAAAAACTATGAGCAATATTAAAAATATGAGATATTTTGGGTATCCAAAAATGAGTAAATGCTCACACAAGATGAAGAGTTGAAAATGTACAAGGTTTATTGTAAAAAACTATGAGCAATATTAAAAATATGAGATATTTTGGGTATAATGATTCCATTTTGACACATATGTAAGGAAGGGGAGTCCATTAAAGGAGGTGCATATTTCACATGCTTGAATGAGTTTTAAACTCAAAAATAATGTGATATTTTTATCTCTCCTCTCTCTTAAACCAAACCAAATCAAAATGAAACCAAACCGAATCAAAAAGTAACCAAACTAGGTCCAAATCTAGTCCAAATTCAACCACCTCTCAAGATGTCCAGCATCTTCCCCTGTAATCAATCCCCTCTTCAGAAATATAAAAGATCTTGTCTCTGCCTATTTTGACATAGAGAGAGAAAATATTCTAGAGAGAGAATATTCAGATTTTGAATATTTTTAGATAAAAAAATTTCTCATATTATTAAAATGAATTCCCTTGAAACAGAAATTCAAAAAGAACTTTCCAATGTGCAATTGGAATTTATTGGAAATGGGTATAAAGGACCTTAGCCTAAGGGTCTAGATTTTCAGAAATTTTTGGATTATGGTCCAATTAAGGTTCCTATGGGCCAATAGCATCAATCCCTGTGTAGGGAGGAGATAAATCCAATTTGTAAAAGAAGATACCCAAAAATGAGTAAATGCTCACATAAGATGAAGAGTTGACTATGTACAAGGTTTATTAGTAAGAAACTATGAGCAATATCAAAAATATGAGATATTTTGGGTATCCAAAAATGAGTAAATGCTCACACAAGATGAAGAGTTGAAAATGTACAAGGTTTATTAGTAAAAAACTATGAGCAATATTAAAAATATGAGATATTTTGGGTATAATGATTCCATTTTGACACATATGTAAGGAAGGGGAGTCCATTAAAGGAGGTGCATATTTCACATGCTTGAATGAGTTTTAAACTAAAAAATAATATGATATTTTTATCTCTCCTCTCTCTTGAACCAAACCAAATCAAAATGAAACTAAACCGAATCAAAAAGTAACCAAACTAGGTCCAAATCTAGTCCAAATTCAATCAAATTGAATTTGGAAAATTCTAGAATTCAGTTAGCTTTGGTTAGAGCTTCCCTCTCCTATCAATAGAACATGAGTCCTTTGAAAAAAATAGAAGAATTTTACTATACTAGAGTTATGCTAAAATAATGCTAATTTCTACTATTCTCTAAAATTCTCTCCAAATTGAAGAAATTGGAGCTTCCCTCTTTCTTCAATCCCCATTGGTGGCTCCATCAACATACTTAATCGGAGGAATCGCCTGTGCTTTTCCGATAAGGGAAGTTTTTCCGGGTTCGGTTTTGGAAAAACCGACGGATTAGTCTTTTGTCCAGATATCCGTGGACGAGGCCCCGAGTGTGGGACCCTACCTCGCGCATGAAGTGCTACTTCCGCTGCTAGTACCGCGAATCTGTTGCGCGGTGGGAACAGGGATCTCATAGTGTGTGTGCATTCATGCAACCCTGTTTCCAACATTTGGTATCAGAGCATACGCTCATCCCCTACCCTTCACCCTGAGTCACCTATTTTCTTAAATCAGTTCGAGGAGCTCTTCTGGGAGAAGAAAGGGGACCGTGAAGTGTGGAGTACTTTGTACTGAAGTTTTACAGTCTGATTTTGATTCAGGGGCCGTTCGTGTGGTTTTTACTTTTCTACAGACATCTTCAGGGACCAGATTTGTGAGTGCGCATGTGCATTGTCACATGTGCAATGCCTTTTAGTGTTAGCCTATGCTTGTCAGCTAGTTTTTCACGTGCTACTAGTCCACATCTTCTGTCAGGTGGTTAACAGCTGCATCCTTTGAGCTTGGGTGTTTATGATGTACATCTTCACTCACCAAGATGTTCCAAGCCTCCTTGGGCATTTGTGCATCCTTTATATGCACAATTTTAGAATATGTCATGTTGATAGACAATGACAAGTACAACACATTTCTAGCCCTTTTATGCTATGCTTTATATGCCTACACTTATTGAGGGGTGGGATTTTCTTCACCAATATCTGGCTCCTTTTCATCACCTGAACTCCAATATCCTTTTTGCTATCAATAATGATCACCAATCCTGTAATATCCCTTGGTTAGGTGTAAATCCCTATAAAGAATGATCACCAATCATGTAATACTAGTTTAGTTCCCTTGGGTGTAAGTCTCTATAAAGAATGAGATTTAGACATTAATAATATGATTTATATCCTTCATAAGAATAGAATTAAAGAATAAGATTTTGAGAAAGGGGATTCCTTTGCCATTGTAATGAATCTAAGTCCCAAGGAAAGGTTCCTCATACACATATAAGATGTGGGGGAAAACCAATTTAAGAGAATGATGTATTCAATGTTTGCAACTTGTTTGTAAGAACCAGTGGGGTGTAAATAATGAGATTTAGATATTAATAATATGATTTATATCCTTGTTAAGCAGAGAATTAAAGAATAAGATTCTCAAAAAGGGGATTCCTTTGGTTTACATCATGAAATGAAGAATGAATCTAAGGACTAAAAATAAACCCCATTGAATTTATACAAGCTTAGTCCCAAGGGATGGTTCGTCATACACATATAAGATGTGGGAAATAAAGAGAATAATGTATTCAATGTTTGCAACTTGTTTGTAAGAACCGGTGTGGTGGCCTCCCATTTGGAAAATGATCTCAATTTTGCTATTTGGCCACCACAAGGTAGATTTTGTTGAGTAGAGATTTTGTCTTTAATGGAAACTCGGTTTAGCCCATGCTTTTATGCAAAAAAACATAAAAATGTATCGTCTCGCGAAGGACATCTTTGATATACTGCTATCTGTGAACAATATCGGAGAGTCCTATGTGGAGCAAATGAATGCTCAACTAGGTGCTACAAATCAGCCCATATATCAGTTCAAAATCAACTCACATTTCAGTCCACAGATCAACCTATTGATGAGGCATTTGTGGATGATGTAGTGGATTACAAAAGGTCATCCATAGAGGCATCCACGCGTATATGAAAATGGCTAGTGGTGCAAACATCGAGGGATAACAAATTAGCAACTCCTTTGTCTAACAAGACACATGCAAGTTCTCATTATGCATCTTATTCTTTTATGGATCATGCACTGATTTCCATCATATGTGGTGAAGAGGAACCTATTTCCTTTGAGGAAGCAAAGGAAAATAATCATTGGATGGATGCAATCCATGCAACATGAGTACGACTCAATCCTAAAAAATGACACTTAGTATTTGGTAAATTTGCCTTATACTAAAAAGGCCTTTGGTATGATGTGGGTTTATATGCTTAAGCATAAAGCTAATGATAATGTTGACCACTAATTGCAAAGGGTTATGCTCAAAAAAAGAAGGATGTAGATTATGATGGTACCTTTGCCCCCACGTCTCGCATGACTACAATTTGGTGTATTATTGCATTTGGTTGTGTACCATGGAATATACACCAGTTGGATATCAAGACTACCTTCTTGAATGGTCATTTGATGTATCTCATCCTCATGGTTTTGTTCAAAAGGGACATGAGTCTAAAGTATGTAGGTTAAGAAAAGCTTTATATGGCCTTAAACATGCTCCCAAAGCAATGTATGAGAAGATAAATACACACTTGATTACAAATGGTTTTTGTAAAAGTCGAACTAAAAGTAAAGAGGAGTAAGACTTGTTTCTTGGTCATTGTTTTATACGTTAATGACATACTGCTCTCATAAGCCCTAATGATGAGGAGAAGATTTCAGCCTCCAAGGATGAATCACGTGTGTCATTTGAGATGACAATTTGGGCTCGTTATATTATTTTTTTGGCTATATAACTTATGTAGCATGATGATGGTATTGTGATACCATCAAAGTACATACAAAGACTGCTTACATGGTTTGGTCTTAAAGACTAAGTCTGTTGCTACACCAATAGAGATAGGTGCTAGGCTTAGTCTCCGGGATGTAGGTGAACTATTTATGCAATATGAGGCCAAACATTTAGTTTGGGGTCTCTGAATTGAGCATGTTTATGCACAGTCCTAGAAGTAAGCATTGATAGTAAGCACACCAAGTATTTCAATACTTATAGGACAATGTTAAGAGGGGTGCTATTCATCTATATGCTTTCAATGACTCTAATTGGGTTGGATGTTATGATACGTAGTGTTATACTAGTGGACTTTTCTTTCATCTTGGTCTTTCATGTATATCATGGCTCAGCAAGAAGTAGCCACATCATCGACACGATGATGGCCACTTCGAGAGCTGTGAAGTTATGTTTATAATAATTGTGGAGTGTATATGGCTCAGATGTCTTTAAATGGTAGATCTTGAGTTGGACAACAATTCCCTACTTCCATCTTCACTAATAGCTAAAGTGCATCCAATTGCAAGAAGTAACCCAATGTTACATGATAGTGCAAAGCGCATTGAGGTGCATTATCATTATGTGAGGGAAAGCCTCATTGGTAGGAGAGCCTAGCTTATGTTTCTACACACGACAATGTGGCAAATATGTTCATGAATACTCTCTCACAGGAGAAGCTCATAAATATTTGGGCTTATTGACATTTGTGGATTGATCAGCCACATGATCTCTCTATACATGTTCACATCGTCACTACAATGTGGATTTGTAGTACTAATTATGTGAACAAGATGGATTTCTAGTAGTGATGTATGGACGTAGGTTAATAATGGGCCAAGACACTTTTTTGCTCCGTAAGAGGTTTTTTTCCTAGAGCGTGTGTACACTCTTATGAGTGGGTGTGTAAGTGACCTTATTATGTCACTTCACTTATACTTCACTCATTCTCATTAATCTATTATTTTACATTTATAATTACTTTTGATATGTCTATGTGTAAGTGGATGATAAACTTTGACCAATGGCTTGTTGATGATAAATTGGAGGATCAACAATCTTTAGTAGTACATGATAGTGATGTGGATTGTGCATATTTGTGGAGAAATGAAAATTTTACAAAAGAAATGTATGGATTGATAGAAGGAATAATGTGGCTCAACCATGCTCGGTATTTGACCATGGACGTGACCATGGACGTGCGCATGGACGTGCGCGCTTTTTTGATGGAAGTGATGTTATTAATCAACAAATTGGGGAGTGCATGATGGTGAACCAAATTTGTGTTTGGTTTGGCAGGCTTGATAATGGTGAGAACGGGATAGCGATGTATATTGATGAAGTTATAGAGCTAGAACATGGCCCAATAGTTGAACATTGGATACAATACATGTGTCAAAGCTTATAGGTGTTTATACGGTTGTACTTTGACAAACCAATTGGTTTGTTTGTTGACATACACATGTTTAAGTATAGGACCAAAAAGAGAGCACATGTTTAAGTATGGCCCCATACACATGTTGAAAGAAAATTGGCTAGATAAATTCCCTTTGCATGATGATATACTCTTAATTAGAGTTTTACAAGGAAGCCACATGATTTCTTCCTCTCAAGCCACAAGTAATGGTGAGCTATCGGTGTTTCCTTCCTTGCAAACTCTCATTCTCATTTCAATATAGAAGGGGGTAGTTTTGGAGGGGGGGAAAGGGAATAATGGGAGTGGAGGTAGCATATACATTGTAAGATTGTGTGGCTGATTAATTTCTTTTTTAATTAATCTAGTGCATAATTTTATTTTTAAATTCATTTGGTGCCTAATTTTTTGTGTTAAGTTAATCATTTTCATAACATTTTCTAATATCATCATGTATATGCCCCTCCCCAATGCAAAAAACTACAACATGCTGTTTGAAACACAGCACAAACTTCTTTCCTCATCAAAAAATTATCCTTTTTTGGGGGGGTTCACGCCTTGCTTTGATACCAATATTTAAGAGCAAGATAAAAGTGATTATCTTTTATTAGTGCTTGTTTCTTTGATTTTTCTTAGATAGGAATTTACACATAAACCATTGACACGATCATCCACATAAGTGCTATAGGTCCTTTGATAATTAATAATGTGTTAATTGTTAGGGGAAAACATTGACATGATCATCCACATCAGTGCTATAGGTCCTTTGATAATCAAGAGTGTCTTAACTGTTAGGAGAAAACTCCACAAGCCTAAGGGCTTCACATTAATCTTTTAAATTTCACAGGCTACAATACTACTTTCATCGTTTTGCAAGTGTATATGGAACGTCAACCCTGTTTTGGTATCCTTTTCCCCTCTATTTTTCTTAGAGAGGTTGAACAAATATGTGGCTTGAACTCTAGGTTCATATATATAAAAATTGCTTTTGAGTTTTGAGTTTCATTATGTGACTAGTGGAACCTTTGACCACTACCCATTGTGGGTGGCCATTCTCTAGATGGGAGGCCACCCCACCGGTTTTTACAAATAAGCTACAAACATTGAATACATCATTATCTTCATTTCCCACATCTTATATGTGCATGATGAACCATCCTTTGGGAGGACTATGTCCCCTTGTATAAATTCAAGGGGGTTTATTTTTAGTCCTTAGATTCATTCTTCATTTCATGCAAACCAAAGGAGTCCCCTTTCTAAGAATCTTATTCTTTAATTCTTTTCTTAACAAGGATATAAATAATATTATTAATGTCTAAATATTATTATTTTCACCCCACTAGTTCTTACAAACAAGTTGCAAACATTGAATACATCATTATCTTATACATCTCCAATTTATTTCCTTCACTAGTCCTTGAATAAATCCCCTTATAGTCATATGACATTGAAGTAAAATCTCAATCATTCACTTAACACAGAACTTACAATTGAATAATTGATACCATAATTGAAAAACAGTATAAAACATAGAATATAAGAACTTCCCTAAACTTAATTTCAATCCCTAATCATAATTCACATTCCCCCCATGGAACTATTTGGCTTTATAACTAAGTCCTACATTATTCACTCTATAATCCTTCTATAAATTTAGAATCAACTCATAATTTGACTTATCCCTAAAGCTACGATTTTACAAATCTACAATCTTAGATTTTTCAAAAATATTTATTCAATCTTTCCTTTAAAATAATAAATCCTTGTGAAAAATCTAAAATCTTAGATTTTTCACAAGAATTTATTCAATCTTTCCTTTAAAATAATATGACCTGAACCATAAACCTACAAATATTTTATAAAACGTGCTTACATACTCAAGACTTCTTTACACAAGGTAAATCCATGCCAACTTCCTTATGCATAAATAAGGTCTATGTTATCCTTATATTCAAGCTTGATTTACAAACCCAACCTATTACTAACTCAAGAACTCTTTTAACACAAGCTTGATTTACAAAAATCAAACCTATTACTAACTCAAGACCTCTTAACATAGGCATAACAGAAGCTATTGCACCTATGTAACTTGATTCTCTTTGGTGTATGACTTGGGCAATATGAATGAAGCATGGCTAGTAAATGATCAATCTCTTTTTTCTTCTTCTTTTTTTCCCCTTTTCTTTTTTTCCTTCCTTGTGTTTGTGTGCGCGTGCACGCACGTGCATTCAAGTGATCTATATGCCTGTATAATGATCTGAAAGGGTTCCCTCCTCTGGTGTGAAAAAACCAGATTGGTTTTCAAGATATTCATGTCTGAAAAACATCACCATCTTAAGGAACAAATATGCTAACATGGTTTGCTTATGTGTTAAAGAATCTGAGCTCAATGTGAAAAGTGCCATTCATCGTGAACATTTTTTTTGACACGTGAAAAACAAAACTAGTTTTTCATGACGTGAATTTCTTGAGATATTCATGTCGTGAATATCTTGAGATATTCATGTAAATATCTTGAGATATTTTGGCAAAACAATCTTGTTAATTTATGATTCTGACTAGATGTAGGATTTCTTTAAGCATTGTGGAAGCTTGTGATCACCTTAGTTGATGGAATTGAAGCGCTTTTTTAGGTGTGAAAAACTTGAGATATTCATGCTTCGTGAACATCTAAGTGCTTTTTCACGTCGAAAGAACTTTTAAAGTTCATGTTGCTAAGCTGATTTTTTGAAGCCATGAACTTTGACTAGTTTTTCACGTTAATAATTGAGCTTTTAAGTTTTCTTCCTTTGAGGTTCTCTCATGGTTCAAGTGGTTTGTTAAAAAGGCTAGGTATGGTTTTCATTGGTTTTGGAACAACATTTTTTGGCTTGAAAAACTTGAAATACTTAGGGTGATCAGTTTCCACTAGTTTTTCACGTAAATGAACTTTTACATTGCCTATTTTTGAGGTGATTTTATGGTTCACCTAATCATTGTGAAGATCTAAGAATGATAACTATTGTTGCTGAGGCCATTTTGAGTTTTTCACGGTGTGAATATGTCCACTGGTTTTTTACGCCAAACTGATTTTCTGAATTTCATGCTTTTGAGTGGCCTTTATTATTCCCCTAACTTTTAAGAAGTTCTAAGAATGTTTATCTTGAGATACTCATGGCATGATTATCTTATGAAGGTCAAGCATGAGAATTACATAGATGTTTTGTGCATCTTGCTTTTCATGGGTGTTAGGGAACTTTCTTATGCCTTTCATGTGTCGTTCCTGTTGATACGTGTAATTTAATTTTTATGGTTGCTATCTCACGACGACGTTGGGATTAATTGATGTGTTCAATTTATTTTTTAACTAACACGGATTGTGTCTATGAGTATAGGTACCGAGATATGCAAGGGTACCAATTTAGGTGTCGCATGGCATGAGATGTGCGAGGGTACCGATTGAGGTGTTGCACTATACGAGGGTACCGATTATGGTGTCATATGGATGGTGGATTGAGCGGTAGTGTGTAGATGGAGATAATTTTGTTAAATCATGTATTAGAATTTCATAAATTATTTATAGCCTTTCATGTAGCTAGGTTATTTTATGTGAAAGTGTGCACAAGGTTATTTCATGTGTAAAGGCCCATGGGTATTTATATTTGGGAAAAGGTTTTGATATGTACAAACCTTAGGAACCTTGATATGGTAATTAAAATGTAAAGAAAAGCCCGAAAGTGGGAAAAGCAAGCCTAAAATTATACGCACCACTATTATTAGCTCCTTGGGCTATTTTTATGAAATAGAATTCTCTAAATACTCAAGTCATGGAAGTTGGAGTTACATGCTTGAGGGGGGAGATTGCACCCAGCATTGGTCTCTTGTGTGGTACCTTCTACTCTATTTCTTGTTGAAAAATTATTTCATGCATACTTTAGTCAATTTGTATTCAATTGAATGGTTATATTCTTTGTATTATTTGAAATTTGTATTATTCTTCATCAAGTATTTAAAGATCTTGTGACACATTCTCAACATCCAACTTGTCAAATTTGGTGCATTTGGGCAAGTTATGGAGAGCGACGGTTAGGGGCCTTTTTTGGTCTCTTTTGATCTTAAAAGAAAAGGCAAATCCGAGTCTGCAACTCTTAAACCACTAGGAGAAGACTATTCTTGGCTTGGCTATAACTTACAAACTATTGATCTTAGAACCAACCAAGGTTTTGCATAAAGGTGGTCCATACCACACAGGACCCTCTGTAGACAACTTACATTCTAGATCAGTGTAATACCAGATTCAAAAACTAGCCAGGTTTCCATGCCTGCTTCTAATTCCTCCGCCTTGGACCGATATGAAATTCTAAGCAGACACATGTGTTCACGACACCTCAAACCACCTGCACACCAACAAATTTGGTCCTAAACTGACATAGTTGTGATTCTAAACTCATGTTAACTCAGTGCCTCTTGAAGCTTTTTTGAAGAAGATTTGTGAGAGGGCTTCAATTTTACACACCATGTCAACCTTTATTAATCAGCGAGGTGATTAATCAACATTAATCCTAGTATTTATGGACCATTGAGGGTTCAACCCTACCATTGGGTACTTGCTACAACTTGCCAAAGCTTCATCTTGAAAAAGTCCCTTGATTTGTCCCAACACTGCTCTATAAATCAAGGTTCTCTACCATTGAGGGTCCAACGCTACCATTGGGGATTTGCTACAGCTTGCCAAAGCTTCATCTAGAAAAGGCCCCTTGATCTTCCCCTTCGGCAATGTTCTATAGATCAGGGTATCCTCTACACAGTTATATAGAAAAATTGCTTTCACTAATACCTTGACTAGTACTAATCATTAGAGGTTTTTAGAGCCATTAATGGGTCATATATCATTGGAGGTTTTTAGAGCCATTAATGGGTCATATATCACATTCAAGTTTTGTTAAACCTCTGTAAAGCATTAAATCAAAATTCCCCCTTGATTTGAGTGATCGATTTGTTAATCCAAGACTGGTTATAAATCTCTATTAGCATTGTTCATAGGACAATGGGATTTTTGAGCTTGAATGCTTTATGTAACTCATCTAACATGCTCATAAATCAATTGTACAAGGGCAAGACACTGGCCATTGATAAGGCTAAGACTCACTATCATCTGAAAGGGATATGCATCAGCATCATGTTGGGCTTCATGAACACATTGATAAAATGGTCCATCTTTTCCTACATGGATTTCATTACACAATGAAATCAAGGATGAAGAAGACCCAGAGCTACATCTAGATCAGGATCTACATTGACATCAAGAAGCTCTTCATTCGCATTTTAGTTATCGAGGGGGATTCTCCCTTTATTTCTAATTTAGTTTATATGTTGAGTTAAGGGTTCTCTTTGAGGATTTTAGATTTTTTCAAGGTTTTTGTTAATGTTTTTTGGGTTTTTTAACATGATAGGGGTGCTTGACAACACTCCAATGTCATGATCTTTAACATGATAGGGGTGCTTAGAAATAGGGAATTTTTTAGAGCTTTTCAATGCAAGCTTTTTAGAGGATCTAACGAGCTTTTGCAAAAGGCCTCATGCTTATCTTCCAAATATTTAAGTAGAATACCTCGATTAAAGAAACATTATTTAACACCATGGCACCTTTTAAGCGAATATATTTTTACATATTGAAAAAACATGACAATGGCAATTAGATATCTAGATCTACATAATAAAGAACCTAATAACAAGGCTTATGTTATCCAAAATTTTATTAATACCATGGTACATTTGAAGTAAATATATTATTTTTGTATTGAAAAAACATGGCAACGGCAAGTGGACAGATCTACATAATCAAAAACATAATAACAAGGCGGCTTATGTTATCCCAAAAAAATATTCAACTATAACTGTTACAATATCAGCTCTACATTATCCCAAAAACTATGCAACCATAAGTACCAAAAAAATTATCCAACCATAAGCGTAAGTGTCATGAGTAGATTTTCTCTTTTCCACCAAGCACAAAATCACGGATAGGCCCTTGATGCGATAGAGTCATGACCCAAGAGCCATATCATATAGATAGGTCCATGGACAGGAGAGAGCCTCCCTATTATGAGATTGGGTATCTTTGGCTAGTGTATAAACATGTTTTTCATTTTGATAAAGCCCCAAAACTTATTAAGGGACTAAGGTTATGTAGAAGGGGAAGAGAAGGGTGTGAGTGTGAATGGACTTAAGGTCCACTAGCTCACCTATTTAAAGGTGGAGCTATGAGGCATTTTGTATTGAGCAAGCCTAGTTGTATTCATAAACAACTTAATAAGCAAGATATTGTTCTTGTATTTTATGAGTCTCTCCTCTCCACACACTTGATCTAGCATGAGCACCACGTTTTCTCAACATGGTATCTAGAGCTTGGTTGATTAGAACCACTTGTGGTGTAGAATAGGTCAAAAATCTTCATTTTTTCTTATCTTCCCTTGTGTGTGGAGCTCAACCCCCAGCCATTGGAGGCCTTCCAGCAACTTGTAGAGGACATATCACTCAAAGATTTCTTCATGGGAGATGTAGAGTAGGCTTAGGCAAATCTAATCGTATGGCAAATTGTCTGAATGCTCCTCTCCATGTGGCGGCATTTTGTCTGCAGCCCGGTGCCATTTCTTGAAGCGCAGCTGGTCGTACGTCAAATTCGCCGCCTTCAAGCAATGTGAAGCAACATTACTTTAGGGCTTTTGAAGCCCAATGAGTCAGGAGTCTACAGCTTAATTTCTAGCCCTAATTATGGTGGTGTCATTTCCAAGTAATGGATGCTTGGAAATGATAGTGAAGATCCTTTTATGGTGTCATTTCCAAGCAATGGATGGTAGTGAAGATCCTTTTATGGTGTCATTTCCAAGCAATGGATGCTTGGGTCATCCTTTTAGGCTTATGGGTAAGGGACGAGCACCCGAAAGTGGATGTGCTTGATAAATAAGTGAGTGTCGATGCTAAACATATATGGCTTGAGACAAGCATCCATGCTGAAAGATCCAATATCTCCATGAAAGAAGCATAGGATTTAGACCTTGTGGTGGTCTCAGCATCATAGGTGGAAGTACCTCTCGGTGCAACCTATGCCTCCTCCTTTAAGGAAGTAAAACATTGATAGAAAGATTGACCCATTGAGCATCTTACCACAGAGTCATCTAACAATTACAACGCACATGTTGAAGAAGTAGAAGAGATTGCTGATGGAAACACACATGTTGCCTTTGTATATCTTTATGCTATAGATTAGTGTAGAGACCCCTTGTTGATGACTTTAAAAGGCATCAACACACATGTTGCCTTTATGCTATAGATTAGTGTAGAGGCCCCTTGTTGATGATAAAAACACACATGTTGCCTTTGTATGCATTTATGCTATAGATTAGTGTAGAGGCCCCTTATTGATGATGACTGTAGAAGGCATCCATGTGTGAAAAACACATGACAAAATGACTATTATGGCTACAGGTTTATGTCATTTCTGATGAAAACACACATGTTGCCTTTATGCTATGGATTAGTGTAGAGGCCCCTTGTTGATGATGACTTTAGAAGGCATCCATGTGTGAAAAATACATGATAAAATGACTATTATGGCTACAGGTTTATGTCATCTTGTGTAAGCATGGTAGTGTGGATACTTCATGATGAGAGAAAAAATGTTGATTATCTGCTAGTCATAGTATGAGACACTTTATGGGAAGAAAACGTAGATTAGAAAGCTATTAAATGAGGAAAGAGCATTGATTATAGGCTAGTTATAGCATATGAAAAAAATGCACCATACGTGGCTCATAGGAGACAGACACATGGGTGAGAAAATGCAGCTCATAAGGTGACTATACGAGCTATGTGTGAGCATCATTATTGAAAATGCATGGAAGATGGCTGTGTGAGCTTCTACAAGAGGAGATAAACATAGCTCGTGAAGGTTGGTCAACCAACCAAGAAAACATGGGGATTATATGTCAAAATAATTTCATGCATATATGGGTGAAAGAGGTAGAAAACATCAGTGCACGATGTTTTACACACCCTAGAAAAAAGATGTGGCTAAGAGAAAGAATATATCTCTCATAGAGATGGCATAGTGCATGGTTAAAGGCCAGGATTTGCCTCATGTTCTTTGGTTGGAGGTATTTTGTATGCCAGTTATGTGCCAAACACATGCCCCACCAAGGCCTTGCAGACAATTATCACTTATGAAGCTTGGAATGGTGCAAAGCCCTCTATGCCTCATTTGCATATTTTTGGCTATCTTACTTATACTCTTGTTCCTAAGCATTGATGAAATAGGTTAGATGATAATATGTCAAACTAAATTTTTGTGGGATACAACTCAGAAAGCAAAGGATATAAAGTGTACCATTTGGCCACATGCTTTTGCCCACCATGTTCCGCCATTGAAAGATGTATCTAGAAGGATCCAAATGACAAGGCTATGGTGCATATAAACTTGTATTATATTTTTCCACCAGGTGAGTATTTATGTTACTCACAGAGCTACTAAAATAGTTAGCCAATTAAAGAAAGAATGGTAAGACAATAATCTTACCCATTATTGATGTGATTGTCTATTGTTGATGAAATACTCAACCTTGCATCCAAGTATTGCACCTATGTAACTTGATTCTCTTTGGTGTATGACCTGGCGATATGAATGAAACATGGCTAGTAAATGGTCAATCTCTTTTTTCTTTTTTTCTTTTTTTCTTTTTTTCTTTTTTTCTTTTTCCCTTTTCTTTTTTCCTTTTTGTGCGTGCGTGCGCACATGTGCGCATGCATTCAAGTGATCTACAGGCCAGTATAATGACTTGGAAGGGTTCCCTTTGGTGTGAAAAAACCAGATTGGTTTTTCAATATCTTGAGATATTCATGTTTGAGAAACATCACCATCTTAAGGAACAAATATGCTAACATGGTTCACTTATGTAAAAGAAGCTGAGCTCAATGTGAGAAGTTCCATTCTTCTTGAACATTTTTGCTGACGTGAAAAACTAGACTAGTTTTTCATGACGTGAATTTCTTGAGATATTCATGTCATGAATATCTTGAGATATTATGGTAAAACAATCTTGTTAATTTATGATTCTGACTAGATGTAGGCTTTCTTTAAGCCTTGTGGAAGCTTGTGATCACCTTAGTTGATGGAATTGAAGCGCATTTTTAGACGTGAAAAACTTGAGATATTCATGCTTCGTGAACATCTAACTGGTTTTTCATGTTGAAAAAACTTTTGAATTTTATGTTGTTGAGCTGATTTTTTTAAGCCATGAACTTTAACTAGTTTTTCACATTAATAATTGAACTTTTAATTTTTCTTCCTTTGAGGTTCTCTCAAGGTTCAAGTGGTTTGTTAAAAAGGTCAGGTATGGTTTTCATTGCTTTTGGAACAACATTTTTTGGCTTGAAAAACTTGAAATACTCAAGGTCATGAGTTTCCACTAGTTTTTCACGTAAATGAACTTTTGCATTGCCTATCTTTGAGGTGATTTTATGGTTCACGTAATCATTTTTGTGAAGATCTAAGAATGATAACTGTTGTTCAGACCAAATTCTTGGTCATGAGAAAAACTTGAATTTTTTTCGGCGTGAATATGTCCACTGGTTTTTCACACCAAACTGATTTTCTGAATTTCATGCTTTTGAGTGGCCTTTATTATTCCCCTAACTTTTAAGAAGTTCTAAGAATGTTTATCTTGAGATATCCATGGCATGATTATCTTATGAAATTCATGCATGAACATTACATACATGTTCTGTGCATCTTGCCTTTCATGGGTGTTAGGGAACTTTCTTATGGCTACTGCTAAGCTTCAAAAGAACATCTGGTAATAACTTCCAAGCATGGAAGTTTAGGATAACCAATTTCCTTATGTAAAAAGGATATTGGAGTTCATCACAGGTGATGAAAAGGAGCCAGATATTGGTGAAGAAAATCCCACCCCTCAATAAGTGTAGGCATATAAAGCATAGCATAAAAGGGCTAGAAATGTGTTGTACTTGTCATTGTCTATCAACATGACATATTCTAAAATTGTGCATATAAAGGATGCACAAATGCCCAAGGAGGCTTGGGACATCTTGGTGAGTGAAGATGTACATCATAAACACCCAAGCTCAAAGGATGCAGCTGTTAACCACATGACAGAAGATGTGGACCAGTAGCACGTGAAAAACTAGCTGACAAGTATAGGCTAACACTAAAAGGCAGTGCACATGTGACAATGCACATGCGCACTCACAAATCTGGTCCCTGAAGATGTCTGTAGAAAAGTAAAAACCACACGAACGGCCCCTGAATCAAAATCAGACTGTAAAACTTCAGTACAAAGTACTCCACACTTAACGGTCCCCTTTCTTCTCCCAGAAGAGTTCCTCGAACTGATTTAAGAAAATAGGTGACTCAGGGTGAAGGGTAGGGGATGAGCATATGCTCTGATACCAAATGTTGGAAATAGGGTTGCATGAATGCACACACACAATGGAGAAGCTCAAGGGAGCACACAATGAGATGATAGATAGATAATGAATGTGTGCTATACAAAGATGATAAGTATACCCCAAGATGGGAGTATACTAGCATAGGGGAAAAAACCTCCTTAAGAGGGAAAAAGTACCCCAGTTGGTCCTAGTGTGTTCACACACATCATTAGCAAATATGGCTATAGTTTTAGCCTTCCGTGATAAATTTAACCTCATATCAAAGCATACACCAATGGTCATGGACACTTGGACTACCTACATGCCAAATTTGCTTCGAATTGGACATAGATAGATAATGAATGTGTGCTGTACAAAGATGATAAGTATACCCCAAGATGGGAGTATACTAGCACAGGGGAAAAAACCTCTTAAAGAGGGAAAAAGTACCCCAGTTGGTCTTAGTGTGTTCACACACATCATTAGCAAATATGGCTATAGTTTTAGCCTTCCGTGATAAATTTAACCTCATAGCATACACCAATGGTCATGGACGCTTGGACTACCTACATGCCAATTTTGGTTCGAATTGGACATAGGTAGTTCACTGCCTATCTTTAGCCTTCCCTCATAAATTTAACTTTTATTCTCAAAAAAGTGGGACTTAAGGATCCACAGGGAGATTCACATTCTCAACATCCAACTTGTCAAATTTGGTGCATTTGGGCAAGTTACGAGGACCAGCAGTTAGAGGCCTTTTCGGTCTCTTTTGTCCTTAAAAGCAAAAAAAAAATCTAAGTTTGCAACTCTGAAGCCACTAGGAGAACAGCATTCTTGGATTGGCTAAAACTTACAGACTATTGATTAGAACCAACCAAGGTTTTGCACAGAGGTGGTCCATACCACATAGGACCCTCTCTGTATAGACAACCTACATTATGGATTTGTGTAGCACAGTGAGAAACTAGCGAGCTTTCCATGCCTGCTTCTATTTCCTCCGTCTTGGACCCATATCAAATTCTAAGCATACATATGTGTTCACGAAACCTCAGACCACCTACACACCAAATTTGGTCCTATTCTAACATAGTTGGGTTACTAGTTACTTTTAGCATTTCTTTCTAAAATTAGCAAATATTCACGAACAAGTTGGGTTGAAGAATATCCAATGTGCATATCACTCCAAGAATGCCACCTATAAAGTTTAAGTTAAAAGCCTTTTGCAGCTTCTTTTTGGGAAAAAAGCCAAAAAATTTCTAAGTCTAGAATTGAGAAAAAACTTAGAGAATGTTAGAAATGCACCAAAATATCATGTGACATTTGGGATATGAGCATATGGTTCATTAGGTCTATAGCCAGATTGGTGTGAACACTTTAAGTGTGAACTACCTCTTAGTTAGAGTCAAAAGATAGGGTTTGGTGCCTATAAAAGGGTATTGTACTTGGTGGTTCATTCATCTCAATCATAATACAATCATCTTGTATTTTCCCAATTTTCACTTCATTTTGTGCTTAAGATTCCTCTTCTCACTTTTCTTCACACTCCTCAATCATGGAGAGATTTCATCCTCCATAGCTCCATGATTGAATACCTATGATTTGCAAACATGGTATCAGAACCATGATTCTCAGTGTTTATGCTTATCATCTACTCTACTCTCCTTCAACTTGATTAGCTTTAGCTTATCGTTTAAACTAATCATGATTAATAGTTAATATTTTTTCCCCATTTAGGTGATCACCTCAAACCCATGCTTAATAAAGCTGATTGCTCCTCACATAGCCATCCAATGATTGATCTAGTAATCTCTTTATTGAACTATTTTTTGAGTTTTTTTCTCTTCCTTATATAAAAATGCAGCTTTTCCCATAATTAGTGGATCTTTGATTGCTCCTCATAGGAGCAACTAAAGCTCAAGACAAATCTTTAGGGCCTCTTCCGAGCTCCGCATAGGCACAACTCCTAGCAGATTCAATTCCACGAATTCACGCACAACATTGCCGGCGGCGGCGGCAACAAGCCATTAACAAAACATTACTTTTTTTTTTGGGGAAATGCAATAGCGGTTGGATCTATGCATTTTGACTCAATTCGTCACCTTCACAAGGGTTTTCAATGATGGAAAACATGGCTACAACATTGGTTTTTTTTTTTTAATGCATGTATGAGCCGTTCCAGCCTTGTGCACTAAACAAAGATACACTTTGGCATAGAGGTGATTAAGGAGTCATTATTTTGGCTAATCATATATTTAGTGATTCTAAACTCATGTTAACACAGTGCTCTAGTTGCTTCTTAAAGCTTTTTTAAAGAAGATTTGTGAAAGGGATTCAATTTCACACAGCAAGTCGACCTCTTCTTTATATTGCAAATAGTTAATTATCTCTACTCAATGATTAATCAACATTAATCCTAGTATTTATGGACCATTGAGGGTTCAACCCTACCATTGGGGACTTGCTACAACTTGCCAAAGCTTCATCTTGAATAAGCCCCTTGATTTTCCCCTCCAACGGTGCTCTACAAATCAAGGTGCTCTGGGCCATTAAGGGTTCAGCGCTACCATTGGGGATTTGCTACAGCTTGCCAAAGTTTCATCTTAAAAAAGCCCCTTGATTTTCCCCTCTAACGATGCTTTATAGATCAAGGTATCCTCTGCATACATATTAAAAAATTACTTTCACTAATATCTTAATTGGTGCTAAATCATTTGAGGTCTTTAGGACCATTAATGGGTTATATCTCACATTCAAGTGTTGCTCAACCTTTGTAAAGCATCAAATCAGATTTTCCCCTTGATTTGAGTGATCAATTTGTTAATCCAAAATTGGGTATAAATCTCTCTTAGCATTGTTCACGACAATGGGATTTTTCAGCTTTAATGCTTCATGTAAGTCATCGAAGATACTTATAAATCAATTGTACAAGGGCAAAACACTAGCCATTGATAAGGCTAAGATCCACTTAAGCATATTTAATGCATTATCATCTGAAAGTGATATGCATCATCATCATGTTAGGCTTCATGAACACATTGATAAAATCATCCATCTTTACTTACAAGGATTTCATTACAAGGCTTTTTAGTATAAGGCAAATTTACCAAATACTAAGTGTCATTTTTTAGGATTGAGTCGTACTCATGTTGCATGGATTGCATCCATCCAATGATTATTTTTCTTTGCTTCCTCAAAGGAAATAGGTTCCTCTTCACCACATATGATGGAAATCAGTGCATGATCCATAAAAGAATAAGATGCATAATGAGAACTTGCATGTGTCTTGTTAGACAAAGGAGTAGCTAATTTGTTATCCCTCGATGTTTGCACCACTAGCCATTTTCATATACGCGTGGATGCCTCTATGGATGACCTTTTGTAATCCACTACATCATCCACAAATGCTTTATCAATAGGTTGATCTGTGTGAAATTTGAGTTGATTTTGAACTGATATATGGGCTGATTTGTAGCACCTAGTTGAGCATTCATTTGCTCCACATAGGACTCTCCGATATTGTTCACAAATAGCAGTATATCAAAGATGTCCTTCGCGAGACGATACATTTTTATGTTTTTTGCATAAAAGCATGGGCTAAACCGAGTTTCCATTAAAGACAAAATCTCTACACAACAAAATCTACCTTGTGGCCAAATAGCAAAGTTGAGATCATTTTCCAAATGGGAGGCCACCCCACCGGTTCTTACAAACAAGTTGCAAACATTGAATACATTATTCTCTTTATTTCCCACATCTTATATGTGTATGACGAACCATCCCTTGGGACTAAGCTTGTATAAATTCAATGGGGTTTATTTTTAGTCCTTAGATTCATTCTTTTTTTCATGATGTAAACCAAAGGAATCCCCTTTATGAGAATCTTATTCTTTAATTCTCTACTTAACAAGGATATAAATCATATTATTAATATCTAAATCTCATTATTTACACCCCACTGGTTCTTACAAACAAGTTGCAAACATTGAATACATCATTCTCTTAAATTGGTTTTCCCCCACATCTTATATGTGTATGAGGAACCTTTCCTTGGGACTTAGATTCATTACAATGGCAAAGGAATCCCCTTTCTCAAAATCTTATTCTTTAATTCTATTCTTATGAAGGATATAAATCATATTATTAATGTCTAAATCTCATTCTTTATAGGGACTTACACCCAAGGGAACTAAACTAGTATTACATGATTGGTGATCATTCTTTATAGGGATTTACACCTAACCAAGGGATATTACAGAATTGGTGTGATCATTATTTATAGGGATTTACACCAAGGGATATTATAGGATTGGTTATTATACATACCCAATTCATTTCCTTCACTAGTCCTTGAATAAATCCCCTTAAAGTCATAAGACAATGAAATAAAATCTCAATCATTCACTTAACACAAAACTTACAACACTTAATACCATAATTGGAAAACAATTTGAAACATAGAATATAAGAACTTCCCCAAAACTATCTAAACTATCTAAACTTAATTCCAATCCCTAAACATAGAATATAAGAACTTCCCCAAAACTATCTAAACTTAATTCCAATCCCTAATCATAATTCACATTCTCAAGGAACTATTTGGATTTATAACTAAGTCCTACATTATTCACCCTACAATCCTTCTATAACTTTGGAAAATTAAGAATCAACTCAAAATTAAACCTAGGATTACAAATCCACAATCTTAGCTTTTTCACAAGCCTTATTCAATCTTTCCTTTCAAATAATATGACTCCAACTATAAACCTAGAAATATTTTATAAAACGTGCTTAGTTACTAACTCAAGACCTCTTAACACAAGCTACTAAAGCCAAGCCGACTTCCTTATGCATAAATAAGGTCTATGTTATCCTTATATTCAAGCTTTATTTACAAACCCAACCTATTACTAATAACTAGAGACCTCCTCTGAACATAAGATTAACTTAAGACCTCTTAAAACAAGCTTAACAAAAGCTAAAGAAAATCTTAACTCAAGACCTCATAACACAAGCTTAACACACACTTAACTCAAGGTAAAGATAAGCTTAACTCAAGGCCTCTTAACACAAGCTAAAGACATGTTGACTTCCTAATGCGTAATAAGGTCTATGTTATCCTTATGCATAAATAAGGTCTATGTTATCCTTATGCATAAATAAGGTCTATGTTATCCTCATGCATACATAGAATGATGGAGATTTTTCTCCATCATCTGCAAAGAGGTAAACTTGCTATGCAACCTTCCCGTGTTGTGCTATTCCCTCAAACAACTTATGACTGAAGCTGAGATTTTTGCTTAGTCACCTCCCCGACTCCTAGTTGGGATACGAATACATCTTTATCTTTTATAGTATTAAGGCATTACAACTCCTCCAAACTTTTGGATTTTGGGGGACGACCTAAGCAGAGAACCCTTAACTCATAATAGATAAGATCTAGAAGTTGAGGGAGAATCCTCCTTCTCGATGGTAGTGAAGATCCTTTTATGGTGTCATTTCCAAGTAATGGATGCTTGGAAATGATAGTGAAGATCCTTTTATGGTGTCATTTCCAAGCAATGGATGGCAGTGAAGATCCTTTTATGGTGTCATTTCCAAGCAATGGATGCTTGGGTCATCCTTTTAGGCTTATGGGTAAGGGACGAGCACCCGAAAGTGGATGTGCTTGATAAATAAGTGAGTGTCGATGCTAAACACATATGGCTTGAGACAAGCATCCATGCTGAAAGATCCAATATCTCCATGAAAGAAGCATAGGATTTAGACCTTGTGGTGGTCTCAGCATCATAGGTGGAAGTACCTCTTGGTGCAACCTATGCCTCCTCCTTTGAGGAAGTAAAACATTGATAGAAAGATTGACCCATTGAGCATCTTACCACAGAGTCATCTAACAATTACAACGCACATGTTGAAGAAGTAGAAGAAATTGCTGATGGAAACACACATGTTGCCTTTGTATATCTTTATGCTATAGATTAGTGTAGATGCCCCTTGTTGATTACTTTAAAAGGCATCAACACACATGTTGCCTTTATGCTATAGATTAGTGTAGAGGCCCCTTGTTGATGATAAAAACACACATGTTGCCTTTGTATGCATTTATGCTATAGATTAGTGTAGAGGCCCCTTATTGATGATGACTGTAGAAGGCATCCATGTGTGAAAAACACATGACAAAATGACTATTATGGCTACAGGTTTATGTCATTTCTGATGAAAACACACATGTTGCCTTTGTATGCCTTTATGCTATGGATTAGTGTAGAGGCCCCTTATTGATGATGACTGTAGAAGGCATCCATGTGTGAAAAACACATGACAAAATGACTATTATGGCTACAGGTTTATGTCATTTCTGATGAAAACACACATGTTGCCTTTGTATGCCTTTATGCTATGGATTAGTGTAGAGGCCCCTTGTTGATGAGTATGACTTTAGAAGGCATCCATGTGTGAAAAACACATGATAAAATGACTATTATGGCTACAGGTTTATGTCATCTTGTGTAAGCATGGTAGTGTGGATACTTCATGATGAGAAAAAAAATGTTGATTGTATGCTAGTCATAGTATGAAACACTTTATGGGAAGAAAACGTAGATCAGAAAGCTATTAAATGAGGAAAGAGCATTGATTATAGGCTAGTTATAGCATATGAAAAAACTGCACCATACGTGGCTCATAGGAGACAGACACATGGGTGAGAAAATGCAGCCCATAAGGTGACTATACGAGCTATGTGTGAGCATCATTATTGAAAATGCATGGAAGATGGCTGTGTGAGCTTCTACAAGAGGAGATAAACACAGCTCGTGAAGGTTGGTCAACCAACCAAGAAAACATGGGGATTATATGTCAAAATAATTTCATGCATATATGGGTGAAAGAGGTAGAAAACATCAATGCACGATGTTTTACACACCCTAGAAAAATGATGTGGCTAACAGAAAGAATATATCTCTCATAGAGATGGCATAGAGCATGGTTAAAGGCTGGGATTTGCCTCATGTTCTTTGGTTGGAGGTAATTTTGTATGCCAGTTATGTGCCAAACACATGCCCCACCAAGGCCTTGCAGACAATTATCACTTATGAAGCTTGGAATGGTGCAAAGCCCTCTATGCCTCATTTGCATATTTTTGGCTATCTTACTTATACTCTTGTTCCTAAGCAATGATGAAATAGGTTAGATGATTAGATGTCAAACTAAATTTTTGTGGGATACAACTCAGAAAGAAAAGGATATAAAGTGTACCATTTGGCCACATGCTTTTGCCCACCATGTTCTGCCATTGAAAGATGTATCTAGAAGGATCCAAATGACAAGGCTATGGTGCATATAAACTTGTATTTTTCCACCAGGTGAGTATTTATGTTACTCACTGAGCTACTAAAATAGTTAGCCAATTAAAGAAAGAATGGTAAGACAATAATCTTACCCATTATTGATGTGATTGTCTATTGTTGATGAAATACTCAACCTTGCATCCAAGTATTGCACCTATGTAACTTGATTCTCTTTGGTGTATGACCTGGCGTTATGAATGAAACATGGCTAGTAAATGGTCAATCTCTTTTTTCTTTTTTTCTTTTTCTTTTTTTTCCCTTTTCTTTTTTCCTTTTTGTGCGTGCGTGCGCACATGTGCGCATGCATTCAAGTGATCTACAGGCCAGTATAATGACTTGGAAGGGTTCCCTTTGGTGTGAAAAAACCAGATTGGTTTTTCAATATCTTGAGATATTCATGTTTGAGAAACATCACCATCTTAAGGAACAAATATGCTAACATGGTTCACTTATGTAAAAGAAGCTGAGCTCAATGTGAGAAGTTCCATTCTTCTTGAACATTTTTGCTGACTTGAAAAACTAGACTAGTTTTTCATGACATGAATTTCTTGAGATATTCATGTCACGAATATCTTGAGATATTCATGTCATGAATATCTTGAGATATTATGGTAAAACAATCTTGTTAATGTATGATTCTGACTAGATGTAGGCTTTCTTTAAGCCTTGTGGAAGCTTGTGATCACCTTAGTTGATGGAATTGAAGCGCATTTTTAGACGTGAAAAACTTGAGATATTCATGCTTCGTGAACATCTAACTGTTTTTTCATGTTGAAAAAACTTTTGAATTTCATGTTGTTGAGCTGATTTTTTTAAGCCATGAACTTTAACTAGTTTTTCACATTAATAATTGAACTTTTGATTTTTCTTCCTTTGAGGTTCTCTCAAGGTTCAAGTGGTTTGTTAAAAAGGTCAGGTATGGTTTTCATTGCTTTTGGAACAACATTTTTTGGCTTGAAAAACTTGAAATACTCAAGGTCATGAGTTTCCACTGGTTTTTCACGTAAATGAACTTTTGCATTGCCTATCTTTGAGGTGATTTTATGGTTCACGTAATCATTTTTGTGAAGATCTAAGAATGATAACTGTTGTTGTTGAGACCAAATTCTTGGTCATGAGAAAAACTTGAATTTTTTTCGGCGTGAATATGTCCACTGGTTTTTCACACCAAACTGATTTTTTGAATTTCAAGCTTTTGAGTAGCCTTTATTATTCCCCTAACTTTTAAGAAGTTCTAAGAATGTTTATCTTGAGATATCCATGGCATGATTATCTTATGAAATTCATGCATGAACATTACATACATGTTCTGTGCATCTTGCCTTTCATGGGTGTTAGGGAACTTTCTTATGGCTACTGCTAAGCTTCAAAAGAACATCTGGTAATAACTTCCAAGCATGGAAGTTTAGGATAACCAATTTCCAAGGCATCAATGTAGAGTGCCATACACATCTCAGCAAAATGGTATCACTGAGAGGAAAGATAGTTCTCTCATGGAGATGGCACAATGTATGGTGAAAGCCCAAGATTTATCTCATAGTTTTTGGTTAGAGGCAACTATGTGTGCAAACTATGTATTGAACGAATGCCCTATCAAGGCCTTGCAGTCTAAAAATCCTTATGAAGCTTGGCATGGCACAGGAAGCCTTCTGTGGCTCATTTGTGTGTTTTTGATTGTCTTGCTTATGCTCTTGTGTTACACCCAAGGGATATTATAGGATTGGTTATTATACATACCCAATTCATTTCCTTCACTAGTCCTTGAATAAATCCCCTTAAAGTCATAAGACAATGAAATAAAATCTCAATCATTCACTTAACACAAAACTTACAACACTTAATACCATAATTGGAAAACAATTTGAAACATAGAATATAAGAACTTCCCCAAAACTATCTAAACTTAATTCCAATCCCTAATCATAATTCACATTCTCAAGGAACTATTTGGATTTATAACTAAGTCCTACATTATTCACCCTACAATCCTTCTATAACTTTGGAAAATTAAGAATCAACTCAAAATTTGACTTATCCTTAAACCTAGGATTACAAATCCACAATCTTAGCTTTTTCACAAGCCTTATTCAATCTTTCCTTTCAACAAATAATATGACTCCAACTATAAACCTAGAAATATTTTATAAAACATGCTTAGTTACTAACTCAAGACCTCTTAACACAAGCTAAAGCCATGCCGACTTCCTTATGCATAAATAAGGTCTATGTTATCCTTATATTCAAGCTTGATTTACAAACCCAACCTATTACTAATAACTAGAGACCTCCTCTGAACACAAGATTAACTTAAGACCTCTTAAAACAAGCTTAACAAAAGCTAAAGAAAATCTTAACTCAAGACCTCATAACACTAGCTTAACACACACTTAACTCAAGGTAAAGATAAGCTTAACTCAAGGCCTCTTAACACAAGCTAAAGACGTGTTGACTTCCTCCATGCTCTCACAATCAGAGAAAAACCAGGTGCCTCTCTCTCTTTCTCCATGAAAGCTTGCTCAAGCTTTGCTAATAGTGATTTTTTTCACTAATCTCCTTCTCCCTTGCTCTAATCACTCAAGTGGTGTTGTGAATGTTTGTTGCTGAACCTTCATCTTGATTTTGAAGAGTGGCCAACCACATGAGGCATTCATAAACCTCATTCCCATCAAGCTTCATCAACAACATCAACTTTCAAGCTTTCAAAGTGTTCAAAGTGTGCTTTTAAGCACTAATTGTGCTATTTAACACTAATTAAGCTATTAATACAACAAAGGGAGGTTATTATAAAGTGTTTTTAAATACTAATAGTGTTATTAAACACTAATGGGGCACCAAAATAAGTGTCATTTGACACTAAAAATATGCTTTTTAGCATTAATTATGTTCTCTACACACTAATGGTGATCTTAATCACCAACCAAAGTGTTCATTAACACTAATGCAGCCAATCCCCATCAAAATTAGTAACTAAGCACAAACCCTAAGTGCTAAACCATAAAAATTACTATTTTAATCTCCTATTTATGCAACATTCTCAACTTGATTAGGGTTGTTGCACTCTCATAAGCCTCTCTCTTACTAATTAAACCTAAATATCATAAATTTCTGGTTTTTTCTTCTTCATAATCAGCCCATTACTGTCTCATAATCTCTTTCAATACCCAATGTCAAAGGACACTCAAATCAAGAAGTTCTCGGGAGGCTTCCACACTTGGCAAGTCCTTGTCAAGTACAAGATGATGTCCAAAGGCTTTTGGTCATTCATCTCCGGCACCAAGGTTATTGATCGAGCAAAGGCTGAAGATGTTGAAGATGATGAGAGGGCACAAGACATCATCATGCTTCATCTTGATGAGGCACTCATCCAACCATGTGGACTAGTTTCCGACTGCAAAGGAGAAATGGGATGAGCTTGATAAGCTCTATGGAGCTCGTGGAGTCCACTCAGCCCAACGACGGTGCCACCCACCAATTTTGCTGCCAAACTTGGGTGGTGCGAGTACAGGGTTTCTTTGCCTTAGTTTGCTGCCTCTCTACCCTTGCTGTGCAAAGAAGGGTTTCTTGAGCAGCACAAAGATTTAGCAGAGAGCCCTCTGCACACATAACTTTGCCCATGGGTGGTCCTCTTTTTGTGGCGATGGCCTTAACTTTGGAGTTGACTTTGGAAGAGGAGGCAAAGGGCTTCGTAGCTTCCACGAGGCCGTGCGCATAGGCACCACATGATGAACATGATGCTGCATGCGTTCTCTCGTGTTGTGTAAGGGTTGATGGCCGCGATGATGAAGAAAAAATTGATGACTGTGGACGCGAGGCCGTTTTTATGTGTGAGTGTGATAAACGGTGATGTGGCCTTGTGTCACTGCCCCAAGGAGGGTACGTGATGTGTGAAACAAGATAAGCCTATAAAAGGCAGTGTACTCTTTGAGGCTCATATAACAGCAGTACAGGTGATTGCCTACACCATGTAGTAGAGTATGGAAGTGTGATGTGTCTTTTCCCCCATACATGTCCACAAGATACTTGTAGTAGAGAGAGATTAGCTTATTCCAAGCCTCAAGGAAGTATGACTCTTTTTGAGGGTGGTCCAGATGCTTAGTGCTGCCAACCGCATGCATGTCGTGGGAAAGGTCCCATAATAGGTTGGCGTGGTTGGCTGATCATTTTTTTCCCATACACTCGTCGAAATTGTTTGTTGCAAACTTGAGCTTGGCTTGACACCATATTGGAGGAGATACTTGTGTGTGTGTGTGTGTGTGTGTGTGTGTGTGTGTGTGTGTGTGTGTGTGTGTGTGTGTGTTGTAAACTTGAGCTTGGGTTGCCACCATATTGGAGGAGATACTTGTGTGTGTGTGTGTGTGTGTGTGTTTGCCTAAGTCTTCCATTGGAGGAGATACTTGTGTGTGTGTGTGTGTGTGTGTGTGTGTGTGTGTGTGTGTGTGTGTGTTTGCGTAAGTCTTCCATTGTCATTCTCTCTTTAGACTCTGTTGGTCTACAATTGCTTAAACCCTAGCAAGTTCCCGCCATTCCATCTGTGTGTGTTGATTGTTTGGCTAGGGAAGCAGCCCGTAGAGTCAAGAGAGCACATCCAGGTTTGAAGAAAGTTTGATTTTATGTTAGTTTGTCCCAAGGTTCTTGTGAACATTTATTTTGTAGCATCCCATGTATGTTGCCTGCATGACTAGGGTGGAACCAAGGGAACATGTAAGGGTTTGGGGAAAGTCTCTTTTACTACTCGGTACCATTTGTTTCTCTTTACAGGTGTGAAGGATCAGATGATGGTTGCCCCTTGACCCGTATGTTGATAGAGTAGATGGCTGTTAAGGCCCGCACACAAGTCGTGGCTTTCAGTCAAGAGGTTGGTGCCTTGCATGATGGGAAATTTGGACCCACGGAGCTCGAACTCTGCATCCATTGTTGCCCGCCAATCCAAGTAGGAAGGCCACCACAAGCAAGAGGTGGACCAGCCTAAGCATGGTGAGCAACATTTGGAAGGTTGCTTTTGGTGGTTTTGGGAATGCTCAGGTTGGCATGAGCCCCAGCATGGGAGTCATCATTCGGATGGGTGATTCGGATGTATTCCGTGGACGGTCTTTGTTTGGGGCATCATAGCATAGCGGAGGCTACACTCCAACCCACACACTTGTCAATCCGTGAAAGCAACCCGGTTAGCGCATAGAGGCTATCCCGAATGGGAGAAGATTAGTTAACCACATACTAATGACTTCTAGTCTTACTCAATCCTTCTTCAACACTCAAGCAATCAATCTAACACAATCAACGCATCAATCTAACATAATCAAAGCATCAAGGTTAGGCTACACTTAAGCACAAAAATGCAACTTATGCAAAGAACCTAACATGCAAAGAGCTATCACACAAGCCTCAACTACACATCATTTCATGCACAAGCTTCATCACATGCACTCTACAACTCACAAATCAAAACATCATTAAGAAATCTAGATTAGCAAGTGTGTAGACCAAAACCTCATATCATTGAAAATGTAGAGAATAGAGAGTACAAGATTGAAGCAAGAATGGAGATGGAGAGCCTTGGGAGAGCACATGAGAAGGAGCTATGGAGCAAGCTCTCTCTATGAGCCTCTCAACCAAATGACCAAAGAGTCCCCCCTAGCTCTCAAATGGGCCACCTTTTATACAAAAATTCTAGAACTCCCAAATGTTCCCATGTGGGATTATTGTCAAGCCCTCTCCCACATTCATCTACAACTTGGAACTCTTTTCAAGAGCCCTAAGTGTCTTTTTTGTTGCATCCTTGTATTGATCTTCATTCGTCATGCAACACTCCCCTCTTCCTATTTTGCGCACGTCCTCGAGCGCGGTAGTAGCAAGAGCTGCAACAAAAAAACAATGGTTACAAGTAAAGTCTTTTATTGAAAAAAAAAAGAAAAGAAAAACCAGCAATGATAATTTCACACGTGAGCATACAAGTGCAAGGCTGATTAAAGTTTTAATGAGTACTAAAATAGGTGAGTAAAGACTAGTCAAAGTGAGACTTAAGTGGTAGATAGTGCTATGCAAAGGCAAGTGTGCTTTGTACACCGCCGGTTATGACCGCAGTCTCAATGTCCTACAAGTATGTAAGTTATTCCTAAGTGGCAAACCTACTCCTAAATATGAGCATAAGTGATTGGAATTCTCTCTTTTTTTTCTTTTCTTTCTTTTTTTCTCTTTTTTTTTTATTCTTTTAATGTGTGTGTAGAAGGTGATAAAGATTAAGGTTCCATCCCAAAGAGACCCAAGCAATGGCCAAGAGACCTCCGCCAAGAGAATCTAAAGACCGCTAAGTATCTCAAGGGCGACAGACCCTTTTTCTTTCTTTTATGACCTAAGGAGTACCCCTTGAAGATGAGGGCATCGGTCTCGAGGGCCCATAGTGTACCCCAGAGTCCTACCAACATCCATCAAGGTGATATATTCCTCAAAGGTCTTTTTCTGAGGCTTTTAGACATCAGTGTTCACCCCATAGAAACCAAGGCATCGGCCCCAAGGTGCTAAGACAACCCCAGGTCCTACCAAGCATTTCTCATGGCTGTAGACACGTCATGTCTCAATTTACTTTGTACATATTTTTTTTAGGGTATAATTTTTTTATAAATTTTTATTACTCCTAGCACCTAGCTCATACTAAGAGGTAGCTACCACTAGGGATAACTAATATACCTTGAAAGCATAAGAACTTGGCATATTCCCTTGGTATATATCCTACACTGTCTTTAGATAGAAATATCTTTTACTAAGTCTTCTAAGAGTCTAGAATTCACTCACCATATTTTAATAACTAATCAAAAACTTAAACCAGCCAACATTGTGTGAACATGAAACCATATATTCAAAAGATAAAAGCACATAAAGACATAAAGATTAAGATTTGAATACACCTGTTGTAGTGCCCTGTTGATGTTGTTCGTTTGCATTGATGCATTACTGATTTTGTGCAGATTGCTCCTCCTTGATCTTTGTAGGCGTAGCATGTCTCCCCCCTTCCTAATTTGTGTGCACGATAGGTGGACTATTGGGGCGTGTTTGATGCTCTTGTTTTAGCGAAGATTTCTATAAAATTTTTATTAACAACCAAGAAAAGAAAAGAAAATAATAAAATTTGCCATTGGTGCCAAACACCGAATATAGCCGAGGGGAAAAACCCAGTGGGATAAAAGTGCCCTGGCTTGTCGATCTTATTGTGGAGTCACTGAGCTTACCCTTGCCCTGGTAGTGGAGATCATCTCAAAAAGAACATAATCCTCTAAAGGCATAAGGAACCACACTATGTAAACATTGATCTACCAAAGAGCTTCAATTGTAGTGTTAATGCCTTATCTTTGGTTTTAGGTATGTCCTTCTTGGGTGGGAATTTTATAAATTGTCTTGGAATTTGAGCAAGATAAGAGGATTTAGGCATTGAAATGCTAGAATCTATGCTCAAATGAGACTCATGTGAAGTTGGATGTGTCTTAGGTATACCATTTGAGGGTGGAATTGTGTAACAAGGAGAATTTGGGACAACTAGTGACTCATTACATGTTTTAGGAAGATCAACACAAGTAGATTTGTAGGTGCTATCACAGCCACTTATCCTATCTTGAAGAGTTTGTGTTGATTTCTTTTGCACCCACTGATATGGAAAATCAAGGGTGGCTTTTGGCATCTTTTGAAAACACTCTTTTATCCCTAGCAAACCAAGGCATTTTGGAAGCCAAATTACTGTTGCACCCTCATAATAGCCTTGTGCTTTAAGAACATGTTTTGGGACCCATCGAGTAACAATCCGAGGTTTAGGCTTGGAAATGATGTGCTTTTTAGGAGGCTTAGCAACTGGACTAGATGGTACAAGTTTGTACGCATCTTTGGGTAGCCACATTGATAATTCCTTCTTGCCTGGCCTTCTATGAGCGGCAACTAGAGTAGTTGGAACATGCCAGCCATGACCCTCACTTGAGTACTCATCAATTATCCACATCATTTGTTTTGGAGCTTCAAGAGCAGATTTTGAAAGTGCTTTGTGTAAGGTAGAAACACCACCCTTTTGATCAGCATCATTAGCAGATTTGAGTGTTAAATTCTCCACTGAGACTTCTTCTACATGTAGTGCTGTTGTGGAAGCATCCCTTTCCAAATTTAGATCTACAAGAAGTAAATCATCTATGGATGGCTTTGAGGACTGGGCATTGGAGGGTCCAGGCATGTCCGGCTCAATGAGCCATTCATCTCTAGACTCCCTTGCTCTGGAAAGTTTTGATAAGTCTAAGAACTCGGTTTTAGAGAGCTCCCCTAATTTGTCTACCTTTTCTGGATGGTAGGTGACTTCGTAGCGAACACCATCTCCACCCATGTACATGTTACCCTGGTCATTGACTAGAGGTGCTCTATCAAGTTCTGAGAAAATGTCTGCGATCTTAACAAGATACCGTTGTTGTGGGTCCCTAAAGATCTCAGCTCCTTGAGCATTTGTGTAGACATATTGGAGTCTCACATTGAGTGTTAACCCCATGGTGTCGGCTTCAAATGGATTAAAAGATCTTGTGGGCGTTCTATTTGGGGCTACGGGATGACTATTTGTCGGCCCTAGATTGTCCATGGACAATGAACTAGTTGTTCTGGAGGAAAGGGTATCGGATTGGGATTCAGAAAGGGTTTCAGCAATATCTGCCAAATTTCCTACCGATTGGGTCCCACTTTCCTGCGTAGGTACTCTAGAAGGTGCCCTAGGCCCTATGGCAGAATCTACAAGACGTCCTGACCGCAAGTGCATAAGGTCAAATTTTTTTTGGTTTTTTATGTGTTTTTGTTTTGTTTTGTTTTTGTTTTTTTTATTTGTGTTTTTGTTTTTTTTAACCTACCTAATCACTAAATGCAACTAAAATGAGTATGTGTGGCGTAACTATCTATCCTATTTTTTATTTTTTAAATGATTTTATGTTTTTATATATTTTTTTTATTTTTTTAAATTACAAAAATTATGAATCCCACTAAAAAAATACTAATTATGCACAAAGTTACAAAAATTAAAAAATGCAAGAAAATACTAATTATGCAAAAAATTTAAAAAAAAATAAAGAATTACAAAATATGCAAAAAAATAGACTCCTAAAAAACACTTAATTTATAATTTTTTTCTTTTTATTTTTTTGTTTTTTTTTTAATTTTCTTTTGTTTTTTTTCCTTTTGTTTTGTTTTGTTTTTGATTTTTTTTTTAAATAAACTAATAAATTTCGTGCCTAATTACAAAAAATATAAATCTACTAATTATGCACTCAATTACAAAAATAAAAATAAAAAATGCACGCTACTTTACTTATGCAAAAATTTAAATAATGAACAATGGATTCAAAAAATAAAAATTGTTTTTTTTCCTTTTTTTAAATTTAATTGTTTTTTCTCTCTTTTTTTTAAATTTTTTTTTCTATTCCTTTTTTTTCTCTTTTTAATTTTTTTCTATTCCTTTTTTCTTTCTTTCTTTTTTTCTTTTTTTTAATAAAAAAAATATTAATTTTTTGTTTTTTATTTAAAAATACAAAAAAAAACATGAAAAATTAATTAAAAAATAGAAAATATCACCTACCTTATCCTCCACCGTTTGCAGCTCACCGCACGCCGGATCCTTCGCTGGTGCACACGCTCACGTTCAATGCGGACTCCACTGCCTCGCTTGCCTTCACAGCTGCCAGCTACCGCTTCTTCGCGTCCGCCTCCAATCAGCCAGTCGGCGACCAGCTACCCGTCATCTACACCACCTCTCTCCTCAGCGCTTCCTTCCCCAGCAGCCTTGGTGGGCTTTACCGCTTCCTTCGCCAGCAGCCTTCCCCGCACCGTCTCTTCCGCACCCAGTTGGGTCGCCTTCCCCTCACAACTCCTTGCTACAGCCACCACGCCTTCGCTTCCTCTGCTAAGCTACAGGCTGCTGCCACGTCAGACGACGCCTTCCTCTCCGTCGCCTTCTTCCACAGCTTCACTTTCACAACGCCGCCCACAGCTTCGCTCGGCCACCTACACTCAGCCTCCGACACCGACTCCTTCCACAGCTCTTCTTCCTTCACGAGCAGCCTTCTCCGCACCGTCTCTTCCAATGTTTAGCTGCCCGCCGCCGCTGTCTTCTGCCGTCTGCGCACACTGCAGACACCTCACACCGGCCAACGTCAACGAACAAAATTATATATATATATATAAACCGCGCTCGATGCAGACGACCAGCTGCCACGTCCGACGTATAAATATATATATATATATATATATATATTTTAAAGCTGCCTTCGCTCTCCTTTCAGCCGACCGCCCACAAACCTCCTTGGTCTCCTTTCAACCGGCCGCCCACACTGCATGTATATATATATATATATATATATATATATATATGCTTCGATTTATATGTTGAGTGTTGTAGCAATGTAGTAAGCACCAAAATTTAAAGGTGATTTCGACTCTTTGCTGCGTTTATGGAGATGCCTCCCCATACGATAACAACACAACAAAACAATAAAAGAAAGGTCGCCTCCAACACTTCCTATCTACCACTTGCCAACCCCGTCAAAAATACAAAAAACTTGAAGTACTTAAATCTGATTAGTGGCGGGATTTCTCTACCGCAATGAGGTTTTAATTAATTTTGTTTTTTTTTTGCTTCTAATCAAAAACCGAAAACACTCAAGGCGCCCTTGAGATCACACACTCAATGCCCTTGCAAACTCTACTCTAATCTATCCTAATCCACGATTTTGCAATCAATGGAGCACTTAGTAAGAAGTAATGGTTAACACCCTTCACTAACTTAGGTGTGCGTTCCCCGGCAGCAGCGGCGCCATTGTTTGGGGCATCATAGCATAGCGGAGGCTACACTCCAACCCACACACTTGTCAATCCGTGAAAGCAACCCGGTTAGCGCATAGAGGCTATCCCGAATGGGAGAAGATTAGTTAACCACGTACTAATGACTTCTAGTCCTACTCAATCCTTCTTCAACACTCAAGCAATCAATCTAACACAATCAACGTATCAATCTAACATAATCAAAGCATCAAGGTTAGGCTACACTTAAGCACAAAAATGCAACTTATGCAAAGAACCTAACATGCAAAGAGCTATCACACAAGCCTCAACTACACATCATTTCATGCACAAGCTTCATCACATGCACTCTACAACTCACAAATCAAAACATCATTAAGAAATCTAGATTAGCAAGTGTGTAGACCAAAACCTCATATCATTGAAAATGTAGAGAATAGAGAGTACAAGATTGAAGCAAGAATGGAGATGGAGAGCCTTGGGAGAGCACATGAGGAGCTATGGAGCAAGCTCTCTCTATGAGCCTCTCAACCAAATGACCAAAGAGTCCCCCCTAGCTCTCAAATGGGCCACCTTTTATACAAAAATTCTAGAACTCCCAAAAGTTCCCATGTGGGATTATTGTCAAGCCCTCTCCCACATTCATCTACAACTTGGAACTCTTTTCAAGAGCCCTAAGTGTCTTTTTTGTTACATCCTTGTATTGATCTTCATTCGTCATGCAACAGTCTTCATCATGGGATCCCTCCTTACCATGTTCTTTCTCTCCTGTTTCATCACTTATATGTCACACGGAGGGTCTGTAGGGATCCCAACCTCCTCTCACATGGACGGTCTTCATCATGGGATCCCTCCTTACCATGTTCCTTCTGTCCTGTTTCATCACTTATATGTCACACGGAGGGTCTGTAGGGATCCCAACCTCCTCTCACATGCAGCATGAGGAGTGGCCCCCCAAGTTCAATGGAAAGATGGATGTTGAGGCAGTTACAAATTGGGTCAAGGAGATGCCTGTCAATCTTTCAACTACGGGCTGAGTTTAGATGTAATAATCATGAGATATTCAGCCTTACATAGCAATTGAGCAGCCAGAGCAAGGGCCAAGCATGCATTTGAAGGAAAAATCTATAGGAGATTGTGGACATCACATTTGTCATCAACTTGGCTGCATTTTTCGTTTGTTGATCATTTTGTATATATGAGGGAGTCGTCGTACATTGTTTTGTTTGTTTATTGAACTTGATTTCTTGGGGATGCACATTTGATTGGAGTAGATACCTATGTGTCTGTTTGTGTTTGCATAAGCCTTCCACTCTGATTCTCTATCTGTTAACACTCTCACAACAGTACTACATCTACAGTTGCTATTATAGCGTAGGATTCGCTAGAATATGTTTTTCTTTCTCAGCATTCTCTCGATGTGGTGATTGTTTGGATTAGGAAGCAGCATTTGGACTTATCCGAATTTGGGGAAGTTAGATTTGTGTTAGTTTGACGACCCAAGGTTCTTGCAAAATTTTTGTTTCCAGCATTCCATGTGGTGGACACGATTGTGGATGGTCAGAATCTTTGCTCATTCATCCATTTGAGCAGATTCTGCAGCTTCTGGATCTTGAGAGGAATTGGTCAGGGGTGTTCTCAATGAGAGGTTTATCTAGAGCTTTTAGAGGAGGATTCTCGTCAATGGTGGCAGGTGCTTCCTCGGGAGGTGTTTGATTGGGGATCTCATGTGAAGATGCATTTACAAGTTCTTGTGTTTATGAGGGAAGGATGTATAGTATTAAGGCATTAAAACTCCTCCAAAAGGCATCCAAAACTTTCAGATTTTGGGGGACGCCTGGGTGATAAAGTTGCACAATGCGGAAGCAAAACACATAGGAGGGAGGGAGAGAGGAAGAGACATCAGACAATGAACATCTTTAATAAGAGGCTTTACAATGGCAATACTAGCTAGCAGATGGTGTAGAGCAAGTGTGCCTATGAATAGGTTCAATGATTGACAAATGAGAAGGGAAGAGGACTTCATATAGGGAGGCTTGTGGGATGGCTGACTGACCCCATGTAGCTAGCGGCGCCGATAGCAGCAGGTTAGCATAAATGTGAAAATACACGGGTCCAATAACAGATCTAGATCCCACATCACAATGAGATGCACAATATTCTAACACCCCCTCTATAGCTCATAGTGTGCAAAAGTCTGAAGGAGATAAGCTGATGAGGATGCAACCACGGACACTCCACAGTACTGCAGATACCGGACAGCCTGACTCCTCGAAACAAAATGTCACCTTGGATAGCAAAGAAATCTACTTGGTGGCTCCTAGTATAGAATTATGAGTCTATGGAAAACACCGCTCCCATCATCCCCCAATAGGAGCTAGTGGACACATCACATCCAAAAAAACCTCTAACAATGAACCTGGTACTTATCCACTCCATAATCTTTGATACAACAAGCAATAGACTTGGAACACATCCAGTCCATAGCTCCAAAAATGAACTCGTCTCACCATATATTTTACGTGCTTGAAACTCTGACACACTGGTCTCATGCACCAAAAATTAGGCTCCTCTCTTGCCCACAGGCTTCCTCTAGCTAGAAGCACACGAGGGGAAACTATCTGTATAACTATAGAAGTTGACCATCCAAGTCCTCTGTAGCTTTTCAACCTTGGGGACACTAGCAGTATCAGAGTCACCATCCTGTATATGATCATTACATTTCTTTGAAAACTTGGTCTTGGCATGGGCTTTAACATTGTTGCAATCCTTGGCTAAATGATCGTGCTTTCCACAAGAGCAGCAGTGACACCATCCTATCTTTTGGATTGTTTGTAAGTCCTTGATCCTGTCCACTAGGAGGAAACCTTACCTTCTACATAGAAACAAGGAGAGTCATAGTAAGGGACACTTTATGGGAAGAAAACGTAGATCATAGGGCTATTAAATGAGGAAAGAGTGTTGATTATAGGTTGGTTACATCATATGAAAAGAATGCACCATGCGTGGCTCATAGGCAATACACATATGGGTGAGAAAATGCAGCACATAAGGTGACTATATGAGCTGCGTGTGAGCATCAGTATTGAAAGCGTATGGAAGATGGCTGTGTGAGCTTTTACAGGAGGAGATAAACATAGCTCATGAAGGTTGGTCAACCAACCAAGAAAACAAGGGGATTATATGTCAAAAGAGTTTCATGCATATATGGGTGAAAGAGGTATAAAACATAAATGCACGGTGTTTTACATGCCCTAGCAAAATGATGTGGTTGAGAGAAAGAATATCTCTCTCATAGTAAAAATTGACACTTGGTATTTGCTAAATTTGCCTTATAGTAAAAAGGCCCTTGGCAGGACGCGGGTTTATATGCTTAATAAGCATACAGCTAATGATAATGTTGAACACTAATTGGAAAGGGTTATGCTCAGAAGAAGGATGTAGAGTATAATGGTACCTTTGAACCCACGTCTCGCATGACTACAATTTGGTGTATTATTGCATTTGGCTGCGTACCATGGAATATACACTAGTTGGATATCAAGAGACTACCTTCTTGAATGGTCATTTGATGTATGCCAACCTAGTGGTTTTGTTCAAAAGGGACATGAGTCTAATGTATGTAGGTTAACAAAAGCTTTATATGGCCTTAAGCATGCTCCCAAAGCAATGTACGAGAAGAAAAATACACACTTTATTGCAAATGGTTTTCGTAAAGTCAAACTAAAAGTACCCTCTATGTAAAGATGTAAAGAGGAGTAAGACTTGTTTCTTGGTCATCGTTTTATACGTTGATGACATACTGCTCTCACAGGCCCTAATGAGGAGAAGATTTCAGCCTCCAAGGATGAATCACATGTGTCATTTGAGATGACAACTTGGGCTCGTTATATTATTTTTTTGGCTATACAATTTATGTAGTATGATGATGGTATTGTGATGTTACAGCCAAAGTACATACAAAGACTGCTTACCTGGTTTGGTCTTAAAGACTAAGTCTGTTGCTAGTGACCAATGGAGATAGGTGCTAGGCTTAGTCTCCAGGATGCAGGTGAACTAATTATGCAATATGAGGCCAAACATTTAGTTTAGGGTCTCTGAATTGAGCATGTTTATGGATAGTCCTAGAAGTAAGCATTGGTAGTAAGCATAGCAAGTATTCCAATACTTACAGGACAATGTTAAGAGGGGTGCTATTCATCTATATGCTTTTAGTGACTCCAATTGGGTTGGATGTTATGATACGCAATGTCTTACACTGGTGGACTTTTCTTTCATCTTGGTCTTTCATGTATATCATGGCCCAGCAAGTAGTAGTGCATGATAGTGATGTGGATTGTGCATATTTGTTGGGAAATGAAAATTTTACAAAAGAAACGTATGGATTGACAGAAGGAACAACGTCGCTCAACAATGCTCGGTATTTGACCATGGATGTGCACGCTTGTTTGGTGGAAGTGATGTTATTCATCAACAAATTGGGGAGTTGATGCATGATGGTGAACCAAATTTGTGTTTGGTTTGGCAGGGTTGCTAATGGAGAGAACGGGATAGCGATGTATATTGATGACGCTATAGAGCTATCTAGAACATGGCCCAATAGTTGAACATTGGATACAAAACATGTGTCGAAGCTTGTAGGTGTTTATATGGTTGCACTTTGACAAACCAATTGGTTTGTTTGTTGACATACACATGTTTAAGTATGGCCCCATACACATGTTGAAAGAAAATTGGCTAGATAAATCCCCTTTCCATGATGATATACTCTTAATTTGAGTTTTACAAAAGGAAGCCACATGATTTCCTCCTCTCAAACCACAAGTAATGGTGAGTTATCATTGTTTCCTTACTTGTAAACTCTTAGTCTCATTTCAATATACAAGGGGGCAGTTTTGGAGGGGGGGCAAAGGGAATAATGGAAGTGGAGGTAGCATATACATTGCAAGATTGTGTGGTTGATTAATTTCTTTTTTAATTAATCTAGTGCACCTGATTTTATTTTTGAATTCATTTAGTGCCTTTTTTGTTAGGTTAATAATTTCCATAACACTTTCTAATATCATCATGTATATGCCCCTCCCCAATGCAAAAAACTACCACATGCTTTTTGAAACACAACACAAACTTCTTTCCTCATCATCAAAAAATTGTCCTTTTTTTAAGGGGGGTTCAAGCCTTGCTTTGATACCAATATTTAAGACCTAGATTAAAGTGATTATCTTTTATTAGTGCTTGTTTCTTTGATTTTTCTTAGAAAGGAATTTATACATAAAACATTGGCATGATCATCCACATAAGTGCTATAGGTCCTTTGATAATCAATAATGTCTTAATTGTTAATAAGGAAAAACATTGACATGATCATCCACATCAGTGCTATAGGTCCTTTGATAATCAAGAGTGTCTTAACTGTTAGGAGAAAACTCCACAAGCCTAAGGGCTTCACACTAATCTTTTAAATTTCACAAGCTACAATACTACTTTCATCGTTTTACAAGTTTATATGGAACGTTAACCCTGTTTTGGTATCCTTTTCCCCTCTATCTTTCTTAGAGAGGTTGAACAAATATGTGGCTTGAACTCTTGTGTTTTTCATATATATGAAAAATGGTTTTGAGTTTTGAGTTTCATTATGACCAAAGGAGTCCCCTTTCTAAGAATCTTAATCTTTAATTCTTTTCTTAACCAGGATATAAATAATATTATTAATGTCTAAATATCATTATTTTCACCCCATTGGTTCTTTTACAAACAAGTTGTAAACATTGAATATATCATTATCTTATACATCCCCAATTTATTTCCTTCACTAGTCCTTGAATAAATCCCCTTATAGTCATAAGACATTGAAGTAAAATCTCAATCATTCACTTAACACAAAACTTGAAATTGAACAATTGATACCATAATTGAAAAACAATATAAAACATAGAATATAAGAACTTCCCTAAAACTATCTAAACTTAATTTCAATCCCCAGTCATAATTCATATTCCCACGGAATAATTTAGCTTTATAACTAAGTCCTACATTATTCACTCTACAATTCTTCTATAAAATTCAGAATCAACTCATAATTTGACTTATCCTTAAACCTAAGATTTTACAAATCTACAATCTTAGATTTTTCAAAAGCATTTATTCAATCTTTCCTTTAAAATAATAAATGCTTATGAAAAATATACAATCTTAGATTTTTCACATGCATTTATTCAATCTTTCCTTTAAAATAATATGACTTGAACCATAAACCTACAAACATTTTATAAAGCGTGCTTACTAACTCAAGGCCTCTTAACACAAGGTAAAGCCATGCCGACTTCCTTATGCATAAATAAGGTCTATGTTATCCTTATATTCAAGCTTGATTTACAAACCCAACCTATTACTAACTCAAGACCTCTTTTAACACAAGCTTGATTTACAAATCCAACCTATTACTAACTCAAGACCTCTTAACATAGACATAACAAAAGCCAAAGCCCTGCCAACTTCCTTATGCATAAATAAGGTCTATGTTATCCTTATATTCAAGCTTCATTAACAAACCTATCCTATATGGTAACATAGACATAACAAAAGCCAAATCCAACCTATTACTAACTCAAGACCTCTTAACATAGACATAACAAAAGCCAAAGCCCTGCCAACTTCCTTATGCATAAATAAGGTCTATGTTATCCTTATATTCAAGCTTCATTAACAAACCTATCCTATATGGTAAATCAACCTAACTCCTCGTAAATGACCATGTTTAAGTAATACTTTAACTCTTCTTAGTCTTACAATTACTCATAACCTAAATCTAGGTGATTCCCCACAACTTAATTATTGGTGTTCGATTCATTATTTTTAGAATGTTTTATTACCTACCGGAAAGAGGAAATTATCATGCTATTTCATGCATGTTATATACTCATGTGGATATAAACTAAAGCTTGGGCAAATCTGAGAAGGATATGGGGGAGAGGATGATTTTCAACTCACAGTACTGTTATTGCCTACTTTCGGCCTCCTCTAGAAACACATTCACAAGAGACTACCTTAGTAAGATATAATCACCATGGGGATCTCACCAATGGTCGAGCTCATAACCCTCATGGTCTCCAAGATCCACAAGAGACTACCTATGTAAGCTATAATCACCATGGGGATCTTTCCAATGGCAGAGCTTATAGCCCTCAAGGTCTCCAAGCTCCACACCTCCTTGGAGAGGAATTTTTGTCACCATCTCCCACCATGATCATTATCACATTGTCGTGTTGTCATGTTAGACTATGGGTCCTCATCCCTCGTTTCTCACCTCAAAACACTCATACAATCTCACTATCATGTATTATTATAGAAAGGATTGACACAAGAGAAAGACTCTATTGCTTGCACAATGGAGAGTATGTTGTATTATAAGAGAAAGTGATTTATATACAAGGCAATAAGTATTCACACACATTTAAATTGTGGTCGATCGGGCACCCAAGGTTCATTAGTGGTCTATATCTTGTACAATGCTTAATCTCATATAACATGCATGAAGTACATTCATAGTAGTAGGTAATCCATTCTAGCTTGTTGCCACCCACACAGAGAGCAGGAATCGTCTCATAAATATTCCACCATTTTTGGGTGCCCATCCAAGTTATAGATTTGGAAACCATTGCTTCATAAATTGATCATGCATGCTTGTGGTCTCTATATATTCAATGTAGAATTATAGTGACAACTCTTATCAACCACACAAAATGGATTGACATTGCCCCCTTCATGATGTTGTGACAGTGCATCCTTGTGATTGAGTTTCTAGACTTTGTTCTGGGGGAGAATTGAAATGTTGTTTTGTTAATGTTTATGATGTTGCATGAATGGTCATGGTCATTGCTCCTCCGCAAGGATAGTTAGTACATGATGAAGTTAGTAAACGGGATATACATTTTGTGAGTGAATTCCCCTTTTTAAATTCTTCTTCTTCTTTTTCGCAAAATCACAGGCAGGATTACATTGATTATGTTAAGTTAGCAATGAGTCTAAGGCTTATTAGCAAGGGAGGGGAAGAGGTGGGGGTTTTGGATGAATATCAAATGAGAAACTGATATTCCTTCTCGTATTCTAATGATTGTGTCAACATTCATCCATCCAAGTATTACACCTATGTAACTTGATTCTCTTTGGTGTATGACTTGACAATATGAATGAAGCATGGCTAGTAAATAGTTAATCTCTTTTTTTCTTTTTCTTGTGTGTGTGTGTGTGTGTGTGTACGCGTGCGCATGCGTGCACATGCATTCAAGTGATCTACAGGCATGTAGAATGATCTGAAAGGGTTCCCTCTGGTGTGAAAAAATCAGATTTGTTTTTAAGATATTCATGTCTGAAAAACGTCACCATCTTAAGGAACAAATATGCTAACATTATTCACTTATGTTAAAGAATCTGAGCTCAATGTGAAAAGTGCCATTCATCCTGAACATTTTTGTTGATAAGAAAAACCAAACTAGTTTTTCATGATGTGAATTTCTTGAGATATTCATGATGTGAATTTCTTGAGATATTCATGTTGTGAATATCTTGAGATATTCTAGCAGCAAAAACAATCTTGTCAATTTATGATTTTGACTAGATATGGGATTTCTTAAGCCCTATGGAAGCTTGTGATCACCTTAGTTGATGGAATTGAAGTGCTTTTTTAGGCATGAAAAACTTCAGATATTCATGCTTCGTGAACATCTTACTGCTTTTTCACGTCAAAAAAACTCTTAAAGTTCATGTTGCTAAGCTGATTTTTTGAAGCCATGAACTTTGGTTGGTTTTTCACATTAATAATTGAACTTTTGAGTTTTCTTCCTTTGAGGTTCTCTCATGGTTCAAGTGGTTTGTTAAAAAGGTTAGGTATGGTTTTCATTGGTTTTGGAACAACATTTTTTGGCTTGAAAAACTTGAAATACTAAGGGTCATGAGTTTCCACTAGTTTTTCACGTAAATGAGCTTTTGCATTGCCTATTTTTTAGGTGATTTTATGGTTCACCTAATCATTGTGAAGATTTCAGAATAATAACTGTTGTTGTTGAGGACGATCTCTTAGTCGTGAAAAACTTGAGGTTTTCATGGTGTGAATATGTCCACTGGCTTTTTTACGCCAAACTGATTTTCTAAATTTCATGCTTTTGAGTGGCCTTTATTATTCCCCTGACTTTTAAGAAGTTCTAAGAATGTTTATCTTGAGATACTCATACATGATTATCTTATGAAATTCATGCATGAGCATTACATAGATGTTTTGTGCATCTTGTCTTTCATGGGAAAAAGGATATTGGAGTTCATCATCACAGGTGATGAAAAGGAGCCAGAGATAGGTGAAGAAAATCCCACCCCTCAACAAGTGTAGGCATATAAAGCATGGCATAAAAGAGCTAGAAATCTGTTGTACTTTTTGTTGTCTGTCAGCATGACATATTTTAAAATTGTGCATATAAAGGATACATACATGCCCAAGGAGGCTTGGGACACCTTGGTGAAGATGTACATTATAAACACCCAAGCTTGGAGGATGCAGTTGTTAATCACCCGATAGAAGCTACGGACTAGTGCAGCTTGAAAAACTAGCCAACGAACATAGGCCGACAGTAGACGACAGTGCACATGCGACAACGCACATGCACACTCACAAATCTGGTCCCTGAAGATGTCTATAGGAAACTGAAAACCACATGAACGACCCCCAAAACGTGCCCGAAATCAAAATCAAACCGCAAAACTTCAGTACAAAGTACTCCACACTTCATGGTCCTCTTTCTTCTCGTAGAAGGGCTCCTTGAACCAATTTAAGAAAACAGGCGACTTGGCATAAAAGGTAGGCAATATACTGGCAGCAAACGGGGGAGATAAACGTATGCTCTAATACCAAATGTTGGAAACAGGGTTGCAGGAATGTGTGCGCACGCACGCACACACACACACACACACACATAATGGAGAAGCTCAAGGGAGCACACAATGAGATTATAGATTGATAATGAATGTGTGCTATACAAACATGATAAGTATACCCCAAGATGGGTGTATACTAGCACAGGGAAAAAAAACCTCCTAAAGAGGGAAAAAGTACCCCGATTGGTCCTAGTGTGTTCACACACATTATTATCATATATGGCTACTTTTTTAGCCTTCCCTGATAAATTTAGCCTCATATCAGATTATACACTAGTGTTCATGGACATGTGGACTACCTACACGTGAAATTTGTTTTTAATCCGACATAGGTTGTTCACTGCCTATTTTTAGCCTTCCTTATTAAATTTAGCTTTAATTCTTAAAAGAGTGAGACTTAAGGATCCACATCATTGACATTTTGATATGAGAATTACTCTTGTTTATTATGAATTATATTTCTTATTTTATATTGGGGATGCTTGTGTGTGCCTGTTGTACATGTAATTTGATTTTTATGGTTGCCTATTTTATCCTCAAAAAAGTGGGACTTAAGGATCCACACAAAGATTGACATTCTGATATGAGAATTAATTTTGTTTACTGGGAGTTACATTTCTTATTTTATATCGGGGACGCTCGTGTGTGTCATGCCTAGTACGCGTAATTTGATTTTTATGGTTGCTTATATCTCATGATGACGTTGCAATTAATCGATGTGTTCAATTAATTGTTTAACTAACATGGATTTTGTCTATGAGTATAGGTACTTAGATATGCAAGGGTGCCGATTTAGGTGTCGCATGGCATACGATGTGCGAGGGTACCGATTGAGGTATCACACTATAGAAGGGTATCGAGATTAAGGTGTCATATGGATGGTGGATTGAGTGGTGGCGTGTAGATGGAGATCATTTTGTTAAATCATGTATTAGAATTTCATAAATTATTTATAGCTTGTCATGTAGCTAGGTTATTTTATGTGCAAGTGTGCACAAGGTTATTTCATGTGTAAAGGCCCATGGGTATTTATATTTGGGCAAAGGTTTTGATATGTATAAACCTTAGGAACCTTGATATGGTTATTAAAATGTAAAGAAAAGTCCAAAATATGGGAAAAGAAAGCCCAAAATTGTACGCACCACTATTATTAGCTCCTTGGGCTATTTTTATGAAATAGAATTCTCTAAATACTCAAGTTGTGGAAGTGGGAGCTACACGCTTGATTGAGGGGAAAATTGCACCCACCATTGGTCTCTTGTGTGGTACCTTCTACTCTATTTCTTGTTGCACATTTATTTCATGCATACTTTAGTCAATTTGTATTTAATTGAATGGTCATGTTCTTTGTATTATTTGAGTTTTGTATTATTCTTCATCAAGTATTTAAAGATCCTGTAACACATTCTCAACATCCAACTTGTCAAATTTGGTGCATTTGGGCAAGTTACGGGGATCGACGGTTAGAGGCCTTTTTCGGTCTCTTTTGACCTTAAAAGCAAAAGTAAATCTAAGTCTACAACTCTGAAGCCATTAGGAGAAGAGTGTTCTTGGTTTGGCTATAACTTATAGACTATTGATCAGAACCAACCAAGGTTTTGCATAGAGGTGGTCCATACCACATAGGACCCTCTGTAGACAACTTACATTCTGGATGAGTGTTCAAAAACTAGCCAGGTTTCCATACCTGCTTTCAATTCCTCTGCCGCCTTGGACCCATATCAAATTCTAAGCATACACATGTGTTCACGACACCTTAAAGCACCTACACACCAAATTTGGTCCTAATCTGACATAGTTGGGTTACTATTTACTTTTAGCATTTCTTGCTAAAATTAGTAGATATTCATGAAAAAGTTGGGTTGAAGCATCTACAATGTGCATGGCACTCCAAAAAGCCCACCTATCAAGTTTGAGTTAAAAGCCTTTTGTAGCTTCTTTTTGGGAAAAAAGACCAAAAAATTTTCTAAGTCTAGAATTGAAAAAAACCTTAGAGAATGTTAGAAATGCACCAAAATATCATGTGACATTGGGGACATGAGCATATGGTTCATTAGGTTTATAGCCAACTTGGTGTGAACACTTCAAGTGTGAACTACCTCTTCGTTAGAGTTAAAAGATAGGGTTTGGTGCCTATAAAAGGGGATTGTACTTGGTGGTTCATTGATCTCAATCAGTATCCTCCTCAATGGGACAAATAGAAGGTACAATTGGTATGGGTGAGATATTGATATCTCGGTGCCAATAGTGTACTACATCATCGGGGAAAAACCACCTGAATTGTGCCTCTTGCCTCATGGTCCTAGGTGATACTATTGCTATTCTTTGACACGATGGTGGATAGAACACGCCCTTTGGGTTTCCACCTTCTACTAATGTAAGCTCACCTCATTTGCCTATTCTTTGACAATGGACATAACATCCCTTGGGTTTCCACATTCTACTCTGATGTAAGTAGGAGTAGAAGCTCGTCCTCATGCGCCTATTATTTGACAATTGACATAACATCCTTTGGGTTTCCACCTTCTCCTTCGATGTAAGTAGGACAAGACTCCACTGGCAATCGTGCGCCTAATCAACTGGTCGTCCAACAAGCGAAGTTCAAGAAAGCTCTCATAAATATTTATTCTTACTATAACCACACAAATGCTAGTTAACAATCATGTTAGTTGCTTTTGTGGCTCACAATGAGTAGCATTCTACTTGGATCTATTATAACCCACATAGATCCCCAAATTCATTCTTATATAGAAGTTCTTGATGTGGAGGGAAGCAAGAAGAGGAAGAGATAATTGCAACACAGTAGATGTGAAGTCAGAATCCATTAGAGAAAATACACACACAAAATAGGATCAATGTATGGAGAACATTCTAGATTGAAGAACAAGATGATGAGGTTGAACTACTCTTGGTCACTAATGTAATGACATAGAATAACAAAGTCTTGATTTTAGTGGACAAAGGATGATAGACTTGGCTTACAGTTCTTGGGTATTTGGAGCCTCGTGTGTGTGAACCTCCTCTTATAGCCATTTTATGTGTGAGTGTGAAAGTAGTGATGTCATATGTTTAGCAATGTGTCATTGTCCCAATGTATGTGATGTGTCAAAGATAAAGCTTTTAAGCCTATAAAAGGCATTTTACTCTTTAAAGCTCATATAACATCAATCAATAGAAGATATTATTAAGTCGTGCAATAGTTCTCTCTCTCTCTCTCTCTCTCTCTCTCTCTCTCTCTCTCTCTCTCTCTTTGCACTACCACACAACATAAATATCTTTCATCCTCCATTGCTGCTTGCCCCTAATCTCTCCTACATGGTATCAAAACTAGGCTTTCAAATCGTTATGCTTACTGTGATTGCCGAGAGGTTATTGCCCCGCTAATTTAAAACTGGGAGCCACTAGGAGTTGGCTGCCCAGAGCTATCTCGTGGACTGCCACCAATTTTGGACGGTGCTAGTGTAGAGTGCCCCACCTCCACTCAGCCCAACGGCACCGTCGCTTGCCAATTTCATTTCCAAACTTGGATCATGAAAGTGTTGAGACATATGCCGCCTTCGCCCAGTTCATCACCATGTCATCGCACCATGCTTCTTTGCCCTCTTTGCCGTGTCATCACTTCTTTGCCCAGTTTGCTACTTCTCCGCCCTGAGCACAAAGAGTTAGCAGAGATCCCTCTGCACGTAAATTTGCCCACGGTTAGGAATATTTTTGGTGATGGTCTTAGCTATGGAGTTGACTTTGAAAGGGGAGGCGAAGGGCTTCGTAGTTCCGTGAGGCCATTCACCGGCACCACATGCATGTGTTCTTTATTGATGGACACGATGTGATGAAGTGATGTGAAGAAAAATATGATGACTCCACACGGGAGGCCGTGCACAAGCGTCGCATGATGAACATGCGTTCTCTGGTGTAAGAGTTGATGGTGGACAATTGCGGGCAAGTTGCAAGAGTTTATGTCTAGATCTGGTGGGTGATATTGAAGATGAAGATGAAGACTTTGGCATGCACTGGTATAGGTGAAAGCTGGGGCTTTGATGTGAGAATCTTTACCTTGACACAACCCTTAAAGGTTTCATCTTAGGGCTTTTTGAAAGTGTGACTAGATTTGTGCCCACATCTAGAGCTGTTGTAGAAGCCAAGCTCGCCCATGAGCCAATTCAAAGAGAACAGCTTTGAGTCTCAGGATATTCAATGTGCTATCTGCAAGGAAGATTTCTTGGCCCATTAGCTATAGCAAGTCTCCCTCATTGAGGAAGACTATGATTAGGCATTCTAGTTGTTTATGTGTGTGTTTTGTGAGTTCTCTGTGCAGGGAGTCTCCGCAAAATCTGATTGTTGTGTTTTTCCTTTATATGTTTGTACTACCTTCACTTATAAAAGACCCCGTGTTATCTTTCATCCCATATAGATCCCCAAATTCATTCTTATATAGGGAAGCAAGAAGAGGGAGAACAAATTGTAACCCCATAGACATGAAGTTAGAATCCACCAGAAGAAGCTACACACACACACAAAAATAGGGTCAATGTGAGGAGCACATTGTAGATTTAAAAATAGGATGAGCTTAAGCTACTCTTGGCTACTAATGTAGTAACATATAATAACAAAGTCTTGATTTAGGATGAGGTATTCGAAGCCTCGTGTGTGTGAAATAGCCCTTAGATGTCTTAGTGTGTTGTGTGTGAACAACCTCTCATAGTCGTTTTATGTGTGAGCGTGGTAAGTAGTGATGTCATATGCTTAGCCATGTGTGATTGCCCCAATGTATGTGATGCGTCAAAGATAAAGTTTTTAAGCCTATAGAAGGCACTGTACTCTTTGAAGCTCATATAACATCATCAATACAAGATATTATTGAGCCGTGCTATAACTCTCTCTCTCTCTCTCCATGTGTATCTCTGCACTACCACACAACATGGATATCTTTCATCCTCCAAAGCAACTTTCCCTTAACCTACCCTACATGGTATCAAAGCTAGGCTTTTAAATTGCTACCGCTAGCTTATTTCACTACTGTCCAGAGGTTATTGCCTGATGATTCAAAACCGAGAGCCATTATGAGTTGCCTACCAAGAGCCACTGTGGCCACCACCAATTTTGGGTGATGCTAGTGCAAAGTGCACCATCGCTACTCAGCCCAATGACAATGCCGCGCCCACAAATTTCATCTCGCCAAACTTGGGTGATGCGATTGTGGAGAGAAATGCCGCCTCTGCCCAGCTCCCGACCGTGCCACCATGCCACGCTTCTCTACCCTCTTTGCTGCACCATCGCTTCTTTGCCCAGTTTGCCGCTTCTCCACCCTGTCTTCCCTCACTGCAAAGACGGGTTTCTTGAGCACAAAGAGTCAGCAGAGAGCCCTCTGCACATAACTTTGCCCATGGCTAGGCAATGGTCTTAGCTTTGGAGCTAGGCCTCTTTGTGGCGATGATCTTAGCTTTGCAGCTAAGTTTTAACAGAGGAGGCAAATGGCTTCATAACCTTCCGCGAGACCATGCACAGGCTCCACACGATGATGAACATACGCTGCCTGTGCACAGGCTGCCATCCATTCCATCAACATATGGATCAAGGCCGCCTTTGAAGCCTTGATGAAACAAGTGGTAACAAGCAAAAGGTACCCAAAAGAGACTATCCCCAAACCTTACTAGGTTTCCCTGATCAGGCACGTAATACTCATGGAATGCTGGAAACAAACATTTTGCAAGAACGTTGGGTCAAACTAACACAAATCTAACTTCCCCAAATTTGGTTAAGTCCACAGGCTGCTTCCTTATCCAAATAATGAGCCACATCGAGAGAATGCTGAGAAAGAAAAAAAACATTCTAGCTAATCCTAAGCTCTAATAGCAACTGTAGATCCACTACTGCTGTGAGAGTGTTAACAGATAGAGAATCACAGTGGAAGGCTTATCCAAACACAAACAGACAAATAAGTATCTACTCCAAGCAAATGTGCATCCCCAAGAAATCAAGTTCAATAAACAAACAAAACAATGTACGACGACTCCCTCAGATATACAAAATGCTCAACAAACTGACAAATGCAGCCAAGTTGATGACAAATGTGATGTCCACAATCTCCTATAGATTTTTCCTTCAAATGCATGGTTGGCCCTTGCTTTGCTGTTGGATTGCTATGTAAGGCTGAATATCTCATGATGAAAACGCCACACCTATTTATAGGGCCTTTTATGGGTCTACTTGATTGACCACAGTTATTAAAGGATTAGCCGACATGCTCTTTGCTGCAGGCTGACTATCACCCAGCCAGCCCTGCATCCCAACCCACTGCCTTCTGCCTACTAGTCCACGCACAACCAGCATGTCCTCTCCAGCCTGGCCAACTAGGCTACTAGCACTAGCACCCATCATGTCCATTGTCTGGGGCAGCCAGTCCCTGATGGTGGCTGCCCAGCCGATCCGTAAGTGCATTCGATTACCCACCACTAAGACTGAACGACACTACAGAGTAGACATGGGTGCAACACACAAGAAACTCCATTCCAGTCTCACCCAAGAAATTGAAAGTCCGAAGCACTGGGAGACCATTTTGTGTCCTACTTTGAAGCTAACATTAAGTCCTCGCCTTGTAAGCACAGAAGCTTGTAAATGCATCTCCACAGAAGACACCTAATCAAGCACCTCCCGAGGAAGCACCTGCCATTAATGAGAATCCTCCTCTAGAAGCCCCAATTAAAACCTGTCATTGAGAACACCCCGAGAAATTCCTTTACAGAATGAATCATAAAAGTAGACAACACTCCTTAGTACTGTTGAGTCAAACCTGTATCCACAAGTAACTCCTCAGCACCCTATGCTCGGACCAATATCCACCAACTCCACGGAAATATCCATGTGCTACACCCAACCAGAATCTCTGGGTAATGTCAAAGGAGGCGAATCCGAGACACAAGAAAAACAGAGGAGGAGCTTTCCCATCGGAAACATGCCACATGCCCAAGACATGCAACGGCACTTCCAAACAAAACTTGGGAGAAAAACTCCTCCGCACATCCACCCAAGTCCACCAGCACACTTACATAATTACTCCTCCGTACATCCACCCAAGTCCACCATGGACTTTTTGCAATGCACTCGGGCATTGAAGAAATTGACAGCAGTGAAACCAAAGATCCTTCACCCAGCTCTTTAAGGCTCCGAAGACTCGTGTTAGTCCCCTGACTGAAATCTCCTTCCTTCCGTCGCCGCAGCCTCGGGAAACCACTGGCCAGAAATACCCAGCTTTTCCATGCACTCAGCACAGTTGGGCACATGGTTTGTTCGATTAGTAAATTCAATCGATGGAAATCGTCCCCATTTACCATGGCATGATGCTGCAAATAATCCTGACCCACCATAACAAAGCAGCACCGTGAAAGTTGTCGGGATAAGACGACGATTATTACATCTGAACTGCCCGCAGTTGAAAGATTGACAGGCATCTCCTTGACCCAATTTGTAACTGCCTCAACATCCATCTTTCCATTGAACTTGGGGGCCCACTCCTCATGTTGCATGTGAGAGGAGGTTGGGATCCCTACAGACCCTCCGTGACATATAAGTGATGAAACAGGAGAGAAGGAACATGGTAAGGAGGGATCCCACGATGAAGACCGTCCACGGAATACATCCGAATCACCCATCCGAATGACGACTCCCATGCTGGGGCTCATGCCAGCCCGAGCATTCCCAAAACCACCAAAAGCAACCTTCCAAATGTTGCTCACCATGCTTAGGCTGGTCCACCTCTTGCTTGTGGTGGCCTTTCTGCTTGGATTGGCGGGCAACAATGGATGCAGAGTTCGAGCTCCGTGGGTCCAAATTTCCCGCCCCGCAAGGCACCAACCTCTTGACGGAAAGCCAACATCTGCTCGACTTGCGTGCGGGCCTTAACAGCCATCTACTCTGTCAACATATGGGTCAAGGGGCAACCATCATCTGATCCTTCACACCTGTAAAGAGAAACAAATGGTACCGAGTAGTAAAAGAGACTTTCCCCAAACCCTTACATGTTCCCTTGGTTCCACCCTAGTCATGCAGGCAACATACATGGGATGCTGCAAAATAAATGTTCACAAGAACCTTGGGACAAACTAACACAAAATCGAACTTTCTTCAAACCCAGATGTGCTCTCTTGACTCTACGGGCTGCTTCCCTAGCCAAACAATCAACACACACAGATGGAATGGCGGGAACTTGCTAGGGTTTAAGCAATTGTAGACCAACAGAGTCTAAAGAGAGAATGGCAATGGAAGACTTACGCAAACACACACACACACACACAAGTATCTCCTCCAATATGGTGGCAAGCCAAGCTCAAGTTTACCACACACACACACACACAAGTATCTCCTCCAATATGGTGTCAAGCCAAGCTCAAGTTTACAACAAACAATTTCGACGAGTGTATGGGAAAAAAATGATTAACAAACAGAGAGATGCCCCATGCTCATGTCCTTTGATTCCCTCGCAATTTCGCCTTCAGCTGCAGGCTTGGCCCTTGCTCTGACTGCTGCTTCACTGTTGCGTCCCCCCATATGACAGTGTGTGCCATCCACCTCCTGATATTCAAATGAGGGGAGAGATCTCACAGCCAATGAAGTGTGGGGCTAACTAACTAAGCAAGAAGGAGAACCTGGGGGGGACCAGGGATGAATCTGCCATGTGTGGTTGTGGTGGAAACCGATGATCCAAAGCCTCCTCCTTTATCCTGTAAAAAGGAGAGCAAGAGAGGAATGTCAGGAAGCAAAATCAAGAGCAGCAATGGTTCAGAACAAACATGTGGGTGAGGTCCATGGAGTCCCCTGCGCAGTCCAGTGCTGCTAGCCGAGGTGGCTGTCCGTAACTGGCAGCAGGTAGGAAGTGTAAGATCACAGAACTCTGGACTAGAAAGGCAGAGGCTATTCATTCATGTCAAGTGCACACTGGCTCCTCCTGCTGACAGATCCCATGACGGATGCGTAATCCAACATTGCTGGGGCTCATGTCGCCTTTTGCCTCAACAACAGCAGCAGCATGGTTCAGAACAAACATGTGGATGAGGTCCATGTGTGGTTGTGGTGGAAACCGATGATCCAAAGCCTCCTCCTTTATCCTGTAAAAAGGAGAGCAAGAGAGGAATGTCAGGAAGAGAGAACACAAAATCAAGAGCAGCAATGGTTCAGAACAAACATGTGGATGAGGTCCATGGAGTCCCCTGCGCAGTCCAGTGCTGCTAGCCGAGGTGGCTGTCCGTAACTGGCAGCAGGTAGGAAGTGTAAGATCACAGAACTCTAGACTAGAAAGGCAGAGGCTATTCATTCATGTCAAGTGCACACTGGCTCCTCCTGCTGACAGATCCCATGACGGATGGCTGGGGCTCATGTCGCCTTTTGCCTCAACAACAGCAGCTGCAGCATGGAAAGGGTGGGATCTGTCTCCTTCTCCGTCGTAGGGCTGGTCTGTCTCCTTCTCCGTCGTAGGGTATGCGAACACAGCCGGTAGCCCAAATGAAATCAGAGCCCCGGCATGGCCTGCGGCACTGCTGCGCGGTTTCATGGTTTGGAGTTTTGTTTTGGGTGGGGGCCGCGCGAACGCGAGCCCCCGCTACCACAAATTATGACGTGCACTCTCCCCGTTGGGGAGATGCTAGGGTGCAGCCCGTCCGGGAGTGCAATGGAGAGGCCAACCCTAGGCCATCGGCCATCCTGATCACCGATCGACCCCGCCCAGGTAAGTATACCTTCCAGCCGCGCGTGGACGCTGTTTAGTAGGCGCCTCTCGACCAGCCACGCCAACCTATTATGGGACCTTTCCCACGACACGCGCAGCACTAAGCGTCTGGACCACCCTCAAAAAGAGTCGAGGCTTGGAATAAGCTAAGCTCTCTCTACTACAAGTATCTTGTGGACATGCATGGGGGAAAAGACACACATCACACTTCCATACTCTACTACTACATGGTGTAGGCAATCACCTGTACTGCTGTTATATGAGCCTCAAAGAGGACACTGCCTTTTATAGGCTTATCTTCTTTCACACATCACGTACCCTCCCTGGGGCAGTGACACAAGGCCACATCACCGCTTATCACACTCACACATAAAAACGGCCTCGCGTCCACAGTCATCAATTTTTTCTTCATCATCGCGGCCATCAACCCCTACACAACACGAGAGAACGCATGCAGCATCATGTTCATCACGTGTGGTGCCTATGCTTACGGTCTTGCAAGTAGTTCTCCCTAGATTCCAAGTAGAAAGCTACTCATTGTTGTGAGCCGCCCACAAAAGCAACTAACGTGATTGTTAGCTAGCATTTGTGAGGTTATAGCAAGAATAAATATTTATGAGGGCTTTTCCTTGAACTTTGCTCGTTAGACCACTTGTAAAGCTTCCATTAGGCACTCTTGCCAGTGGAGGCTTTTCTACTTACATCGGAGTAGCAGGTGGAAACCCAAAGCATGTTATGTCCATTGTCAAAGAATAGGCACATTAGGACGAGCTTCTACTCCTACTTACATTGAAGTAGAAGCTGGAAACCCAAAGGGCATGTTCTCTCACATCACATACAATGGGACAATGACACATCACATACACTAGGATAATGACACATGGCTAAACATATGACATCACTGCTTATCACACTCACTCATAAAATGGCTATAAGAGCTCATTCACACACATAAACACACTAAGTTGTCTAAGGGCTATTTCACATACACATAAGACTCCGAATACCCAACAAACCCCCCTTCAGAGCAAAGGGGGTAAGACCCGACATGCAAAAGAAGTAGCTACCTTCTAGCTTCATCACATGTTGCAAGGGAGCGATCTAGCCATTCGCAACTCCCGTGCCATGCCAATCCTCCAATCAACAAAGTGACCGAAGCAGCAAGTCTAGCTCTTCATCACACCCGTCCCCCCCAAGCTCCTAACACGGATCAAAGATAACATGGAGCCTTTTATAAGTGAAGGCAGTACAAACATATAAAGGAAAAAAACACACATGATTATTTAACTTAGATTTCATTCCCCACGTAGAGAATAATAGTTAATGTGGAGGATAATAGTTCCCATCATCTCCAGTATAATTACGAAAATAAAATAGACAATCACATGACCAACCAAGGAGAATCTATTTCACAGAGCAAGATACAACACTCCAACATGACACACCTACAACACAACTCTGATGTGGATGGAAGGTGTGGAGGGAAATTAGGAGGACACCTTTAAATAGTAAGGTAAAATGCCTTAGGTGGATGTCCATGTTTTTTTTAGAGAGAAATCACCTAGGACTAGGAGGTAAGAGGCACAACTCAGGTGGTTTTACCCCAATGATGTAGTACCCAGATAGTAATATCTCACCCATACCAATTTTACCTTATATTTGGCCCATTGAGGAGGGAACAAAATTGACTCAGGAAGAGGCAAATACATTGGTCCATGCTGGATTTAGGTTAGCCACAACAAATGGCATAGCTCGTGAAATGTTATGAATCCTGGGATGGAAACATCATAGATGAAGGCACATGGGAAGGTATTGCTAGTGTTGCATCAAAGACTCCTGTGAGTGAATTCAACAAGATGGGCATAGACTCAATTGGGAGAAGTTGAGTTTGCATGAAATGGCGAACATGCATTGCAATAAGAGTAGAAAAGAGAATAGATTCTACATTAATAATGGACCGAATAGTACTGATTGAAAAGGTTGTTAATTAGTATGAGTATGAGATATTTAAGATAGAAGCAGATGGACTAGATCGTAAGTCTTATGAAGTACATATACAGTCTCAACCTTGGTGTACATGCCCAGATTTTTAGAAACGTGTACAAGGGAAAAAGTCTTACTTATCGAAATGAAAACATGGTTATATACTAGCCAAAGATACCCAATCATAATGTGAGGAGGGAGGCTCTCTCATGTCCATGGACCTATCTATGATATGGCTCTTGGGTCATGACTCTATCGCATCGAGGGACCTATCCATGATTATGTGCTTGGTGGAAAAGAGAAAATCTACTCATGGCACTTATGTTGATGGTTGGATAATTTTTTGGCACTTATGATTGCATAGTTTTTTGGATAATGTAGAGTTGATATTGTGACACCTAAAGTTGAACATTTTTTTTGGATAACATAAGCCTTGTTATTATGTTTTTGATTATGTAGATCTATCCACTTGCCATTGCCATGTTTTTTCAATATGAAAATAATATATTTACTTCAAATGTACCATGCTATTAATAATTTTTTGGATAACATAAGCCTTGTTATTAGGTTTTTGATTATGTAGATCTAAATATCCATTTACCATTGCCATGTTTTTTCAGTATGCAAAAATATATTCGCTTCAAAGGTGCTAGTTGTTAAATAATGTTTCTTGAATCAATATCCTACTAACATATTTAGAAGAAAATCACGAGGCCTTACCCAAAAGCTTGCTATAGATGCTCTAAAAAGCTCGCGTTGAAAAGCTTGCAAAAATTTACCGTTTCTAAGCACCCCTATCATGTTAAAAATCATGACATTGGAGTGTTGCTAAGCACCCCTATCATGTTTAAAAACCCGAAAAACATTTAGGAAAACCCTGAAAAAATCTAAAATCTTCAAAGAGAACCCTTGACTCAGCTTGCAAAAATTCCCTGTTTCTAAGCACCCCTATCATGTTAAAAATCATGACATTGGAGTGTTGTTAAGAACCCCTATCATGTTTAAAAACCCAAAAAACATTTAGGAAAAACCCTGAAAAAATCTAAAATCTTCAAAGTGAACCCTTAACTCAGCTTGCAAAAATTCCCTGTTTCTAAGCACCCCTATCATGTTAAAAATCATGACATTGGACTATCATGTTTAAAAACCCAAAAAACATTTAGGAAAAACCCTGAAAAAATCTAAAATCTTCAAAGAGAACCCTTGACTCAACATATAAACTCAATTAGAAATAAAGTGAGAATCCCCCTTGATGACTAAAATGCAAATGAATATCTTCTTGATGTCAATGTAGATCCTGATCTAGATGTAGCTCTTGGTATTTTTCATCCTTGATTTCATTGTGTAATGAAATCCTTGTAGGCAAAGATGGATCATTTTATCAATGTGTTCATGAAGCCTAACATGATGATGATGCATATCCCTTTCAGATGATTTAGCCTTATCAATGGGGCCAGTGTCTTGCCCTTGTACAATTGATTTATGAGTATGTTAGATGAGTTACATCTAGCATTCAAGCTCAAAAATCCCATTGTCGTGAACAATGCTAATGGAGATTTATAGCCAGTTTTGGATTAACAAATTGATCACTCAAATCAAGGGGAAAATCTGATTTGATGATTTACAGATGTTTAGCAACACTTGAATGTGAGATATGACCCATTAATGGCCCTAAAAACCTCAAATGATTAGCACTAATCAAGGTATTAGTGAAATTAATTTTTTGATAACTATGCAAAGGATACCCTAATTTATAGAGCATCGTCAGAGGGGAAAATCAATTGGCTTTTTCAAGATGAAGCTTTGGCAAGCTGTAGCAAATCCCCAATGGTATCTTCGAACCCTTAATGGTAGAGCACCTTGATTGTAGAGCACTGTTGGAGGGGAAAATCAAGGGGCTTTTTCAAGATAAAGCTTTGGCAAGTTGTAATGGAATGAATATATGCATCACAAATCAATCTTTACATTACATAATAAGAAGTCTTGAAAAACTCCCTCTTCAAGCAAATCATTAGGAACCACCATCATACAATAAAACTATGGCCCATGCAAGTTAGATTCATCTACATAACTAAAAAAAATCAATAATAATAGGAGCTTCTTCATCACAACTTCCTTGATCACGAGCAACCAACAAACCTTACTCTTACGCTATCCATGATCTAGTGCTTAAAAAAAGCCCCAACATTTTTCTTTAAATGACCCATCATCTAGTTCTAATAAAAACCCACTATACAACATAAGGCAAAAAAAAAGGGGGTAGACTACGCTTCGGAAGCTAGTGAATGCGCTAGCTTCCAAAGCATAGTCTGCCCCTTTTTTTGCCTTGTGTTGTATGGAAACTTGCTAGGAAGTTTTCCTTTTTTGTGTGATGAGAGCAAGTTTATCTTTTGTGTGTGATGACTAGATAAGAGAAGCTTGTATGGTGAGTTGCTACACCCCACACCATTTTATAGAGTGGAGCTTGTAAATTTATGTGTGATAACTAACCTCTTTGTTATCGCAAGGAGCACGACGTTTGATAGTGGCGCAGTGAATGGAGTGCAGCGATGGAGATCAAAGTGAGAGGCAGGTGACGGTAACTTTAGGGTTTACAGGGACAAGCGATGGAAAAGTTTAGGGTTTAGAGAAAGAAAGAGAAATGGCAAAGTGGGGGAAGAGATAGAGAGAAAGAGAGAGAGAGAGAAGAAGGGTGGGGGGGAATTGATTTACCATAATGTCTTTCACGTCAAGTAAAGCTTAATACTTACACATGTCAAAACTTTAGGTTTTCTCTACTGAGGAGCTCACAAACACATCAAGGACAAATCTTGCAATCTAAAGATGGGAGTGGGATGGCAGGAGAGGGTCACAAGAAAAAGATAGCATTATATGATACATGCATATCATACATGGCCAACTCTTTATTACAAAGTGCAAAGAAGCATGCATATATGTTGGGAAAGCATGTAGGATTTGGACATAATCTAGAGACATTGATGGCTAGGATTTCTAATAGGAATATTCCTCGTGCAATCAAAGTGGCTTGGCTTGTGGAAGGAGCAATTGGTGGAACTCCAGTGTATCAAGATATTCAAGTATTAGAAGGTGATATGGAAACTATGTATTGTAAAATAAGGCCATCTTATGTCGTTAATGTGGAGTTTGCATGAAATGGCAAACATGCATTGCAAGAAAAGTAGAAAAGAGAATAGATTCTACATTAATAATGGAGCTTGTAGTACTAATTGAAAAGGTTGTTAATTGGTATGAGTATGAGATATTTAAGATAGAAGCAAATGGACTAGATAGGAAGTCTTGTGAAGCAAATGGACTAGATAGGAAGTCTTGTGAAGCAAATGGACTAGATAGGAACATTAGTGTACATGCCCATATTTTAAAAGACGTGTACAAGGGAAAATGTCTTATGTGGCACACAAACATATTTATGCGAGTTTTGGGGCTTGAAAACATGTTTATACACCAACCAAAGATACCCAATCATAATGTGAGGGAGGCTCTCTCCTGTCTCTCCTGTCCATGGACCTATCCATGATATGGCTCTTGGGTCATGACTCTATTGCATCCAGGGGCGTATCCCATGATATGGCTCTTGGGTCATGACTCTAGTGCATCCAATGGCGTATCCCATGATATGGCTCTTGGGTCATGACTCTATCGCGTTGAGGGGCCTATCCATGATTTTGTGCTTGGTGGAAAAGAGAAAATCTACTCATGACACTTGCGCTTCTGGTTGGATAATTTTTTGGCACTTATGATTACACAGTTTTTTTGGATAATGTAGAGCTGATATTAAGACACTTATAGCTGAATATTTTTTTTGGATAACATAAGCCTTGTTATTATGTTTTTGATTATGTAGATCTATCCACTTGCCATGTTTTTGATTATGTAAATCTATCCACTGCCATGTTTTTTCAATACAAAAATCTTATATTTACTAAAGCATTTATTCAATCTTTCCTTTAAAATAATAAATGCTTGTGAAAAATATACAATCTTAGATTTTTCACATGCATTTATTCAATCTTTCCTTTAAAATAATATGACTTGAACCATAAACCTACAAACATTTTATAAAACGTGCTTACTTACTAACTCAAGGCCTCTTAACACAAGGTAAAGCCATGCCGACTTCCTTATGCATAAATAAGGTGTATGTTATCCTTATATTCAAGCTTGATTTACAAACCCAACCTATTACTAACTCAAGACCTCTTTTAACACAAGCTTGATTTATAAATCCAACCTATTACTAACTCAAGACCTCTTAACATAGACATAACAAAAGCCAAAGCCCTGCCAACTTCCTTATGCATAAATAAGGTCTATGTTATCCTTATATTCAAGCTTGATTAACAAACCTATCCTATATGGTAAATCAACCTAACTCCTCATAAATGACCATGCTTAAGTAATACTTAAATAACTCTTCTTAGTCTTACAATTACTCATAACCTAAATCTAGGTGATTCCCCACAACTTAATTATTGGTGTTCGATTCATTATTTTTAGAATGCTTCATTACCTACCGGAAAGAGGAAATTATCATGCTATTTCATGCATGTTATATACTCATGTGGATATAAACTAAAGCTTGGGCAAATCTGAGAAGGATATGGGGGAGAGGATGATTTTCAACTCTCAGTACTGTTATTGCCTACTTTCGGCCTCCTCTAGAAACACATTCACAAGAGACTACCTTAGTAAGATATAATCACCATGGGTATCTCACCAATGGTCGAGCTCATAACCCTCATGGTCTCCAAGATCCACAAGAGACTACCTATGTAAGCTATAATCACCATGGGGATCTTTCCAATGGCAGAGCTTCAAGGTCTCCAAGCTCCACACCTCCTTGGAGAGGAATTTTTGTCACCATCTCCCACCATGATCATTATCACATTGTCGTGTTGTCATGTTAGACTATGGGTCCTCATCCCTCCTTTCTCACCTCAAAACACTCATACAATCTCACTATCATGTATTATTAGAGAAAGGATCGACACAAGAGAAAGACTCTATTGCTTGCACAATGGAGAGTATGTTGTATTAGAAGAGAAAGTGATTTATATACACGGCAATAAGTATTCACACACATTTAAACTGTGGTCGATCGGGCACCCAAGGTTCATTAGTGGTCTATTTCTTTTACAATGCTTAATCTCATATTACATGCATGAAGTACATTCATAGTAGGTAATCCATTCTAGCTTGTTGCCACCCACACAGAGAGCAGGAATCGTCTCATAAATATTCCACCATTTTTGGGTGCCCATCCAAGTTATAGATTTGGAAACCATTGCTTCATAAATTGATCATGCATGCTTGTGGTCTCTATATATTCAATGTAGAATTATAGTGACAACTCTTATCAACCACACAAAATGGATTGACATTCCCCCCTTCATGATGTCGTGACAGTGCATCCTTGTGATTGAGTTTCTAGACTTTGTTGTGGGGGAGAATTGAAATGTTGTTTTGTTAATGTTTATGATGTTGCATGAATGGTCATGGTCATTGCTCCTCCGCAAGGATAGTTAGTACATGATGAAGTTAGTAAACGGGATATACATTTTGTGAGTGAATTCCCCTTTTTAAATTCTTCTTCTTCTTTTTCACTATATCACAGGCAGGATTACATTGATTATGTTAAGTTAGCAATGAGTCTAAGGCTTATTAGCAAGGGAGGGGAAGAGGTGGGGGTTTTGGACGAATATCAAATGAGAAACTGATATTCGTTCTCGTATTCTAATGATTGTGTCAACATTCATCCATCCAAGTATTACACCTATGTAACTTGATTCTCTTTGGTGTATGACTTGACGATATGAATGAAGCATGGCTAGTAAATAGTTAATCTCTTTTTTTCTTTTTCTTGTGTGTGTGTGTGTGTGTGTGTGTGTGTGTGTGTGTGTACGCGCGCATGCGTGCACATGCATTCAAGTGATCTACAGGCATGTAGAATGATCTGAAAGGGTTCCCTCTGGTGTGAAAAAATCAGATTTGTTTTCAAGGTATTCATGTCTGAAAAACGTCACCATCTTAAGGAACAAATATGCTAACATTATTCACTTAT